>NW_020174430.1:2211308-2355294 GCF_003031525.2 Neophocaena asiaeorientalis asiaeorientalis | reverse complement strand
CACTTCCCATCTCTCCCCCTCCATCTCTCACTTCCCATCTGTCTGCTTAATGAGGGCTTTATTTTTAAAACT
This sequence comes from Neophocaena asiaeorientalis asiaeorientalis, assembly GCF_003031525.2. NCBI lineage: Eukaryota > Metazoa > Chordata > Mammalia > Artiodactyla > Phocoenidae > Neophocaena > Neophocaena asiaeorientalis. The sequence goes on along the minus strand of NW_020174430.1, from coordinate 2,355,222 downwards.
CAGATAAGGGACTTCCCTGGTGGTCCAGTGGTTAAGAATCCGCCTTCCAATGCAGGGGATGCGGGTTTGATCCCTGGTTGGGGAACTAAGATCCCACATACCGCAGGCCAACTAAGCCTGTGTGCCATAACCAGAGAGCCTGTGTGCTGCAACTACAGAGCCCATGCGCTCTGGAACTTATATTCCACAATTAGAGAGAAGCCTGCTGGCCGCAACAAAGGATCCCCCATGCTGCAACTAAGACCCGAAGCAGCCAAAAATAAATAAATAAATATTTTTTAAAAATTAAAAAAAAAAAAATAAAACTCAGGTAAGGTTTAGTTCAGTTGTGTAGTCTGTTCCGGAGGGGCACAGGAAGAATCAAGCCGATTTATCAGCCTCCGAATCCCCCATGAAGCCACGATCATGTGAACACACACATTCTCTATTCCAAACTGGAGACAGCGTGGTCTATGGGTTGGATCCACCAAAACGTGGATTCCTTACTTAATTTTCCAAACTTTATAACTGGTATATGCACACATGGGAAAATGAGCATGAAGGGAAGGTCAACATTGTTATAATGTTTGGGTTATCATTATTCTTTAGTTTTGGGTAATTACAGAAATATGATAGCAAACATTTACTGACTGTTGACTGTGCTCTCAAATTGTGATGATAATAGTATTAAAAGTATTATTTGTTTAATAATTGCCACAGTCTATGATTTTTCCTAAACTTAATTTATTTTTCTATACAGCAGGTTCTTATTAGTCATCCATTTTATACACATCAGTGTATACATGTCAATCCCAATCGCACAATTCATCACACCGCCACCACCCTAAACCCCCACCACTTTCCCCCCTTGGTGTACATACGTTTGTTCTCTATATCTATATCTCAATTTCTGCCCTGCAAACCGGTTAATCTGTACCATTTTTCTAGGTTCCATATATATGCGTTAATATATGATATTTGTTTTTCTCTTTCTGACTTACTTCACTCTGTATGACAATCTCTAGATGCATCTACGTCTCTACATATGACCCAATTTCATTCCTTTTATGGCTGAGTAATATTCCATTGTATATATGTACCACATCTTCTTTATCCATTCGTCTGTCGATGGGCATTTAGGTTGCTTCCATGACCTGGCTATTGTAAATAGTGTCGCAGTGAACATTGGGGTGCATGTATCTTTTTGAATGATGGTTTTCTCTGGGTATATGCCCAGTTGTGGGATTGCTGGGTCATATGGTAATTCTATTTTTAGTTTTTTAAGGACCCTCCATACTGTTCTCCATAGTGGCTGCATCAATTTACATTCCCACCAACAGTGCAAGAGGGTTCCCTTTTCTCCACACCCTCTCCAGCACTTTTTGTTTGTAGATTTTCTCGTGATACCCATTCTAACCAGTGTGTGGTAATACCTCATTGTATTAATCACAGTTTCCATTTCATTTCTTGTGATTGGTCTGTTCATATTTTCTGTTTCTCCCTGGTTCAGCCTTGGAAGGTTATGCCTTTCTAAGAATTTGTCCATTACTTCCAGATTGTCCATTTTATTGGCATAGAGTTGCTTGTAGTCTCTTAGGATGCTTTGTATTTCTGCGGTGTCTGTTGTAACTTCTCCTTTTTCATTTCTAATTTTATTGATTTGAGTCTTCTCCCTCTTTTTCTTGATCTGTGTGGCTAATGGTTTATCAATTTTGTTTATCTTCTCAAAGAACCAGCTTTTAGTTTTATTGATCTTTGCTATTGTTTTCTTTGTTTCTATTTCATTTATTTCTGCTCTGATCTTTATGATTTCTTTCCTTCTGCTAAATTTGGAGTTTGATTGTTCTGCCTTCTCTAGTTTCTTTAGGTGTAATGTTAGATTGTTTATTTGAGATGTTTCTTGTTTCTTGAGATAGGCTTGTATAGCTATAAACTTGCCTCTTACAACTGCTTTTGCTGCATCCCATAGGTTTTGGATCATTGTGTTTTTGTTGTCATTTGTCTCTAGGTATTTTTTGATTTCCTCTTTGATTTCTTCAGTGATCTTTTGGTTATTTAGTAACGTATTTTTTAGCCTCCATCTGTTTGTGTTTTTTATGCTTTTTTCCCTGTAATTGATTTCTAATCTCATAGCGTTGTGGTCAGAAAAGATGCTTGATATGATTTCAATTTTCTTAATTTTACTGAGGCTTGATTTGTGACTCAAGATGTGATCTATCCTAGGAATGTTCCATGCGTACTTGAGGAGAAAGTGTAATCTGCTGTTTTTGGATGGAAGGTCCTATAAATATGAATTAAATCTATCTTGTCTATTGTGTCATTTAAAGCTTGTGTTTCCTTATTAATTTTCTGTTTGGATGATCTGTCCATTGGTGTAAGTGAGGTGTTAAAGTCCCCCACTATTATCGTGTTACTGTCAATTTCCTATTTTAGAGCTGTTAGCAGTTGCCTTATGTACTGAGGTGTCCCTATGTTGGGCGCCTATATATTTATAACTGTTATATCTTCTTCTTGGATTGATCCCTTGATCATTATGTAGTGTCCTTCCTTGTCTCTTGTAACATTCTTTATTTTAAAGTCTGTTTTATCTGCTATGAGTATTGCTACTGCAGCTTTCTTTTGATTTCCATTTGCATGGAATATCTTTTTCCATCCCCTCACTTTCAGTCTGTTTGTGTCTCTAGGTCTGAAGTGGGTCTCTTGTAGACAGCGTATATATGGGTCCTGTTTTTGTATCCATTCAGCAAGCCTGTGTCTTTTGGTTGGAGCATTTAATCCATTCACGTTAAAGGTAATTATCGATATGTATGTTCCTATCACCATATTCTTAATTGTTTTGGGTTTGTTTTTGTAGGTCCTTTTCTTCTCTTGTGTTTCCCAGTTAGAGAAGTTCCTTTAGCATTTGTTGTAGAGCTGGTTTGGTGGTGCTGGATTCTCTTAGCTTCTGTTTGTCTGTAAAGCTTTTGATTTCTCCATTGAATCTGAATGAGATCCTTGCCGGGTAGAGTAATCTTGGTTGTAGGTTCTTCCCTTTCATCACTTTAAGTATATCATGCCACTCCCTTCTGGCTTGTAGAGTTTCTGCTGAGAAATCAGCTGTTAACCTTATGGGAGTTCCCTTGTATGTTATTTGTCATTTTTCCCTTGCTGCTTTCAATAATTTTTCTTTGTCTTTAATTTTTGCCGATTTGATGACTATGTGTTTTGGCGTGTTTCTCCTTGGGTTTGTGCTGTCTGGGACTCTCTGCACTTCCTGGACTTGGGTGGCTATTTCCTTTCCCATGTTAGGGAAGTTTTCGACTATAATCTATTCTAATGTTTTCTCGGGTACTTTCTCTTCTCCTTCTGGGACCCCTATAACGCCAATGTTGTTGCGTTTAATGTTGTCCCAGAAGTCTCTTAGGCTGTCTTCATATCTTTTCATTCTCTTTTCTTAATTCTGTTCCGCAGCAGTGAATTCCACCATTCTGTCTGCCAGGTCACTTATCTGTTCTTCTGCCTCAGTTATTTTGCTATTGATTCCTTCTAGTGTATTTTTCATTTCAGTTATTGTTCATCTCTGTTTCTTTGTTCTTTAATTCCTCTAGATGTTTGTTAAATATTTCTTGCATCTTCTCGATCTTTACCTCCTTTCTTTTTCCGAGGTCCTGGATCATCTTCACTATCATTATTCTGAATTCTTTTTCTGAAAGGTTGCCTATCTCCACTTCATTTAGTTGTTTTTCCTGGGTTCTATCTTGTTCCTTCATCTGGTACATAGCCCTCTGCCTTTTCATCTTGTTTATCTTTCTGTGAATATGGTTATATTTCTTGCATCTTCTCGATCTTTACCTCCTTTCTTTTTCCGAGGTCCTGGATCATCTTCACTATCATTATTCTGAATTCTTTTTCTGAAAGGTTGCCTATCTCCACTTCATTTAGTTGTTTTTCCTGGGTTCTATCTTGTCCTTCATCTGGTACATAGCCCTCTGCCTTTTCATCTTGTCTCTCTTTCTGTGAATGTGCTTTTTGTTCCACAGGTTGCAGGATTGTAGTTCTTCTTGCTTCTGCTGCCTGCCCTCTGGTGGATGAGGCTATCTAAGAGGCTGGTGCAAGTTTCCTGATGGGAGGGACTGGTGGTAGGTAGAGCTGGCTGTTGCTCTGGTGGGCAGAGCTTAGTAAAAGTTTAATCTGCTTGTCTGCTGATGGGTGGGGCTGGGCTCCCTCCCTGTTGGTTGTTTGGCCTGAGGCGACCCAACACTGGAGCCTACCTGGGCTCTTTGGTGGGACTAATGGCAGACACTGGGAGAGCTCGCGCCAAGGAGTACTTCCCAGAACTTCTGCTGCCCGTGTCCTTGTCTTTTCGGTGAGGCACAGCCACCCCCCGCCTCTGCAGGAGTACCTCCAACACTAGCAGGTAGGTCTGGTTCAGTCTCGTATGGGGTCACTGCTCCTTCCCCTGGGTCCCGATGCACACGCTACTTTGTGTGTGCCCTCCAAGAGTGGAGTCTCTGTTTCCCCCAGTCCTGTCAAAGTCCTGCAATCAAATCCCGCTAGCCTTCAAAGTCTGATTCTCTAGGAATTCCTCCTCCCGTTGCCGGGCCCCCAGGTTGGGAAGCCTGACGTGGGGGTCAGAACCTTCACTCCAGTGGGTGGATTTCTGTGGTTTAAGTGTTCTCCAGTTTGTGAGTCACCCACCCAGCAGCGATGGGATTTGATTTTACTGTGATTGCGCCCCTCCTCCCATCTCACTGTAGCTTCTCCTTTGTCTTTGGATGTGGGGTATCTTTTTTGGTGAGTTCCAGTGTCTTCCTGTCGATGACTGTTCTGCAGTTAGTGGTGATTCCGGTGTTCTCGAAAGAGGGAGTGAGCATATGTCTTTCTACTCTGACATCTTGAACCAGTCTCCCAGTCTATGATTTTTAAAATATTGTTTCTATTTTATAAATGTGAAAAACTAGTGCTCACAAAGGATCAGGAGTATAGTAAATGACAGATCTGTGACTGGAGCTGGTGTACCCCTTATTAAAATATTTATTCTCTTAACCAGAATATTACACAGAAATTCTACAGATGGGATAAAAGCTCATCAACTTTCAGCAAATTTTTTTTTCAGAAATAAATCAGTGCTTTACCAGTTTCTGATAAGTTTCACCTGAACCCAGAAGGAGCCGGGTTTGTTTATGCCCGGTTCTGCAGGAAGAAGCATGACTTTTGAGGGTTTGCCTGACTTTGGGATTCCATGATTTCTCACGTTATATGTGGGAAGGTATTTGTAGGGAAGTCCGTGGGCTGTAATTTCTGTACTGCCAGAGTCTTTGCTCCCATGATACTCATGCTGGGAGCCCGTGGCTGACTTTCTCCATTCTTCAGAAAGATATCAAGCTCCCCAGACTCTTTGCTTTTAATTTAAAATTTTAATTTATACTTTTCCGTGGATGATACGGAGACAGACATGGCCGTGAGTAAATATGTCAGGATAATGTATTGAATGGAATGAAAATGGTGTGTGCTTGGGAAACACTTTAATTTCATCTTGCTCACTTCTTTGCCAACTATAATGAACAAATTGGGAGGCTGGGTTTTAAAGCTGTTGAGGATGTAGTGGTAGGGACGGTGGAGTGGGAGCCAGGGACAAATAAATAATGTGAACTGTTTGGGGTGGCTTCTCAAGGCGTTCCTGACCAGCCACTGAGCAGCTTCTGCGACAGCTGTTGTCTGAGACAAGGAGTCAGGGCTGAGAGGAAAAGCCTGCCCGCCTTTTACAACCCCCCTGGAGTTCCACACCACTGGCCTGCACCAGAAGGGCAAGGAATATGGGCCTGGATGATGGGAGAGGAGAGGCTTTCATCATTCTTATCTTTAAAAGATGCTTTTCTTCTTTACCCAAGGACTCACTGCTTCTGAAATGGCTTTGCCTTATGCTATACCTTTCAAGAGGAAGTTGCAAAGGAAGAAAATGGAAAAAAGGTGGCTTCCAAAGCCACCTGTAATTCCAAATGTGAGGTGACCATCCACCAGTGACTAACCTGGGCATTGTTCTGTGGGGAGACCCTCGGCTAAATTCTATGCTTCTCCTTCACCTGCCCTGAGATGTACTCTTACCACTGCTTCACCAGCTAACGGTGTCTCCTTGGGTTGGGAGTGAGAGTCCTGGAGTAATTTTCCCTTTTCCTTGGTGCCCTGCAGCACGTGTGCAGTAAACATCTCTTAGAATTGAACATGCTGCTCTGAAACTCCTGACCTGAAGTAATCCCTTCGACTGTGATCCTGTCCCCATTGTCCCATTTCTCTTTAGCACTTACACGGTTAGTGTTTGCTTTGAGCAATGCCTCTATCTGCTTGCGGATGGAATGTTCTGAGTATCTGGTCTAGGGTGAGGGTTGTCCTATGTGTACACGGAAACTGCCCAAGACAAGGACGCCACTGCATAAGCTGTCGGGCCTGCGGGCCAACGGGGATTCGCCTTCAGGTGTGCACAGCTGTACTGATTGATCTCTTAATTATGTATTTTAAGAAATAGGCATTTTACCAGCCACCGGCCATCGATCTAGAAACCAGCCCGTCAACCACTGTGCCAACACGCTGTGATCGAAGCCTGATACAAATACAAACTTAAAGCTGTCTCAGTGGCTTTAGCTGAGAAAATAAACCTTAGATGGAAGTGAAATCCTACTGCAGAGCTCTGCATAGGTGAAGTACAGAATGCTTCTCAAGAGTTAGAAAATCTTAGACGCGAGAGTCTATAGGTGGACTGAGAAAGCCTTGGACCAGTGTTCTGGGTTTTGGTAAAAATGTAAATCTCACCTTCTTTCTGAGCTATTAGTGAGTGGAATAACCTGTCTTGAAACTGGGCTCAAACAACCCTCAGTGGAACTCCATTCTGTATATATTTGAAAATACAGAAAGAGAAGGCTTCCAGAAGTCACCAATGGATTCAGTATCACTTGGTTAAACTAACATACACTCCCATGTAACAGCAGTTGAATTATGTTTTTCCAAATGCAGCAACAAGCTCTCTGACAATAGTAATAGAGCAGGTTCTGTTTAAGGAGTGTTTGCTATGTGCAGGTACAATTCTGACTCTGGTTCATGTATCAGTATTATTTCATTCAGCTTCATAATAGCCCTAGGAGGTAGGTGAGTGTGTACATCCAACTTCACAGACGGGGAAAGGGAGGCTCTGAGGGGGTAAACAAAGAGCCTGTCCTGAGGCCGTCTGTTGGTCAATAGCAGAGCCCTTGCCTGTCTGAGCCAAGGCCCTCTCCTCAGCACCGCAACATACTGTCTCTTTAGTGTCCAATTTACATATGTCATCAAAGCTCATAAAGAACTCTAGACTCCCCTGCATCATTCTCAGTATTGTCGAGAGTCATCTGGATGACCCATCTGGCCTGAGATGGGTTTAATCCTTCGTGGACGAGGGCCACCACTGTGTGGTCACCATGTATCCTACTTCCCATCACGTCCAGCCTCTTTCGTGCCAACTCATTTGCTCAAGGACCTCATTCAAGCTTCCAGTGCATGGAACCCACCGGGTCCTCTCTATCCATCAGGGTCCCTGTGATCATGTCTCCTTTCACTCATCTGTTTTCCAGTTTCTTTAAAGCTTGGCTTCTTTTCCCTTGCCCACCTGGCACTCCTTTTAACACTGGATGAGCCCGGCCATCCACGTTGTCTCCGCCTGCAGCTCCGCACGTATTCTTGGTTGGAGAATATCCTCAAAGCTGGCAGAGTGCTGTCGCTGTAAATTCTTGGTCACCAGCTCTAAGTGGGGCCTCAGCACTGCCTTTGAGTCCTAGTATAGTTCCCTAGCAATTTTGCTGTCATTTTCTGTAGCAGCTATTTCACTTTTTCTTGCATCTACCTTCCCCTCTTCCTTACATTCCCATTTACCCTCAGCTGATAACTTTGCCATCTACTTAGGAAAAGATAGAAACCATCACTCAGGAGCCTCCTTGCTTTCCCCTAGCCAGATCCACAAATCGATGTGGGTTGCTATTATTTTTTCCTTCTCTTATGACACAACAGCCGAAGCACCCTTCCCTCATGTGCTTTAGATCCCACACTCTTTCACCTTTACCGTAATTTTTCCTTGTGAGTCATCTGCTTTCTCCTACGTCATCAGTTGCTCCTATTCAATAAGATTGATCCCATCAGTAAATGCTTATATATTAAGTATCCTAGTGTGTAAGTATCATGATGTAAGAAGGCTGGTCCTTGTCTTATTGACAGTTGCATCTCTGGTTCACGGTAACATTGGGCTACTCAAAGTGTAGTTCCCCGCTCCCCATCAGCATGGTAGGAATGCAGATGTTGGTTCCCACCCAGACCTAGTGAATTAATGACGTGCACAGGTAACATGTGGGCATTTAAAAGTTTGAAAAGCCCTAGCACCCAGTAGGTATTCAGTAAATATTTACAAAATGAATAAATAAATTCCCAGTGTTTCCAATCCTAATATAAACAAACAAAAACACTCTGGGTGACCTTTCTGGACTGCTTCCAGTGACACTTTTCAGGATACCCCACACCTTCCTTGGTTTTGTTTAAATACTTTATGTCCTCCAGGACGCTCATCCTGCATGCCTTGGTATATGTTTCCTACTTTCCTCTGGATAACATCCCTCCCCCAACTACACACGTACACACATGCACACAACACATACACACCCTTCCTGTGTATTAATGTGACTCCACACTCCAGCTGCTGTGAGCAAGGCACCGTCCCCCAATTAGGAACAATGTGAGGATGCCGTGTATCTGGGAGCCTTCAAAGTCAATCTCTTGCACTCCTGAAGACCCTCTAAGCAGCTCTGACCCCGCCCCATCCTCTGCAGAGGCTCTCCTATATATTCTCCACCAGGACCCTGTCCCTACATATTAGCTCTAGCAGAGTTATTGCTCTCTCTGAATCGTAAAATTTCCCCTTATGTAACTTAGGGTTCTTCTTGATGTTCTAGACTTGGCTGTATTTGTAACTCAGGAAATAACTGAGTCATTACAGCTTCCCAGGAGAACAGCTTGGTTCAATTTAGCATACCTTAAGAATTGGTCTAAAAAGTTTTCATTTTTTCTTCCCTCCTCTCCTTGCCTTTAAAACGTTCCTTTATTATTGGTCCTTGAATTCTCTAAAGCAAGATCGCCTTCTTCCCATTTTTTGAACTAGCATTATTAATATATTTTGATACATGTAAGGTTTTTAACTGAAAATCAGTTAACTCTCAATTTATTTAAAAAAAGGCAATTGACAAAAGCAAAAAAAAACCAAAACTAATATTGTGTGTAAACTTAAAAATGAAATTCAAAGAAATGCATTTGGGGTTTTTACCATTCAACCCTTTTACCTTTTTCAGCATTTCTTAACTTGAAAACTTTCTGGAAGATCATTTTCTCAGGCAGGGGACAGGGGTGGGCAGAGACAAGGTGACCAGGGATTCCCAGTGGTAATACTATTTTTAATATGTTAAGTACATAAAATCATGAAACTAGGTATAAATGCCTTAACCTTATACCCTTCTGTGACTCAAAAATCTAACATTATGGATCACACACATATAAACTAATACAATTAAAGTCTTCAGCATCAGCGGGGCAGATGATGCTTCATTCAGATCGGTTTCCGAGTTGCGTGTGGATATGGTGCTGACTGCTGTAAGGACTCCTCTGACTTCAGCATGTGCCCTTTCATGCCTCAGGTCTCCTCCACTTGGGTTCACTGAAACTTTGGGGACCCCCATTGCTCTGGCATCACGCAGCTTTCCTTGGCAGGGACGCCTTGCTGACACTGTGAGTGTACCTCATACGTTTCTCATTAGCCTCAGACAATGAAAGAAGTACTCACTGACGCCCTTGTACTGACAGACACGTGGCCAAACACTGAAATCTAACTGTGGTCAGACCGCATCCACAACATGCATACGTGATATTTGTACAGAGTATTATAAAAATGAAAACAGTGAATCAGAAACTACAGCAGAGGACCTGTGGACCTTGTGTGTGTGTTTGTGTGTATAAATGACTCATAGACCAGGGGATAAGCGGGGGAGGGATAAGTTGAGAGACTGGGACTGACATATACACACTACTGTATATAAAATAAATAACTAATAAGAACCTGCTGTATAGCACAAGGAACTCTACTCAGTGCTCTATAAAGGCCTATATGGGAAAAGAATCTAAAAAAAAAAAGAGTGGATATATATGCATGTATAACTGATTTACTTTGCTGTACACCTGAAGCTAACACAACATTGTAAATCAACTATACTCCAATAAAAAATTTTTTACAAAGACTCATAGAGAGATACACACATACATGTATCTCCAAGGACATCTACTTCACCTATGTGGGTCCTTTTTTCCCAGCTTTATTGAAATAGAATTTACATATAACACCGTGTAAGTTTAAGGTGTACAGCATGTTGATTTGATGCATTTATTTATTGCCAGATGATTACCTTTATAGAATAAGCTGTCATCTCCATCCCATCACGTAGCATTTCTTTTTTGTGGTGAAAACATGTAAGGTCTACTCTCGCAGCAAATTTCAAGGATATGATACGGTATCATTAGCTATAATCCTATGTGGGTTCTTTTTATGTCAGTTTGAAACACATTATCTTACATCTTTTTTTAAAAAATTATTTATTTATTTTTGGCTGCGTTGGGTCCTCGTTGCTGCGTGTGGGCTTTCTCTCGTTGCGGCGAGCAGGGGCTGCTCTTCATTGTGTTGTGCGGGCTTCTCATTGCGATGGCTTCTCTTGTTGCGGAGCACGGGCTCTAGGCATGCGGCCTTCAGTAGTTGTGCTTCGCGGCCTCTAGAGTGCAGGCTCAGTAGTTGTGGCACACGGCCTTCATTGCTCTGTGGCATGTGGTATCTTCCCGGACCAGGGCTCGAACCCCTGTCCCCTGCTTTGGCAGGTGGATTCTTAACTACTGCGCCACCAGGGAAGTCCCAACATCTTTTAGTCATTATAAGTATATGCTGATCACTTACTAGCTACCAGGTGGACCGTTGGGAAGTGCTGGTGATACAGAGTGAAGACCACTGAGACAGCTATTTACAGCCTAACGAATAAGTACGTATATGATTAAATCCAGTGTTGTAAATTCTGTGAAGAAGACCGTCACGTTACAAAGAGGTATAGACCAACGTGTCTGTATTAGTGATTAAATTCTACCTGCCACTGTGTACTATTCATGAAGGCAGAGGGGCATGCAGTATAATTTAGGTATTATCCCAATACCAAGGCATTTTCTAGTTAACTTCAGTTTCTCAAAATGCCAATTGTCAGTTCTTTGAACACAGAATCTATAAAGTTATCTGTAAAGGAGACACACCATTTGTTCGGCTGGTTTCCAAGACTTGTTCTCCAGCTCTCCAGATTATCTAAATGTTCCTGCAGCTATCTGTACGTGTAAGTGAGATTTATTTTTAATCTGTGTATGTGACATTTATTTTTAATGCAGACTTGATCTTCAGGCACGCGTCATATTGCATTCAGATTTCGGATGATAAAGACATGAGCATCTAGCAAGCAGGCGCAGTGGGGCATTCCGGAGTACTCTCTCTCCGTCAAGGATGCTCCCAGTCCCCAGGGCACTCTCCGTGCCTTGCCCTGCTTTCAGTTTCACCAGTTACCATTTTCCGAAAACAACATACCTATTTACTTAGGTGCTTTTATTGTAGCCTCAGAGGGCATGACCTTTGTCTGCCTCTTTCGGGCATCTCAGCTCCTACAGCGTTGCCTGGTACACATGAGACACTCATTAAATACTGTTGTGTGAATCGTGGCACTTTTTAGTTTTGTATTTTCAGAGGCAAAATATAAAAATGAGAACAAAATAACGACCACAAACAAAACCAAGAAAGCCGGCCAAGTTCACTTTTCAGGAAGACTTGGTTATCTTGATTGAATTCCTGTGTGTCTTTTGTCTTGCTTCTTTGAGGCAGTGGTTCTCAAAGGGCAGTCCCCAGACCAGCATCTCTGACCTCACCTGGAAAGTGGTTAGGAAGGCAAATCCTCAGCCCACCTCCAGCTCACTGAACGGAAGGTCTCGGGAGGTGGGCTGAGCGATCTGGGTTCTAAAAATCTCTCTAGGTGATTTTGATGCACAGCAAAGTTTGAAAAGCGCTGCTTTAAGGCATGGGTTTCCCCTAACTGTGAAACCAATCCGGGCACCTTAATCCCACGTTGCATATTCAGAGGAGCTGGACGTGATGCTTTGCAAGCAAGACCCCTTTCCTCCACTGTCTTTCAGGTGTTCCTTTGCTCTTTCTGATTCTTATCTCCACACCTCTCCTCACACATAGCTAGAGGTGGTTTACGGATGTGAAAAAAATCACTTCCAAATGTTCTTCCTGTTCCCCAAAGCTGTTTTATTACTTATGAGAAGATTAAATAAGTACCATAACTTTGAGGGAAACTCTGGCTGGCCTAATAACTTGGGTTCTCAAACCACAAGCACTTACTATTATTATTATTATTAAGAAGAAGCCCTGAAGTACAGGGACCCCCCGTGCCTGGCTGCCCAGGTTTGAATCCCCTGCCTGATGGTGTTAACGCAAGTTCGTGGGCCCACCACACAGTGAGGCCAAACAAACTGAAACTTCAGGGTGTGGAGCAGAGAAAAGTTTATGATCAGCTTGTGCGCAGTTCTCCGACTGTCTGATGGTGAGGCAGCAGGGAGGTGTCACAGGGGTGAACATTATCAGTCCTTAGGCCACAGGAGGCCTGAGGCTATGTGCTCAAGGTCGCCAAGGAGTTAACCTCTTCCATTTGTTGCAGGGAGGTAGGTTTACATCTGCAAAACAACTCAGGAAATGTGCCTCAAACACTATCATCTAGGTACTTCAGAGAGGAGCAAAGCAGAGGATCTGGGGGAAGGCCCGTCCTGGGAAGGCCCCCATGGGGTCCTGCTCGGTTACAATGGTGCCAGGCTTGGACGTTAGGAGTCCTGAACCTCTCTGTCTGTTCCTCATTGTACAATGTGGACAGTGATAGAGTGTCTCTCAAAGGGTAGCTGTGGGAAAAAGTGATTTAATATACGGAAGGTTCTTAAACTATGCTGGGCACAGAACACTCACTGTGTAATTGTAAACGTTCCAGTAGAGGTGCCATGAGTTCTCTCGTATTTGGGCCAGTAGGCAGGATTAGCTTGGAATGTAAGAATTTTAAATACCTGAAAGGGTTTTCAAGAAATTGGAAAGCTGTCATTAATATTTCTTAACTTTCCTCTTGGCTCCCCCTTATTTAACATTAAAAACCCTCCTTTGTGGGCTTCTGGTTAAAGAGAGTCCAAGACGTAGCCACAGCCAGCAGGGCAGGAGCGGGGTTTGGAGCAATACTTAAGCATAATGTTAAGTCCTTTTCTGAGCTCTTCTTCCTGCTGTTCAGAGGACGGTGAAAGGGCCCTATCGTGATGGAGGAAAGCTGGAAGCACTGAAAGGACGCGTTCTTCTGGGGCACAGAAGCATTAAGAGGCAGATAACTGTCCTCAACTGACAGAATCCTTCTGCTAAGTGTCTTTGTCATCTGTTAGGTTCTAGGGCTGTGTAGACTCAAGCGAAGCAGCTCTACCCCATTAGAGAGTTGGACTTACTTCCCTCTATGTGTTTTCCATGCCCACCAATGAGGCCCAGGCTTGAGAGCAGGTGAATTGGACCTTAGCCATCCATCCGGGGTACGTCCACCGAGGGGTACACAAGGCTTTCCAAGGGCTGTGTGACAGGGCACTGAGAGTGTGTGCTGCCCAGAGGGTAGATTTGGACTGCCCTGCCTCAAAGTCAGCCCCTACCAGACCCTGCGGCAATTTGAACTGGTGCAATTCACCCCCAACCTGCAGTTGCAGGTCTTAATACAAGGAAGTGTATCTAAAGAAGTACATTTTCAAGATCTAAAATGTCCTAAAATGGACCTGCCTGAGAAAGACCTGTGTTTGAGTTGTAGTTCTGGTTGTCCTTTCTGACTGCTCCCACCCACTTTAATTGTCCGGGAGAGAATGTTCCTTTACTTTCATTGTGACCTCCACTGCTATTATCGATCTGTCATCAAACAGAGTATCAGTCTTGAGGGAGAGTCCCACCAAAGTAAAGCAGAGAAGTCCTCAAGGAAATGGCAGTTTTTTGTCAGTAAGGAATTCATGGCAAAACTGGTACCTTCTCTATCTTGGAATTAGAATCCAGAGAGATAGAGATGTTTTCTGACAGAGGGCAGGGTGATTTGGCATATTAAAATAAACAGTATTTCAGTTTTCCCCACCTTTCTCAACGTATTGGGTTAAACAAAGTGCTTCTAAGTGACAGAATAACACATCTTTAACAGTCATTTGATAAGGCCTAGTAAAACGTTAGCAATATACTGTCCAGATACTGAGAAATTGAATGAATTTAATACTGGGTTACAAAGCCCTTTGCAAGTCAGGTATTTTCCAATTCATTGCTTTAAAAGAAATTGAAGGAGGAATTAATTGAATTGTCAGCTGTGAGATCATTAAAATAATTTTTGAAGCTATATTACTATGTGGTTTTTGGCATATATCTTGGAAGAGGTTCAAAGAATTGAGTGACATTGCTATACAAGGTTTTCATTTCTATCTCCTTGCTTATGTGAACTTGTTTTTTTTTTTCAAAGCAAAATAGGAATAGAATTGATCCTGAGCTCTCATTCTAGTATAATGATATTTATCGATGGTATAATAAGCAGAAAAGCCTCATCTATCCCATTGAGAGCTATATTTCCAGTAAAAGTTTACTTCTTATGTTTAATTATTACTTAACCACATGTATAATATATTTATGTTGTTTTATCAGTATTATCCTTGTAATGATAACTCATTCTAAAAGAAAATATTCAGAGCTTTACGGTCACAGAACATGAAAGAAATTTAAATTTCAATCTCTATACTTTATATATATTGCTGCAAATAAATATGATAGCTGATCAATAAAAGATTTTCAAGCATAAAATATGCTTGAAGTATTATATCAGGATAAAATCCTGCAGAGGTTATATAATAGATACACAAGTTCAAGTTTAGAAAAGGAACAATGCACATTTTATGACTGTTAAAAAAGAGCTTGTTCATGAATTTTGGAAGTAAACAACCATGAGTATCAAATTGCTATGGTATTTAAATTCGTATAGAGATATATATAAAGGGACATTATGACATTTTATTTATTTTTGCAGTACGCAGGCCTCTCACTGTTGTGGCCTCTCCCGTTGCGGAGCACAGGGTCCGGACACGCAGGCTCAGCGGCCATGGCTCACGGGCCCAGCCGCTCCGCGGCATGTGGGATCTTCCCGGACTGGGGCACGAACTCACGTCCCCTGCATTGGCAGGCAGACTCTCAACCACTGTGCCACCAGGGAAGCCCCATTATGACATTTTAATTTTAAAATGTGAATAATCTCCACAGACCAAAAATGCAACTATTACCTAAACTTTAAAAATATTATGTCAACTTAAAATGTGCCAAGGGTTACATAATTGACCAAAATAAAAGCAAGCATATTGTCTGCACTGTCACCTGGGTGTGTGTGGTTCCAGGGTCTGGGAGACAACACTCTTCACTCTGTCTAGTTTACCATCTACTTCCAGGCTGGCCAAACTGTACAGTAGGAATTTAACCTTTAGGAGTCATTGAAACAGGGGTTTAATCTTCATGGAAATACAGCTGTTATTAAGAAAGTTGGCATGTTAATTCTTATCAGTGATTTGCAACTGAGAGTGAATGAATGTGTTTATCATATTTTTTTTCCCTAAGAAATGCTTTTGAAAGTGGGGAGCAGAGAGGGCCCATTAGGGCTTTAGTCCTCATAAGGGAAATGGACAGTTGCTGTATAAGGAACAAAAATGCACAGAAAGTGAAGCTAGGGCCCTAAGGATGTGGAGGAGACGACATGACCTTAGTTTTTCTTTTTTTTTTTAGTTAATTTATTCCTTATTGAAGTGAAGTTGATTTACAATGTTGTTTTAGTTTCAGGCGTACAGCAAAATGATTCAGTTATACATACATATATATATATTTCAGATTCTTTTCCCTTATAGGTTACTACAAAATACTGAGTATAGTTCCCTGTGCTATACAGTAGGTCCTTGTTGTTTATATATTTTATAGATAATAGCATGTATATGTTACACGCAAATTCCTAATTTATGCCCCCCCTTCCCCTTTGGTAACCATAAGTTTATTTTCTGTGAGTCTGTTTCTGTTTTGTAAATAAGTTCATTTGTATCGTTTCTTTAGATTCCACATATAAGTGATATCTTATATTTGCCTTTCTCTGTCTGGCTTACTTCACTTGGTATTGGTTTGGCCAAAAAGTTCATTCGGTTTTAAGTAAAAATAAAAGATATATTTTTCATTTTCACCAAGAATTTCATCGAACAATGTAAATTCACTGACCGAATGAACTTTTTGGCCAATCCAATATGATAAATCTCCAGGTCCATCCATGTTGCTGCAAATGGCATTATATCATTCTTTTTTATGGCTGAGTAGTATTCCATTGTATGTATGTAGCACATCTTCTTTATCCATTCCTCTGTCAGTGGACATTTAGGTTGCTTCCATGTCCTGGCTATTGTAAACAGTGCTGCAGTGAACATTGGGGTGCATGTCTGTCTTCAGATTCGTGTTTTCTCTGGATATATGCTCAGGAGTGGGATTGCTAAGTCATATGGTAACTCTGTTTTTAGTTTTCTAAGGAAACTGCATACTGTTCTCCATAGTGGCTGCACCAGTGTACATTCCCACCAACACTGTAGAAGGGTTCCCTTTTTTCCACACCCTCTCCAGCATTTATGATTTATAGACTTTTTGATGACTTCAGTTTTTCTTTATGCCAAATAGGCATCCGTGAAGGTGGGAAGGAGTCATTGAATGATACCTGAATACAGGGACCATTAGGTAAATGCAGCTGGGTCCCCAAAACTCACCTCACTGATCTTAGACGTATCTGCAAAATAATTGCAGAATTCGATGTATAAGTACAGGTGTGCAGGGACGCCTGTGGCCAAGTTAAAATAAACGCTTTGTAAGAATATTAGAGTGTGATTCTGTTTTAGGTAAAACCAAATCAACACAACCTTTCCGTATGTGAATATATGTCTGTAAGGAGTAAGGTGAGGAAGGCATAACAGGCTGTCACTGAAATGGCGACATCCAGGCAGGGAGTTGGGTGGAGGGAAAGATTAGCTCGGCCTTTAGGCATCTTCGTGTTGTATTCGTTTACATGTTTATACGTGTTGATTTTACTTCTGTGGTTGTAAAAAATAACAAAGAACATATAGAAGAGAAAAATCTCTTCCTTCCTGCACTCAGTGGTCACCCCACCCCTACCTCGAGGCTGCCCGCACCTGCTGAATGACAGGTAGACATGTGCATAGCAGACCCCTCTGATCGGAAGCTAGTTTTACTGTTATCCCTCCTCCCCATCAGGGAGAGGGCCTCTCGAGACTGGGCGCTTGCCCCTTTCAGTGGCAGCTGTCATTTTGGTGCTCCAGTATCCTTCTGTTCCCTGGACCATTCAGGCTATGTCAGGCTGTTCACTTTGCCAGGGGAAACACACGTGTCTCCCCATGGCCGGTGTCCTTGGTGCTCCCACCTCCTGAGCCCTGGTCCAGGTCGAGGTGGGAGCAGACCTGGTGAGGTGTGGCCATGTTTATTCCCTGTGTCCCTACCTGAAGGTGCTGACTTCACGTTCCCGGTCCTCAGGAGGCACTGCTCATACCCTCTCTGGTGGGACATCTCGGGGAAGCAGGTGTCATTTCACCTTTTCATTTGCCAAGATACTGCAACTCAGGTTCCGACTGGAGTGCTGAGTAGTGGGGTAGACACACCTGGGGCCCTTTAACCATGCCCTTCTTTGAACAACTCCGATTTCTCAAGGATTTCCTTTTCTCAGTTTTCCACCCACACATTCTAAGTTCCTGGGACACATTTGCAAATTTTCTTCCTGACCAGCAGGCACATTTATTTCTGCATTAAACCTGATGACCTGCAGGTCATACACACCGACAAGCAAATTCCATTTGCTCGTAGCCTCCATTCATAGCCTCTGACTGTTGGGAAGAGTAGGTTAGGGTATGTGGGGTAGTGGTCTGCTTGGCCACTTTCTCCTTCCCTCTCCTGAAATCTTAAGAGGTAGCCACGACTGCCTCAAAGACTGCTGGCATTGTACCGTGACTTTCAAGACTCCGTGTTATCAGTTGCAGTTGGAGGGCTTCGGGCGGCTTAGGGGTACAGGAGATGATGAACACGAGGGAGGTCTGGAGGTAAATATGTCCAATTTTTGACCTAACAACAAGTTAAGCATTTGTTGTGTGGATTATCGGTGACCTACTTGAAATACTGATGCTCTCTCTCTCCCCTCTGGCCCTGGGCCACTTCTCCCACAAGGTGGTAACTGTGCTCGAGAAATATAAACTAATTTTCATGGACGCCTAAGGGAAAAAATAAGATGGAAAGCAAATATACAGCAAAGATATTCACATAACATGTTCCTAAATCAAATAGAAATGATTTTGTAGCATCGCTTCTTCAGGAGGATTCGGGCCACTGTTGCCCTCTATTTAGGAAGTTTTATCAATAATTCGTTCCCTTTAGCACTGGGCTATGTTATTTCATTTACCCCTTGAATGACAACAGCTGTGTTTATAACAGAATCTCTGAACCCTTTCTCCCTCCCTCCCCTCCCCGACCCTCACTCACAGGTGTACCATAGATGACCGGGTCACCCGGGTGGCCTGGCTGAACCGTAGCACCATCCTCTACGCCGGGAACGACAAGTGGTCCATAGACCCTCGTGTGATCATCCTGGTTAACACGCCAACCCAGTACAGCATCATGATCCAGAACGTGGACGTGTACGACGAGGGCCCGTACACCTGCTCCGTGCAGACGGACAACCACCCCAAGACCTCCCGGGTGCACCTCATCGTGCAAGGTAGGCGGCCTGGCCAGCGGGCTCACGTTCCCCTCAGTGATGCAGGGGAAGCATGATCTCAGCTTGTCCTTCTACTCCTGTAGAAAGACACAAAAGGCCGTTTCCTCTGTAGAATCCAGAGACTGAGTGTCTGTCCTGGATTCCTTCCACCTGCTGGGGTCTTGACTAAGTGCTGAGTATCTTTACAGAGCTTCTCCATTTTCTCTCTGGTCCTTCTGCTGTCATTAATAGGTTGTTTGGCATGTTTGAGCTGGTTGAGCTTTCTGGAGTTGGGAAAAGATATATTAGAAATATATATTATGTTATACGGTGTTATGTTATATTATGTTATACTATGTTATATTATATAGATATTCGTTACTTAGCACTCTGGAGTTGGGAAAAGATACGTTAGGAAATGGATATGGTACTACTCTCCGCGCCTTTTGTTGTTCAGAGGCTTATTTCATGATAAAACGTTAATAATGGTGATGTGAAATCGTGTGACATATGACTGTTCTTGCATAGCTGGTGGTTGTGTCTGTACCAGAAGGGGTTCTGCGTGCCATTTGGCATTGCTGCTGCGTCCGTGTACACCCTTTTAGCCCCACAATGGAGTTGAGGTCAAGAGGGATATTAGTCAAAATGTTACCTCCAGGTCTATGTTGGAAATAAATCTATATAATTAAAAGATTCTCTCCCATTCTCCCTTAAAAGTCTGAATTAGTATAACCCAGGCATAGTAGTTAAGAGTGTTTCATTTGAATTTTACTTTGTAGGAGAAAAATGGGGTTGAAGAAATGTCAGAATCTCAGATATCAACTATTAAGTGTTAAGAATTAAAAACTCATGCACAGAGCAGTCAAGAGAATTGGGGAACCGTCTTAAAACAAGGCAGCGCTACAAATGACCTTATGTCGAACTGTCCCCTACCAACACCCCCATCACTATGTAAAGCAAGTCCTATCAGGTGTCCACTCATGGTAGCAATGAGGTGCTGAGCAGACTAGCTCCCATCCCCCTATGACATGTCCTTCCTCCACCAAAGGAGAGGTTTGAGTGGACCTTTCTCAGTGTCCCCTATGCTGGTGTCTCGTGGCCATGCCTTGAGCTCAGAAAGAGGCCCTGTGTGTGACTTAGTGTCAGTAACTGCCTTTCATCAGATCCCACCTGCAGTTGATCCAATGGGTTTTTTTTTTTTTTCAGTTTCTGAAATGTGTATGGCATTGTCGCTTAGCTAATATGGATTCCCTCATCCCTGCCTTTCTAAAAAATATAATTTTGCTCATTTCAGATGGTTACATGGGAAGTTTGAGTAGGGGTTAGAGTCTTTTCGTGCTTTGGTCACGTGTGCAAATCAAGGTGGCCATTCTTTTCTTTTGTCTGGAGCAGCTCTTTGCTGGCAGAGCATCAGGGGCTTTGGCTCTGCACACCGTGGTAATGGCCTGAGCTGGGCCAGAAGTCTGTCTGCTACAGCTCTGGCTCCCGGCAGCCCCTGGTGCTGCCATAGTGCTGAAACATTGCCTCCGTTCAGCCTCTAAGCCCTTCTCTCACCCACACGCTCCCAGACTCCCACATCTGCCTGCTACACGAGGACACCCGTGCTCCGCTGTGTCTGTTCTCCATCCGTGTCCCACTAGGGGTATGGCTTGGGGATGATCTGCTTGGGAGCTACAAGACGGGCTGCCATCTGGAGATAAAGACAAGTGTCACAGCTGATGCTTCTCCTCAGAGGCTGGTGGAGGCCCTCGCTGAGATCAGTCGTCTGAGATGAGCGGGGATGTCTGCAGAAAACAAGGGAGCTCAAGCTCTCACCACCCACCTGCCACCTGGGCTTGGCTCCAGAGGAGCAGAAATTCTCGGCATGGGAAGTGACGCCTCCGTGGCGCCTCCGTGGCACCTCCGTGGCCTTGACAACAACGTTATCTTCAAATTCAGGAAATTCGTCACTGAAAGAAAAAAAGAACTGTCAGGCACTGTACAGAAACAGACTCAAGCAGAACAGGGCTATCACTTTGCAGGGAAGAAGACAGACTGTGTAAGCGTGTCAAAGTCAATACAGGCCATAAAGGGCTTGTGGCACAGAGCTTCAGGGATAGTGCTCTTCGTAAGAAGCTTGGAGTAATTCCTGGGGCTGGATGTGAACGCCAGTGGGGTCTCAGAGCTTTGGGTCAGAAAGACTCTAGGAAGAGGCACGAAGCAGGGCAGTGGAGTCCCTCATTCCAGAGGTGAAGTCCTCAAGTCTCCACGCTTTAGGCCAAGCAACTTCTGTAGCTCCAGGCAATCCAGTGCAGAGATCAGGAGGGCAAAGGAGGAAGGGGAGCATCTCCTCCTGGAAATCTTAGCAGACTGGGCTTTCCATTTACTGAGAGGCTAAAATAAGGAGCTCAGGGAGCTGTTCTTCCTTTGGGAATCAGTTGAGTTTCCAGTGGGTGGAAGCCGAGACCCTGCGGCTCAATTAGAAGAAAGCCCAGAAATCTCCTCTTTCCCAGCAGCTGTCGGCGTTTGTCCAGTCTATAGATTAATTTTTCAGACTTAGTGTTAGTTCAGGTTAAAGATAATGAAAGTTTCCTAATCCTCTTAAAGAAGATTTATCTGACCGAGTAGAAAGCTTTTGGAATACAATAAGGCATGTATAAAACTGAGGTCTAATCCTGCCTTTAATTTCAAACTGCTGATGGGTATTGATTTTGCAATGAGAAAAACTGAAAAATTTCCAAGCTGCAACTTGTCTATCTGCATGTGTGTGTGTGTGTGTGTATGGTATTTATTTATCTTCTGTCCGTTTGAGAATGTTACAATCTCATCACCTCTGCCAGACAAGTGTCATTAGCAGAAGGGCAATCCCACGGGGTCTAGGCTTTGTTGCTCCCTCCTCCTGCAAAGTGAGTAAGTGAGAGCTGCTCTAACACTACCTCAAAGCCTGTCCTTTCCTGGTTTATAAGGTGGCCTTTCCACGTATCTGATGGGATTAGTTTCCTAGTCCTTCTCTTTGAGGGAGGAAGCTGCTTTCGTTAAAATAGCATCACTGGTCCCCAAGGTACATCTTGGCCACTGAAGGGATAACTTTAAGGTGCCACGTGATGGTGAGGCTGTGACTGTGGCCCTGGTGCCACGTGACGGCGAGGCTGCTACTGTGTCCCTGGTGCCACGTGACGGTGAGGCTGCGACTGTGTCCCTGGTGCCACGTGACGGCGAGGCTGTGACTGTGTCCCTGGTGCGTGACGGCGAGGCTGACTGTGTCCCTGGTGCGTGATGGCGAGCCTGTGACTGTGTACCGAGGTGTTAAGGAAATCCAGAACAAGGGGCTCAGGTTAGTCAGGGCAGGAAAACCAATCTGGCAGCCCTGTGTGGGAGGGAGTGCCATAAAGGAGATGGAGGCATGGGCTGGGCAAGAGGTCATGCCCGTCACTCGGAAGGTGTGAGGACAGCAGATCGTGGGTCTCCCTGTAGGAATGGAGAAGCTTCCTTCAAGAGGTATCATCCCAGGGACATTGAGAGGATTAATCCCCATATCTTGAAGTAGGAAGAATTAAAAGGATATCACCTCCCTTTTTGAGTTTGGGGAAATGTTAGATGTTCCCGCTAGAGTTAGGATCCTGAGCTGCTGGGAGAGGAATGTGTTAGGCTTGTGAGCTTTAGGGATAAAGAAAACACAGACATTACACACGTGTTATAGAACTAAGAAACAGGTGTAACTCAAGACAAGAAGGGGTTTGTTTGAGATTGATCATGAATTTACTAGCATGAGAGGAAGTAAGTTTTGTGAGATTAACTCTTCCTACTTGAGACCAGCAGGAGCCCCAGCACATAGCACACTGTCTGAGGGATCCTAGGCATTCAGCAAATGTCTGTCAAATGAACATAGGACAGATGGGTACAGCAAGTGAAATGGCATAAGAAGGCAGTGATCATAAAGTCCCTTCAGGCAGATAGGGGCAGGGGATGAGTCAGGCTGGCCAGATGACTTGGAGTGGCCAGTAATTGGGAAAAGGTCCTTAGAGGGATGAGGTCTTCCATGTGACAAGCCAAGAGATATGTTCTAACAGCGACCGCATGACTTCCGTGTGTTTATTTAGTACTTTACAGCGCTGGTCACACTCTTTGGCTCATGTGACCCTCACAACAAGCCCTGGGAGGCTTCAGGGCAGTGACTGTTACCTCCATTTTGCATGAGGTCACTGCAGCTCACAGAGGTTAAGAGACTGGCCAGGGTGCCCTGTGAGCAGCTGTGCTGGGTCTGTACCCCAGCCATGCGACTCCACGCTCAGTGTGCCTCCACCACAGGCCACCCCCCCACTTCCAACCACGTCCAAGGTGATTTCTCTAATCTAGGTCCATGGGAATTTGCCAGTTATCCTTCCTTACTTCCCTCTTTTTCCTGCTACTGTTTCATTGTACTAGCAGAAATTGTGGACAAAACTCAAGAAAGAAAATGAGCAGCGGGGGAGCAGGAATGGGGTGCCAGAGCCCCACGAGATGATGTAGAGAGGCTGAGGGAGAGGCAAAGAAGAAGATAATTAACTTACCAGTAGCTCATCCCTCCAGGGACACACATTCCAAATGTTACCTCTTTCCCCTATGTACGTACTGAGAACGCTGGGCCCTTTGAGAATCCAGGATCTCATCGTCACTGTGATTGTCATGAACTCCTCAGCATTCTGGAATGTATGGGTATTGTCATGTCACAGTAGTTGTCACTGTCAGGGAGCGATAGACAGGAAGATCTGGCATCCTTTCTCCTTGGCTGTTGGTATCTCTATCTGCTCTCTTGCCTAGTCCAAAAATCTGTTTACTGCCAGACACTTCCTTTCATGGAGCAAACTACTCTTGCTAAGCCCAATTTTAGGCAAAGGGCTAGAAAGGATGAATGCTGTGAGCAAGCCTACGCAATGTCTACGTCTTCAAAGACTTTGGGGCTTCGAGCCTGGAGTCAGTTCAGGTGAGATTACTTGGTACCCAAGGTTTAGTTTAGCAGGTAGAGAAGTCTGATTCTCCACCCAGTCCAGCCCTAGGCTTCGCTGAGTGTCAGCCAACCCCTGCACTGGGCACATTGAGTGTAAACTGATCTCAGTTGATCCTTACAACATCCCTGAAAGGTTTACGCCACAGTCACATCTTACAAATAAGAAAACTGAACCTCAGAAAGAGTAAAAGCTTGCCCAAAGATGGTGGAGCCACTAAAAGCTTTAAATTCCCTTCACTGGGCTTGTCTCTAGGAAAAGCTATCAAAACACGCACAGTTGAAGCCCTCTGCGTGCATGATCTCTTCTGATTGCTCTTCACTGAAGCCCTGGGAGACAGAACAGAAAATCACCACATTCCAAGAAAGGAACCTGAGATTCAGAGAGCTGACATGATTTGTCCAAGTTACACTGGCTAGCAAGTGGTGAAGCACCCCTTGACACCAGGAGTTTTATTTTAACTTGAATAGTTGACTTACAATGTTGTGTTCGCTTCAGGTGTATAGCTAAGTGATTCAGTTATACATATATATATTTTTTCCCTTACAGGTTATTACAAAATATTGAGTTCCCTGTGCTATGTAATAGGTCCTTTTTGGGTATCTGTTTTATAGATAGGAGTGTGGATATGTTAATCCCAAATGCCTGATTTATTCCCCCCTTTCCCCTTTGGTAACCATAAGTTTGTTTTCTATGTCTGTGAGTCTATTTTTGTTTGTTTATAAGTTCATCTGCATCATTCTTTTAAGATTTCACATATAAATGATATCATACGATATTTGTCTTTCTCTGTGTCTGGCTTACTTCACTTAGTATGATAATCTCTAGGTCCATCCATGTTGCTGCAAATGGCATTATTTCATTCTTTTTTATGGCTAACATTCCGTTGTATGTATGTACCACGTCTTCTTTAACCATTCATCTGTTGATAGACATTTAGGTTGCTTCCATGTCTTGGTGATTGTCAGTAGTGCTGCAACGAAGGGGTTTTAATTCTAGACCCAGAGTTGGGTTCACAGGCCAGATTGCTAACTCATAGCTAAGTAAAAGGGCAGGTGGATGTTACTATTTGTGAAAAAGATATAGAAGTTCTGAGGTGCTACTGAGAAGGGTGGTTCCTGAGAAGATGGTTGCGGAGTAGAGGGGGCCTGGCTAAGGCTGGTTGGGGCGGATGGGGGCCGGGCACCTGGTGGAGCATCCCAGCAGGTAAGGGAGGCACACCTGCCCACGTGTCACACTTTTGCAAGGACCTACCTATTTCTTTTTTTTTTTTTAATAAATTTATTTATTTTATTTACTTGTTTTTGGCTGCGTTAGGTCTTCGTTGCTGCGCGTGGGCTTTTTCTAGTTGTGGCGAGCGCGGGCTACTCTTTGTTGAGGTGCGCGGGCTTCTCATCGCGGTGGCTTCTCTTGTCGTGGAGCATGGGCTCTAGGCGTGTGGGCTTCAGTAGTTGTGGTGCACGGGCTCAGTAGTTGTGGCTCGTGGGCTCTAGATGTGGGATCTTCCCGGACCAGGGTCGAAGCCGCGTCCCCTGCATTGGCAGGTGGATTCCCAACCACTGCGCCACCAGGGAAGCCCGGACCTACCTATTTCTAACCCTTCCTTTGTTACTCACCTCTTTTTCTCTGCTATTTTCCCCTCTTTTCCCAAGTATTCTTTAAATAATTATTTAACTTAACATGCATAATTGTGGGCCTAAAGAAAAGCAGGCAGTCAACCTGAAATAAATTTCATTTATTCGGCCTCTATTTTAAATTATAATCACACTTGCTCTTCACAGAGGCAGGGTGGGAATGTGGAAAAGAACAAGACTGGGTGTCAAAACACTCCCTCCGCAGCCTGAGCTCTGCTCCTCACATCCGGACCTGTGTCTCTGGGACGTTCCCTTCCTGGCTTCTTATTCTGGGGTGAAGAATACAATTGAATGTAATTGATTTCCTTCAGGTACACACATGCACACCTTAATCCTGTGTGTGTGTGTATGTGTGTTTATTAACAGATACATATGAAAGGCATCCTTTCCTTTCCCGCTTCACGTGGTATTTGTAAACTCCACAACCCACATCCGATGGTGTATATATCATACTGAGGTTCCTAATTTCAGGGTTGGGTAAACTAAGAAAGCAATTACAGCTTAGAAGGAATCAGGATTGAAGTCGGTGCCCTCAGAATGCCCTCTGTACCCAGCGGAGGAAGGCACTTCATGAGTCGTCCTTCACAAGAAGGGTGTCCCCCTGCAGGCTCCCTCTAGCCCAGCCTCGGGGTTGGAATGAGACCCACACTCATACACTCTCCATGCAACTGTCCTGTCCCTTCCCTCAGATTGTGTTACTCAGACATTGTCTGAATTTGACATGTCCTGTAGCTGAAATCGAATTGGTATTCACCTCTCCCCAGTCCCCTAGGTTATCATGTCTTTCATGACATCATGTGTAGTTAGCTGCTGACAACACAGTACGAAACACGTTTTGTAGAAAGAATATTTCTCCTTTTATCAAGCCTCTACTCCCATTATTTTGAGGTGAGATATGGGGCTTTGTTCTGCTCTGCTTAGAAACTAATAACACACACACACACACACACACACACACACACACAGCTTTTGCAGTTTCCATAACTACTTCTTTTGTGGCCCCTGGAATTCCATCCTTCTCTCCATTGAATATGCAGGTCCATCCTCCCTCTAGTAAGGGGCTGTGTGAGATTCCTGGCTTTGAGTGGGTGCATCAAAGTGCATGAGCTTGCTTGGAGGCCACAGCAGAGACGCTTGGCATGATCCAAGATGGTGCTATCAGTCCTGGCACCTGGTTTGGGATACATACAGGAGCCAGAAAGAGAAGTGGTGGGGTATGGAGCTGTCATTTGCCTTATTTGCAGTAGAACTAAATAAACAGAACAGTCACGAAGTCTGTTCTCAAAACCATAACTGATGTGGAGATGCAGGAGGAAATGAAATGCCTGTTATGTTCTAGTCAATTTGCATGGTGATCTCAGCTTGTGTCCTAAGAGCCTCATCTGTCAACAGCGCAGGTAAATACAAAGAGAGCTTTCCCAGTGCTGCCAGCAGGGGAAGCAGTCACACTTTTGAAGAAGGGTAAGTTAGTAAATGTTCATAACTTCTCCCAATAGTTTAAAGTTCATCATGACCCTCATGTAGTCAGAATCCCACCTGAGATTTCAAACGTCACCACCCACAGGTTTAGTTACAGCCATGGCTTAGCATCAGAGTAATCTGCGAATTTAGAGTGGTGCTATTTTCCTACATGCAGCATGTAGACACACACTTGAAGAGTCTGACTTGCATTCCAAAGCCTGGTTGTGAGCCGCTCGTTAACAAGCTTTACCTGAAACACAGTGTCTTAGCACCAATGCCTATCATTGGTACTTATTCCTACTTTGCTTCTCATCAAGGTATCAAAAAGCCTTTGACTGTTCTCTTCTCTAATCATTCTCTTCACTAATCATTCTCTGTAGGTTCAGAAATTGAAGAGCAATAGAAGTGAAGTAAACTAAGCACAAGGAAAGCAGTCAGAGATGTGTCTTAGAATAATTATAAACCGTGGTCGTCATGCCTGAGTACCAAGCATAGCAGTCACTTTACAGACACGATCTAATTCTATTTCCCAGTTAACCCAAGAGGGTGAGATGCATTTTACTAATTTTTTGAATGAGGAAACTGAGGCTCAGAGAGGCTGAGGAACTTGCCCTAGGTCACAAGCTGAGAGGTACAGAGCCGTGATTCGAGCTCTGCTTATTCTATAGGGAAAGCCAGCACTTAACCTCTACGTGGAATGTCCTCTTCATTCCCTCCATTTTAAATAAGTCTCAGGCCAGACTGACACACCTGTTCATTTACAAGGCGCATGCTTGCCTTGTCAGGTTATCTCTGTTTAAAGGACTTCAGTCTGATATCTCTGCAGTCAGGATCTGTCCTCCTTAAACCTCTTCCTCTCCTCCTACTTTATGTATCTTTGTGATTATGACTTCCTCCTTGGAGTTAATATCAAGTCTGTATCAGTGACTCTGAAATCCACATTTCTACTTCTTAATTTCTTCCCTAATTCTAGTCTCTTCTTTCCGATTCTTTCCTGAACTCTTCAAGGTGGGTGTCCCATACATATTTCACGTGTCCCACATTGGACTTTTCTTCGCTCCAAAACCCGTTCCTCCTCTTTTAATCCACATTTATATTCATGGACACACCAGCCTTGTATAAAACGATGGCTTAAGCGTTGACTTTCTTTCTCTCTTGCTTCTCTATCAAAGCAGATGTCATGTCCAGTAAAGTCATTCTCTTTCTGTTCCCACAACCACAACCATA
Organism: Neophocaena asiaeorientalis asiaeorientalis; assembly: GCF_003031525.2. Taxonomy (NCBI): domain Eukaryota; kingdom Metazoa; phylum Chordata; class Mammalia; order Artiodactyla; family Phocoenidae; genus Neophocaena; species Neophocaena asiaeorientalis. The sequence goes on along the minus strand of NW_020174430.1, from coordinate 2,327,043 downwards.
AAAGTGCGACATCTTACACTCTGGTGACTTTTCACTGCCACGTCCTAATTGCTACCCCGTCCTCAGTCTCTGGCTCCTTATAATTCATTTTAACACTGTTGTCTAAATATTCCTGATGCACGCACCAGATCATGTCATTTCACCCTGCTTATAATGTTAATGACTCCCTTTTGACAATACAGTAAAGTCAAAACCTCTTAGATCACTTTTCCAAGTGCTCAACAATTCAAGGTCAGACCTCCTTTTTCACTCTTACTTTCTATTCTTCCATTTTTATATCCTACACAGAACTTAGCCAAACTTGTCCTTGTAAAACCTCCGCCCCCAGTACCCTGCATTCTTTTCCATTTCTCAAACAATCTATCTGTCTTGAATGTTCTTTTCTCTGGATATCCAAGTTCTATGGACCCTTTAGAGCAGGACTGTCCCATGGACCTTTCTGTGATGATGGAAGTGTCCTATATCTGCATTGTCCAACATGGTAGCCATTAGCCATAAGGGGCTATTAATAACTAGAAATGTAGGCTTCCCTGGTGGCGCAGTGGTTGAGAGTCCGCCTGCCGACGCAGGGGACGCGGGTTCGTGCCCTGGTCCGGGAAGATCCCACATGCTGCGGGGTGGCTGGGCCCGTGAGCCATGGCCGCTGAGCCTGCGCGTCCGGAGCCTGTGCTCCGCAACGGGAGGGGCCGCAGCAGTGAGAGGCCCGCGTACCGCAAAAAAAAAAAAAAAAAAAAAAAAGAACTAGAGATGTGGCTAGTGAATTGTCAGTATTATTTCATTTTAATTAATTTAATTAAAAATAGCCACACTTGCTAGTGGCTATCATATTGAACAGTACAGTTTTAGAGTGGCTAAATCCCCAAAGCCAAAGGCTTTCTTTGGAATTCCAAACCTTTACCTGCACTTCCTTACGCTACCTGTAACTTCTCATATCATATTTCAGCTATTGGTGGATCTAACTTTTTCCCACACCTAGATTTTTCCTTGAAAGCAAGAGCCAGAGTTGGCTCTATCATTCTTAATATGGTCACAGTTTAGGGATTGCAATCTGAATTGGCAAGACAGTATAGATAGCTCTTTAACACATTTATATTAAGTGTTACTAATCCATGACAATAATGACAAATGTCCTAATTTGGAGGTTATTGGAGACCGTACCACAAAGCGTGTCATCCACCTTGGATTTATTACCTTCTCCCTATGCTTGGGACAGATCACTGTATAGGCAGGCACCAAAAGCATTTATTTCTACTGAATAAAGAAGTTCTTAGTGAAACCTTTTTTAAAATTCTGTAATTTAGAGCCTCGGGGGAAAGATCTGACACAGCCACGTTTTTTAGTGACATTGGAAATCACCCCAAACAGGATGGCCCAGAGGACAGCCTTGGCAGGCAGCTAAAAGGGCACCCCCCAGCCTGCTGCAGTCAACATGATGGCATCAGTGACGCACCCTGATTGGCCAGCAAGCACACATTAATGACCAGTTAGCAACTGTGTTCAGGCCAATTAATTTATATTTGTATTTTGCACAGGAAAAGTCGCCCTGTTAGATTATTGATTCTTTGTCCCTGTATTCAATTTGTTTTTAATTGCACCGTTGCTGGCCCAGGCCCTCCCTCCTGGCACGCTGGCAATAAATCTGCCACCATCTCAACAATCAACAATAAATGTGTCTCTTCATGTCATTATTAATATGCCTCTTGGACTGGTTCATTACCATGGCTAACAGTTTATAAGAGCGGGATGGCACGCTGCCAGGAGGATTCCTTTTCCCGAGGGCTATTTTGTCATGATAGGATTGATGTTCTCAGGCCTGTGTGTGTCTGAGGAAAGGGGCCTGGGATGTAATTTAATATAGCTGGAATGTGAGCTGTCTAATCCTCTCCTAATCATCAACAGCTTTAGAAGAAGATTCTGTTGGAATAGAGATTTTTACCCTCTCTTCCAATTCTTCCTCTTCTTCTCACTTTTTTCTTTGTTATCTTCTTAATTCCTTCTTAGTTTCTGTTCAGATAGGTTATCTTCCCCTCTCAAAAACAACATAACAGCTACCTGGGTGATCTAAAATCCCTAGGTAAGGGAGCCATGTGTCCCCCAGGAGCTGGAGTTTTATTATTGGTTTATTGGTAGCTGAAAGCAGAGGGGAGTTCCCTATGCTTGATGTGTGAATGGTGATTAACAGAGCTGCAGAAAGGCTGCCCTCATAATGTCACCTTAACTGAGGTCAGTATTGAAAAAGAATAAGCCCTATCCTATAGTAGAGATAACCGTGAATTATAGTATTGTTATCGGCTCTTTCAGTCATTAGAATTTTTCAGGGAGAAGCGCAGATTTTAGATGAATTTATAGGTTGGCAGAAGAGACCCTGTGTGGCTCAGATATGCCAAAGGGGACATCTAAATGGGACGGAGTGTTTACAAGGGTCCTGCTGTGGCCTGAGATCTAATAATAGTCCAGATGTTGGCCATTTTCAAGGCGCAGGTTGCTCCAGGACAAGAAATTTGGCGTCCCTCCCTCAGATACAGAGTGAACAGTCAATTTTTGGTTCAGGATAGAGATTTTTATACTTAATTTACTATGAACAGTGCCCCTTGCACTTCTTGGTACAGAGCTCTCCAAAGCAGGTTACACTGAGCTTACTGAAAGAGCGGGGCATGGCGGTGGTGTGACACCTGCCGTTTCTCTTGATAGGAGCCTAAGTGGCCCAGGGAAGTGGAGGGGAGGAGCCTGGGGCTTGGGCCAGGACGATTTAGAAGAAAAAGTGGCAAGGGAAAGCTGGCAGAAGGCTGAAGATGCCTGCAGAAGGGCAGAGCTACAGATGGAGGATGTGATGGGAGGCAAGGGAGCAGAGGAGGTGGGGAGGGGTTGAGAGGAAGGGGAAGAAGAGACAGGGAAGCCCAGCCCAGGGCTCAGCGCACGGAGAACGCCTCCCCTCAGGGACGTGGGGAGCCATGGCCAGGCTGCTCCCGTGCAAGCACCTCTGTGCCCATGACACCCTGGGGTTCTCTCCACTGCTCCCCTGCTGCTTTGCTGCATCTCGCTCAGCCTGGCGTCCACGCGAGGCCAGGAGACACTGATGCAGTCACTGGTGTGGAACTCAGGCTCTGGGAGGTTCCTGATCCCCACTCTCTCCCGCCTCCCCCCTCCCCCCCTACCAGTGAGAACTGATCCCATCTCTGCAGACTCATGGTTGGGCTTGTGTTTTCCCGGTGCCGTCATATCCAGGCTAATCCAACAGAAAAGGCAGTGTTATTGATAAGCAAAGCCTTAATTCAAACACATACAGAACAAAATGCATTTACCAGGCTGCCTCTAGGTAAGAGACATGAAAAATTCAACTCCTGGTTTGGCTACTTGCTGTATGATCTTAAATGAGTTACTTAGTTTCAAAGGCTTCATCTGTAAATTTTGGGAAATAAAGGCTGTCCTACCTCCTTCTTATGGTGGTTCTACATTAAGCGGACAGCACTCTATACTAGGTCCTGTACAAGAGAAAATACTAAAATCGTTTGTTGTGTTAAGCTGCTAGGTTAACTTTAGAAATTAACCGACCCTCTGAGTTTGCGGTGACAGGTGTTATGCTGGGGTGATTCATTAATACTTAGAACTCTGAACCGTCTACTCATCCTAGTACAGTTTTCACATTAAAATATAGCCACTGGCCCCTTATATTCTAATAAATTTTATTGGATTTTATGGATAATAATGGAAGAACCAAACCATGGCATCTTCTGAACATATCTGAATGTGTGCGATATCCCCATCCTTGAAGTCTTATGTCACTCTTATTATTTTTAAATATTCTTCTATTTTTATATTGTCATAATTTTATAGTCTCGCGTCCAAAAGGTACTTGTGAAAAATATCTATAGTTATGCTTATTGATGGAGAATTGAGGTTGAGCAGACAACTTTGAGTCAAGAGAGAAATAACACTAAATCATCATCAAAGGTTTGTTTTCTTTAAGAACCTTACATCCTCACATAAATACGCGAATCTTAGAGACATTTCTAAAACCACATCTTTAAGGGGCCACTACCGTATACTGAAAGGCATAGCTTCGTTTCAAATGAATCCCCCTTACTGCAATCGCATCCAAAATAAAAGAAGAAAAGCCTATGCTCCAGTTTCAAAAGGAAAAAGAAATGTCAGGCTGAAGTGCACACATCCCCAAGTGCCCACTTTAAGTGCCCCACCGACGGGAGTGCGAAATGAAGGGCCCTGAGCCCTGGCCGTGGTTAATCCAGAGCACCAACGATGCACAACAGAATCAGAGAGTGCAAAATAGCTGCTTGAGGAGTAAAGCTTCCCAGCCCCTTGGTTCAGCAACAGCAGGGTGGAAAGTGAGGGGACAGGAAAATCAAAGTCCCTTTAGAAACGGTGATCACACATCGAGACAAAATGTCCCCACAGCAGGAAAGAAAGTGGAAAACACACCAAATCAATCACCTTAAAAATGAGGCTTAAAATCTTCTGCTACATAAGAGGTAGGTGGGGAGGGAAGAACAGGTCCGGCAGCTTGAAAGTCTTTTATTAAACGGCACACTGACTGCCGTGGCACATACAAGAAAATGCAGTTAAGGTCAGGCCATTAAAAAGGTGCCCAAGGATAGTTCTGTGAAAGACCGGGGGGCAGTCTGCAGGAGCTCAGGATACGCACTTCGAAAAAGTGCCAGGTGGGGCCAAGGGCCTCTGATGGGACAGCCCTGAAGGGAGGTCCCAGTAGAGGCAGGAGGAAAGCGGAGGTGGGAGTTCTTGCCTCGTCTCCCCAGTGCCCGCTGGAGTGGCCCCAGCCCAGTTCTTCCCAGTCCTGTCTTCCTTCAGCCCCAGTGCCCTCAGCACCATTTAGGATAATGTGTCTCCAAAGGACATTCATGGTCAGCAGGGGATGACACCGCAGGTACACCACCATGTGGCATCACTCTGGCCCGCGGTCACCCTTCCTCTCCTTAGACAGGCCCGGGTCCACATCTACCGGCTGACTGAGAAGGGCAGGTGGTGAGCCCAGATGGGGCGCATGCCTCCGCCTCCGCTTGGTGGGAGGGACCAGGCTGGGCTGAACTGGTCCGCGAATGAAGAGCTTGGCCTCCCATTGGAAGCTCCAGAGACACCGTGTACTTGAGAGCTGTCTCTGGGTTCGGGCTTTGCCGGGCACGCGGTGTGGCCGGCTGCTCACAGAAAGCACAGAGTGATGGTGACTGGCCCTGCTCCCTCCCTCTCAGAGCACCCCCAGGGCGCCACCCACGCCTGCCCTGTTCAGGGGACCTCCACTCCAAAGACCTGGAGGTGTTACAGGAGCTCGGACCTTCCAAGGGTCACAGCGCCTGGGTATAGCTGTGTGGCACTGTGCTGTCTTCACTGGTCGCACATCTGATTTCCCCACCGACATATAAGTACCGTGAAGTCAGGGACAAAGTTTTCACCTCCCTGCTGACACAGATGCTTACCTCTCATGGAAGCAGGGCCTCACATAGATTAGACGCTAAAAATGTTTATTAAATGCGTCTGGCATGTAGTGAGCAATCAAATAAGTATCAGGCGATAAGGCGGAGGGAGTATTCAGTGGAGGGGAGCGAAGTGGTGTTGGCACGTGCGTGCACAAATCAGCTCGTCTCACACCGAACAGATACAGCTTCCCTGCGGGGCCGCTGCTCACCAGCAGCTCGTCCTTCCTCTGTAGCCCGGAAGTGAATCCCTGAGTCAAGAGTGGGTGAGACAGTGCTTACCTCCCCTGCAGCCTGGCCCGTCTCTCTTCTTGTGCCGGGGCCGCAGGTTCCTTCTTGCATCCCACGCCGCTGTCCCACACCGCGTTCTCATTGCCTTTCGCTGGAGGTGGCCTGCTCATTGCTGAAGGTTTCCAGGGTGCTCGGGGTGCTTAGGCTCCAGGCCTTTCTGTTTCCCATCCGCTGGAGTCCGGGAAGCCGTGACCTGGCCACCTGAGCAAGTTCCTGGAAGCTTTCTAGCAGAAAGGTCAGCTGCGAAGTGCCCGTGATGGCTGCAGCAAGAGGGGCTGACAGACTTCTCCGACGTTAGGAAAGGGAAAATCGTTTCTGGGTATAATACAGTTTGGAACGTGCTCCCATTTTCTTCAGAAACTATTGCCCTGCAGTGATTTTCTGTCTCTGGCAGTGAATGTTCCCTGGGCTGCAGCTACCGTGAATCAAAGCCACTCCGGTGCTGGCTGAGCAGGGTTTGTGGCTGGGTCATTTCTCCCCTCCTTCCATGCTTCCGTCTCCTTTCCCCACTTTACCGCTTTCTAAAGTTGTCCCTTGTTCCCCCTCCTCTCTTCTGCTGCTTTTGTCCTCCCCCTCCAGGCAGGGCTGCTCACCTGCTTCCAGCAGCAGGGAGGGCCTGAGGACCAGCCAGCCTTGCCAGTACATCTACATACATTTACATCTCGTTGGCTTGCAAACATGATGATTATGCAAAGTTCTCCTCCTCCGAGCAGTGAAAGGATTCTGTTTGGATTCAGGAACTTTGGGTCGCCTCTGCGCTTCCGAAGAGGAGGGTGTGGGTGTAACATATGGGGGTGACTGATGGACCAGGTGTCCGTGGCACAGCTCCAAGGACAGCGGTCGTCCAGCCGGGCCCCTGCTTTGACTTGTCCACGTCTCCGGGAATGCCACCTTGCCCCCAGTTAGGGGAAGAGGTAGAGAGCATGCCCTCTGGCCAGCTGCCTGAGCAGTCTCCCACTCAGCCCACTTTCCTGTCCTCAGCTTCTCTCTTTTGGCCAATTCAGCACATCTCTTTGCTGAAATAAGTATTCAGGCCAACCTGCTCTTTCATCACGTGTTGAGAGCTGTACTGGGGCCCTGATCTATCCTGTTTCTTCTGAGCCAGGTAGGACCTTTAGGTAGGGCCACGTTGCCAGCATCCATTTGTAGAAAATAATCCTGTGATTATAAGAACACCATGTGGTGAGTCGAAAGATCTAGAAAACAACCTCAGTATCCATGACTTATGCTCTGAGGCACATGGATTAACCTCCCTGGATCTGTTTCTCGCTCTGTAAAGTAGGGGAGTAGAAGTAAATGGTCTCTGAAGTTCATTCCCACTCTAAAATTCTAGGTTTTTATTTCCGGGATGATGTATTTTCTCTCTCTCTATTTTTTATTCTTCCACAGATGGTTTTATATTGTAGTCTATCCACTGTTTCACTTGTTCACACACTGAATATTTAACACCTGCCATGTGAAACCGTATTCAGTGATGTCTCGAGGATCATACCTGTATTAGGCACTTTGCTTCAGATGGAGGATAACGTAAGTCTGCCTTTGGTAGGGTTATGTTTACACTTCCTCCCACTGTATTCTAAGTCCTTGGGGTTAGACATTGCTTGTGCCAACCTGAACACCTAAAATGTGTGATGGGGTTGCTAGCACTCAACGATGTTTGCTGAATAGAATTAAATCGAATCCCTCTTTCATTCTGAAGTTTTCCCTACTTTTATGTTTTTAGTGGAGAAAGAAGACACTGACAGCTAAGAATAGTCACCATTAAATTATGGAGTTTTCTTTTTTATTAATTAAAAGAATATTCTGGGGAATGTTGAGGCAGGTGAATGGCTAAACCACTAGTCCGGTCTTACCCTAAGTATTCTAAGATGATTGGGTGGGTCTACATCCCCTGGAAACCAACAGTCACTCCTTAAAAAAAAAAATCAGTAAACCTACCTAATCATTTATTGAATGTCAGTTATACTCATGATACATTAGGAACTATTCAGAGGAGGAAAAAACTCCAAGGAAGGTTTCATTCTTGAGGGGAGACAGAATGTACACCTTTAAAGCAATTAGAGACAACTATTTAAATTGAGCACCAGGGAAAGCGTATTTCAGTTTGGCTGGTCAGTGTTTCATCACTTTGCCGATAGACTGACCTGATGTTTTCTCCAGCATGTCATAGGGGCACCTCAAAGTCAACCATGTCCACAATTGAACTCACATCGTCCTACACCAGGGTCCCCTCTCTTGGGGTTTGGCACTGCCGTGATCTAGTTCCATGGACCAGAAACATGACCGTCCTTCTAGAGACCTCTCTCCTCAGTGGCTTTAGCCAACAGTGCTGCCTTAGTCTCCTCAAGCTGCCTCACGAAATACCACAGGCTGGGAGGGTTAAACAGCAGACATTCATTTTCACACAGTTCTGGAGGCTGGAAGTCTGAGATCAAGGTGCCAGCAGGGTTGGTTTTGGCAAGAGCTCTCCTCCTGGCCTGTAGAAAAATGGCCTTCCAGCTGTGTCCTCACATGGCCCTTTGTGTGTGTGTTTGTGTTTGTGTATAGAGAGTGATCTCTGGTGTCCCCTCCTCTTCCTGTAAGGGTACCAGTCCTATCAGATCAGGGCCCTACACAATGACCTCATTTAACCTTAACTACCTCCTTAAAGGCCCCACTTCCAAACAGTCACATGGGGAGTGGTAGAGCTTCAACACATGAATTGGAATTCAACACGTGAATTCCATTACAGATACCAACTAAGGTAATCCCAGCTTCTCAGACCTCAATATCTTAGTGGCTTAACACAATAAAATGGTACTGCTTGTTCAGAAATTCCAATTACCTGGGAGGTAGGGGAGGGCAAGTGCCAGGTTCCATGCCATCGTTCAGGAATAAAAGTTGACTGAGGCTCTGCCCCCTTCAGAACATGGTGACAGTGTCAACTCTGGCCGTAGACATCCAGCCGGCTGCCTGGAGGAGAGGGTAAAGATGGGCATAAAAAGATGCGGGTTTTTGCGGGGGAAGGGCTTGTATTTATTTGCTTGCTTGTTTGTTGTATGGGCCAGGCTTCGTGGAAGTGTGTACAGTACTTACACTCACTTCTCTTCCTTTGGCTGGAAAGACAGTCCAGCTGTGTGTCCAGAAAGAGAGGAATAGGTTTGGTGAATAGCTAGCCCATCTCTGAGATACCAAGTCCCATTCCGCAGTCACATCTGTCCACCTCCTTCTACCTCCACAGTCCAACGATCTAAGACAAGATACCATAGTCACTCACTTGAATCATTACAGAATCCTATTAGGTTTTTATCCACATAGTCTCTTTAACTTTTTTAGGGTAATAAAATACATGTAAGATAAAATTGACTATTTTAACCATTGTAAAGTGTATAATTCAGAGGCATTAAATACATTGGCAGTGTTGTGCAGCCATCACCACTGTCAACCTCTAGAACATTTTTATCGTCCCAAACTCTGTACCCATTAAACGGTAACTCCCCATCCCTTCCTCCCCGCCAGCCTCTGTAACCCCCTCCACTTCTACTCTGCATCATGCTCGGTTGCCCCTGCAGCCAGAATGATCTCCTAAGAGAGTCTCATCATCACGAACACACACCCTGTTTAGACTCTTACATGACTTGCCACTATTTCCAGCAAGATTACAAACGTCCCTACGGTGGCCCACATACCCTGGGAGCTCGTGTCTGTAGCTGCCTCCCTGGCTGGTGGGAGAACACACTCCCCTCAGATTCTGTTCTCCAGGCACCCACAGTACTCTTCATTCAGCCCATGTGTTTCCCATGTTCCCTCCTTCCTCGGGATCTCTGCATCGGCTGTTTTCGCTCGGTGTTCTCCCCTCCCCATTCCTCCATCATCCATCAGATTTCCTCTCATCCGTCACTCCTTCTGTCTTCTCTCACCCTCCTGACCATGCCATGCCTGCCCCTTCCAGAACACTTCTTGCATTGTTACACATATTTTTCTTTTAATTTTCTAATAAATGAATATCTTCCCACTGGGCCTTAAATTCCGTAAGGGTGGAGACTGTACTGTTTATGTTCACTGTTTCATTCCTGGTTCCAAATGCAGTGCCTAGTATGTCATAGTCACTTGATGAATAAATGATGAATAAACAGACAAATGCTCTTGGCATCAGGAAGGGTTGAAACCAGAGTTATACAGAAGGTGGCTTGGAAGAAAGGAGCATGAAAACATTGGCAAAATCAGCCTAAGACAAAGAGGAAGACCTTCCCCACTGAATGAAACAGCCTAATTAGCTTACTATTTTATAATTTGTTCATTTCCCATTAAATCTCTTTTAGGATGTCACTTCTTTCTAAATGTTAGTGATGATGGTATGATGATCAGGATAATGAAAAAGAAGAATATTTCTTAATTCTAGAGTATGTCCTTGTTTGCAGGAAACGGGAAGAAAAAACAATATTGTTGAGTAATAAGTACCGGGCAAACAATTTCACATGATACTATATTTGATATTAAAGTTCCCTAAATAGAGTATCTTTGACATCTATACTACATCCTTGGGAGCTTAAGAAGACAGGAAGCTGTGCCTCAGAGCCATGGAGTAAGTGCACTGAAATCGCAGCTAGGAAAGCCAGGGCTGGGGCTTAGTCATCCAGACTCTCAGCTAAGTGTTGTTTGCTTGTTTTCTGGCTTTGTTTTGTTTCTTGTCTCACTCTTGGTCCTGGTTTCCCGGCTAATACCCTCATACTTCCGTGCTCTAGAAATTGGATGGATTGAGAATGTCAACCAAACCCATTTAAAATCTTTGGAAATGTTTTAACCAAGCTACCTTAGTTCTGGGTTCCTAGGGAACAGATCCTGGGGCAGAGAATAAACACTGATGTTTTATTTTGTGGCGAAATCCCAGGGCAGAGAGAATGAAGGCAAAGGGAATGAGGAAGAAAAGTATGGGAAGCAGTACGAGGTGGTGCCTGGTCAATGTCGGATACAGATCGATGATGAGCAGTTCACAGGCAGAGCCGGAGACTTGGCCGGGGTTTCTGCTGAGCGGCGCAGGAAGCCTGCAGACCAGCTCCAGAAAGAGCCTGTGCCTTGCAACTATCCATCATCAGGAAGGATGGAGAGGGATTTCCTGACCTGACTCCCTCCCCGTCTCAACCACTGCCGTCCTTGGGTGCAAGTTTACTCTGAAGGGAGTGAGCTCCCCAGACTTCAGGATTGCATTGCGTGTCCCCTGCAGCCACCACCAGGGAAGCAGACCCCATGCCCTGAAGGCCGGCATTTCATCTGAGGTTGGAAGTGGCAGAGGATCCAGAGACCTCGAGGGCTCAGCTGGTCAGCTGCAGGTGGTAGATATGCAAGGGTACACGTGCTGGTCAGCCAGGGCAGCAGGGGAGGTGAGTCAACCAGCTGAAGGTGTAGGAGTTAAGGAGGCCACGAGGATTTGAGGGGCAGTGGAAGGTGCCTAATAGGCACAGCTTTTGAAAGATTGGAGTATTTGTTATAGTTACCTTTTCAATTCTAACCTGGCCAGAAGGCAACAATCGAAGAAGACTGAGGACACTGGGCGGGTATCACTGTGGCTGGAAGTTGGCTAAACTATGTTGGAAAATTGCTTAAGATGATTTCTCTTAAACCTAAACATGCATCTGTTGGGACTTAGCTGGTGGCACAGTGGTTAAGACTCCATGCTCCGAATGCGAGGGGCCCAGGTTCGATCCCTGGTCAGGTAACTAGATCCCACATGCATGCCGCAACTAAGAGTTTGCATGCCACAACTAAGGAGCCAGAGAGCCACAACTAGAGAGCCCGTGAGCCACAACTATGGAGCCTACCTGCCACAACTAAGACCAGGCACAACCAAATAAATAAATAAAATATTAAAAAAATAAACATGCATCTATTGTATGGCCCCCAAAATAAACATCTCGGTATTTTCCCAATGGAGATTCGTATATGTGTACATTAAAAGACATGAATAAGAGTGTTCACAGCACTTTTCTTCAGAATACCCCCAGAACTGGAAACCACTCAGTGTTGACCAAGAGAATGGATAAACAGATTATGGAACAAATATAATGAAAAGCTGCATAGCAATAAAGAAAACAAACTCCTAAGACCTCCCAAAACATGGAGGAATCTCAGAGGTACTATGTTGAATGAAGGAAGCCATGCACAAAACAGTACCTATTTTAGAATTCCATTTATGTGGAATTCAAGAGTCATAATAGTGGCAGTCTTTGGAGAGGTACTGAATAGGAAAGGGCAAGATGGAAGCTTCTGGAATGAGGCCATGTTTTATGTCTTGTTCTGTATGGTGACTACATGGTTGAATACACATGTACAGGTTCACCTACCTGTGCATTTCAAATCTCTCTTCTCTGCTTTATCTAAGTTATACTTTAATTACGCACACGCCAAACCTCTCCCTTCCTGAGATTTTATGAAGCAAATCTCGACTGCTCTGAAAACATATGGATCTAGAGCATTAAAACCCACAGCTTTGGGATTTGTCCAATAAAACCTTTTGTTTAGGAATAAGTTTGTCCTCCATGGAATTTATAGACACTACAAGAAAGCATTTTCAGTTACTGGAAAAGGGACAACCCATTGTCTCCTCCTAGCCCTAGAGCCCTAACAGCTACAATTAAAATAATGAATTATCAAAGGGAGAGCAAACATTTAGGTCAAAACACAAGCGACTGAATGGATCAGCTAGACGGCTAAGAGAGATTTTATTTTTGCACCAAGAAAAATGATGAGGGAAAAATACTGACTCACAAAGAAAACACAAAGAAGGATGACAAAGCTTTAGTCCAGCAGAAAAGATCAAAATTCGCGTCCCTGGAGTGACAAGAGAAGGATCTAGGGGAGAATAGCAATGAATAGAGGGAAAGGCAGCCTAGAAAGAGGAGGCAGACAAACAAAGACGAGGAAGAAAGAGGGCCTCTTACAAAAGGGCCAAACGTGAAAAGAGGAGAGAGAAGCACGTAACCTGTAACAAGCCACTGAGGGAGGGAAAGCATGAGAAGGGAAGGACTTGAGATGGAAAATAAAAATGAAGAAGATGAAAAGGAAGGGGTGAAATAGAAGGAAATGGACTAACCGTTGCTCTGAAGAGAAACGAGGCTGTGCTGGGAAATGGATGTTTTCACAGGCGGAGGGTCAGTGGGCTGGGCCACCCCCTGCTCAGCTGCGGCCGGGACGGCTCTGCCCAGGGGACGTCTCTCCGGGACGTCCAGCCCAGGACATCCACAGAGGTGACCAAAGTGCTTCTCAGATTCTGGGGCCCTGGGAGGAGCCCTCTCTCTCTCTCCAAGGTACCATGTTTTGGTTTGGGGTCTGCAATGCCCTGTCTGCTGTCGATCAAGGTTGAAAGAGTGAATCTGATTGAATTGGCATTGGGAGAGTTTCTTCATACCATGGAGCAAGGAGCAGAGTCAGAAACCCAGGCGTGATGTCTCGTCCTGCGGAGGCGCAGGCAACCCATTGTCTCGCTTTGAGCCTCGACTTCCTCGGCTGTAAATTGGAGATAATGCTCACTCTGACAATCCTTTGAATGGACTAATCTAGAAGAAAGACTTTTCATCCAACACAAAGCACTATAGACATTCCAGGTGTTATTATGACCAGGTTTGTTACTGGAGGACATGGGATGGAGACCTCAGGTCACTTGTGAATAAAGTCAAAGGGGAAAAGCACATGCATTGTGTAGGGATGTCTTGGGCTTAATGTTTGCTCCACAGGGAAGACGCTGGCATCTGTGTCTGAGTGGTAAAACCCCCAGAGACAGCGGACATAAACCCTGGTTTATTGAGAGGCGTGGCTGCCTGTGGAAAGTGGAAGAGCTGGCTCCAAGCTTCCCATCATCGTCTGGAGATGCTAAATGGCTCCTTCGGCACCTGCAGTTGTGCCTACCTGGTGCATTCTGAACAACAGAAACATTAAAAACAACAACAAAACAGAACTGATTAATTACTGCAAAAGCTGTTTTCGGGTGGGGGGGAGAGAAAAGTTGTTGTTCTATTATATTTCTGAAAAGTGAGCATTTTATTGTTTCTACAAATTGCTCCCTGGAAAGTACTTTCATTTTCTAATTGTTCATAAATTTACTGACAGGTGGTTACACAGGTGTAACATCATTATTTCATTTTATTGTATACATTGTTTTAACTAGAAAATCTGGAAGGGCTGGGTACCATGTATCACTGGATGTACCCTGAAAATGCGTGGGTGGGTAGGCATAGCCCAAGGCTGCCGCTTCCTCACATACGCCTGGGTCTGGTTTCCCTCACTCGGGGTCAATCTGGACAGCTGTGACTGGTTAGAATACGTTAAGACAGGACAGCAAAAACAAATCACTTTTTTATAGTTATTCTTTTGCTTAAAAAAAAAGATTTAAGATTTCTTTTCACTGAATGATCTGTCCCAGTGTTCCTTGCCAAGGACAAAACAAATTTCAGAGTTTATATATACACTAAAAAGTTGGTATTTGATGAACATCAGTTGTGCTGGACAGATTGCTCTTTTCAATTTAACATATATTGGTACTTGCACTATAGTAGATCCCTAACTCTGTAAAGCTAGGAATTATTTCAGCATTGTTTAGCATAATTGTAACACTTAGCATTTTGGCTAGATTATAGCAGGCGCTCAATAAATATTTGCAACTTACCATTCCAACTGTTACTCATAATTTATGTGCAAGGCTGAGCATATCAATTAAGAAAACCACCCTGTCATGGAAATAATAACCTTATTTACATAAAGGCAACTACAGGCAGTTGAGTTCAGCAAGTAGGTTTACATGTTTAGGAGAACTGAGGACGTGGAAAGAGCAGGTAAAACTGGCTTCTGCCCCACCTTGTAGGAACCGCTCATGTCAAGGTTACCATTAACATCCAAGTAGCTGGCCCTGTTTCTTCTCACACTTCACCCCTCAGTAGGTTTTGAAGCTGGTTGCCACTCTCTCCTGACAGAAACTCTCTTGTTTCTGTGAGGTCACTCACTCCCCGTTGTCTACATAACCCTACTCACTCCTTCTTGACACCAGAAGGTAGGTTCTTGCCTCTTTGAAGAAAGAATTCAGAAACAAGACAGGCAGGTCAAGAAAGTAAAGTGAGGATTTATTTAAGGAACAGTATACTCTCAAGGGGAGAATGGCCAGTCTCACATGAGTAGCTGCCCTGAGTTTCTTTGGCAAGTTGGTTATGTGGGGCACGGAAATGAAGGGGCCCAATATTCACTTGGGAAGGAGGGGTTTGGGGTCATATTCCCTGATTTTCATCCCGGCTCCATCTTCCTGAGGGGAGGAGGGATTTGTGTCCTCGTTTAGCCTTGATGGGAAGTGTCATGGCGTCAGCGCATGGTGGGTACTCTTATCTACAAAGCTAATTTTATTGTAACGAGGGCATAATGAACAACGGGTTACATTCAGATGCCAGAGATTCCTGCCCTTTCCCACCTTTTTTTGTGTGTCTCCATGACGCTTATTGTCCCCAAAATGCGTGGTTTCCTGTCAATCTGGAGGCCCCTGCTTTTCTTTGTCTGCCCATGGACCCCCGTCGTTTGAAAGCTGTGTGGCTTCTTGCCCTTTGGCCTGTGACCCCCCTTCTCTGCTCATCTCTAGCTACCTGCCTGCTCTAACGTTCTCATTCTCTCTCAAGGATGCCTTGCCTCTGTATAACCTTGCACGGAGATTCCATCCAGGGTCCACCTTTGTGCAGTCTGTACGGCCCCAGGTCGATCTCACTAATCCAACTTTTAGTCATAGCTCCACAGTCTGCATGTTTCTGTTGAACTCCTCAGTGACCGTCTCAGACACACACCCCTGAGTGTCCATCAGCTGGCTCTCAACAGCCCACCGTGACCCCCTTAGCTCTCCCACCCTCCACCCTCCACCCTCCTCCTCTTTCTGGTCTAAATTACCATTCAAGCTCCAAGTACAGCTGCAGGATTTAGCAGCAGAAACAACAGGACACCGGTTAAATTTAAATTCCAGATGAGTAACAGATCATTTTTTTAGTATAAATATGTCTGCTCAGTGCTTTTTTTTTTGTCTTTTTATTTTTTTTCCTGCTTTATTGAGGTATAATTGACAAATAAAAATTGTGTGTATTCAGGGAGTTCAATGTGATGATTTGATATACACAACACACCCTCACATGGTTACTGTTTCTTTTCTTGTGGTGAGAACACTTAAGATCTACTCTCTTGGCAAATTTTGGGTATACAATATAGTTTTATTACAATGCAGAGTTGTTAACTATAGTCACCATGCTGTACATTAGATTCTCAGAACTTATTTATTTATAAATAACTGAAAATTTTATAACTGAAAATTATATCCGTTGACCAACACTATTTGACATTTAAATTCGGATTTAATAGGTAATTTATCTGATAGCCATAACCCCTACTGAGACCAGGGGACCATCTTTCACACGTCCCTCTCGTTCCTCCAAATACAATCACCAAGGTATTTAAGTCTATGTTTCTAGTATTTTTAGTTACCTGAGTACTTTTTAAAATAATTGAAACCAGTGCTTCAAGACAAGTTATTTCTTCTTACCCGGATTCCCCCAATTTCCGTGTTTTTTCCCTCGTGCCTCACCTTTTTCAGTCTCTGCCTAACAAGACGTCAGTGACCTTTCACTATGGTGTTAAGTTGTATGAACGCTGATGGCCACGGGAGAGCTCATGTAGCCTTTTACAGAGAGCAGGGGTGTGAAAAGATGTGCGTTTTAGAAAGTCCTCTGTGATCTGAGTGGGGCTTGATGCCTTCTATCAGCTCCCGTGTTTCTTCTTCCACCAGCTCTAAGATCAGCCAGCTCCTGTACTGCCTCTAAATGACCACCATGATCTTCACACCTCTGAGCTGTGGCAGGCACTTGTGCCTTTTGCAGAAACACCCCTGCTCATGCCCTCAGAATGCAGATCAGGTGTCATCTCTTCAGGAAAGCCTTTCTGAAACTGGAAGGTTAAATAAGGTGCCTTTCCTGTGTGCTGCCGCGTCGCATACATACGCCACTATTCCAGAGCCCGTGTGTGCCATTGTCTACTTAGTATTCTGTCTGGTCTGATTTTGGAGTCAGACACGGGGCCTTTCATCTCCTTAAGCCCAGCACCTAACATGGTGCCTGGCATCCGGGAGCTCGAACACGTGTGTGTGGTGTGAATACTAAACGGGGCATCTTGCACAACTCCTAACTGTTGCCAACGTTAGGAGTCCTCATGGCCATTTAAAGTGCCCCGAACAGGGCCGCTGGAGCTGTAGGCGATCTTCTCCCTGCAAATCAGGAACAATTCTCTTGTAGCACTTACTGCATTGTATTGTGTTTAGATGTTTAATTACCTGTCTGCATTTGTTTTCTTCAGCAAACATTCATTGAGCTCCTCCTATGAGGTAGGCACCAGGCCCTATGCAGTTCCTTTCTTTGAGGACCGTATAGTCTTTGGTATAAATCAAATAAAGATGTCAATAGACAATGAATCTCAGGCATCTTGATACGTGTATGAACAGGGTGTAACAGAGCCTAGAAAAGGAAATAGTCATCCCCTTATAGGGACAGCTGGGAACATTTTAGAGAAGGGTTGACACTAAGATTCTGGAAGAATGATTAAAACTAAACCCAACTGACAAGGGAGAAGAGGCGTGGCAGGCTTGGACCTGTGGAATAGCATGGCCTATTCGAGAAAATCTAAGGAGCTTTGCATGGCAGGGACATATGGAGGGAGATAAAGCCGGACAGAAAAGCAAAGTCAGGTGCTATGGGGACTTCAATACAAAAATAAGGAATTTGGAAACCACAGAAGGACTTTCTGCCGGGAGAGAAATAGGATTAATGTCACTAGATTTTGATTTAAAAAAATATACGTATCTTATCGTGAATGCAGGTGAAGTTTACAGAAGATATGGGAAAGGCCTGGTAAAGAATGAAAAATCCACTTCTCTGTATGAATAGGTTTTCCTCTTGCGAATAATGATCTACTAAGGGCATCTTGACATGGCCTAAATAAATGACTCTACCAGAAGATGTAGGAGTAGGTCTAGGATTCAAATAAACTGGTTCAGTGCTGTGTGATGTGAGATATATATATTAAAAAAGGATTACTGATCAAGCTGCCTGGGTTCTGGATTATGTACTCTTTCACATTTGTTCTTTGGCTGAAAATATCTCTCATATACAGAACATTTTAAAGGGAACATTCTATATATAGATACAGTCACTCTTTTAAAAACAACTCTTTTTACAATATATTCAGATGATGAAACATCACACCTGCCAACACTGAAAGGCTATAAATAGAGAGTGAAGCTTAAATCTAGAAAGAAAAATAAGCAGATCCATCACATATCTGTTGCAATTAGGAGAGTATTCTGGTGTCAGACTACAGGGAAATGGTTATTGAATTGCTCAAATAAGCAACAGGAAATATGATACATAATGACCAGAAAAAACTGTATTATCTACTGAAAGAATTATTATGGCGGCAATGTGAATTATCTAATAACTCTACCATCCCAAATGAATTCATTGGATTTACTCAATCTGTAGGTAAAATGTTAAGTGTCCTCTAAGGGCGGGGTGGGGGGAAGAATTCAAACCCAATTACTTACAGCAATCTTAACAGCGGGGGTGTTGGGGGCAGGTGTTGTATTCAGGATTCCTAGTCTTAAATGTTCATGCTTCAACTATAGAGCACCTCCTGTATGCTCACTATCTAAATATGCATGCTTCGGGTAAAGGGCACCTGCTGTATACACATGATCTGCCTGGCTGTGGAGACGTGCCTGTGTGTAAGTTGTGGTCTCCATCTTTCCACGGTTCACGCTGTGGTAGTGGAGGCAGACATGGGAAGTAAACAGCTATAATCAAATGCTAAAATACAGATGTGTTCAAGCAAACATCGTGGGCTTCATAGAGGAGAGAGTGCCTGTCTGGTATGGTCACGGAGGTCTTTACTGAGCTGGGTTTCTGATGATGAACAGATGATTTAACCTCTGGATAAGTCTTGGGAACAGCATTCTCTGTAGAGAGGAAAGTATGCAAAATCACAGCAGTGAGGAAGTGCTGTACTAGCCCAGGAGTAGGTGCAAAATGAAACGTTTGCCCTCAGGGAACATCCAGTTGGAATAGGAGGCTGATGCATTTAAAATGAACAGTCCTAGATCAAATCCAATCAGAATTCATTTTTATAACTGTCCCTGGGAAGAGAAGTTAGATAAGAGTAAGATAGTGCTTTGAAATAGAGATGGAGCCTTGAATAATGGGTAGTATTTGGAAAGATGATGGTGATTAAGGAAAAGATAATTACAGAGAAAGGCTATTTTAATCTAGGTTGGAGACTTTGACTTGATATGGAGGAAAATAGGAGGCCACTTAAATGAGTGGCCTGAGAAAGGCAGTATTTAAAGATTACGCTGTCCCAGATATGCAGATGAGCTGGGGGAGAAAAGAGGAGAGTTGGGAAGGTCTCCTGGGAGGGCATTGCTGTCACTGTGACAAAAGTAAGGAGAGATTGAAAGAGAGGTGAGTAGAGAAGGGAAGGAGAGAGAAGAAATGTAGGGTACATTCCAAAGGGAAAAAGATCGGAGTGTACAATTGTTTGGATAAGAAGTTTAGGAGAAAAAAATAATTATAGTATTTGGAAATTGTGTGGAAAAGAATATTTTTCAAATTCTATTTGCAATATAAAGAAATTTGACAAGTGTTTTTTTTACTTTTGTTGAAATATAGTTTATTTACAATACTGTGTTAATTTCTGCTGTACAGCAAAGAGACTCAGTTATACATAGATATATACACACACACACATATATATATATATATATATACACATACTTTTTTTTTGTTTTGTTTTTTGGCGGTACGCGGGCCTCTCACTGTTGTGGCCTCTCCCGTTGTGGAGCACAGGCTCCGGACGCGCAGGCCCAGCGGCCATGCCTCACGGGCCCAGCCGGTCCGCGGCATGTGGGATCTTCCCGGACCGGGGCACAAACCCGTGTCCCCTGCATCGGCAGGCGGATTCTCAACCACTGCGCCACCAGGGAAGCCCCATTCTTTTTCATTCTTTTCCATTATGGTTTATCACGGGGTATTGAATATAGTTCCCTGTGCTATACAGTAGGACTGTGGTTTATCCATCCTATATAAAATAGTTTGCTCTGCTAATCCCAAACCCCCAAGAGAAGGGTGTTTCTGTTAACATATGTATTAACTCTGTCTATATTTTCTGTGTTCTGATGCTTGGCATCTAGAGCCTTGCTGGCCCTGGAGGGACTGCCCTTCCCAAGAGTAACCATTTTCCAGGATAATAACCAACTGGCCAGCAAGCAAGCATACCTTTCATGTGCAAACAAACCTATCCAGAGCCCAAGCTCCCTACCACTTCCTTTACGTAGGGCCACTCTGTACCTGCCCTGCTCACCTCAGGGCCAGGGACCAGGCAACTAGGACAGCATCTACACTCCAGATCCTACAGAAATTATTTAAACTAGCCAGTCCTAAACCTGCATGCCCTGCTTGCCTTGACCTTCCCATGGAAACCACTACAAAGGCTCTTGCCCACTTTTTCCCACCCGCTCTGCTCCTGAGCTGCCCTGGTCCTGCCCCTGCCCCACGTGGCCTCTGTGCTGTGCTCTGCCCCCTGTTTCTAAGGATCTGTAAGTATAAGAAACTTCTTCCCTCAGGACAGTCATTTTCACGTCTCTGTGTGTTACTATACCTGATCAGAACAAGTCCCAGGTACCTGCCTGAAACAACACACTGAATGCAGTTGATAACCCTTGCTTGTCTATGTAACCTCACTGACCAGAAGAAGGTCATGAATACCTATGAGAATTTACATGTCTAAATCATTGCTTTCAGTCGCCACTTGTACTGCAGGCAACCTTGGAGATGTTAGGGGGTTTGATTCCACACCACCAAAAAGCAAATATCGCAATAAAGCGAGTCACACAAATGTTTTTGTGTCCCAGTGCACATAAAAGTTATGCTTGCACCATACTGTAGTCTATTAAGTATAGTTTAATAGCATTATGTCTAAAAAAGTACATACCTTAATTTAAAATATTTGATTGCTAAAAAATGCTAACCATCATCTGAGCCTTCAGTGAGTCATAGGGGTAACATCAAAGATCACAGATCCCATAACAAATATGAAAAATAATCATGAAAAAGTTTGAAATGTGAGAATTACCAAAATGTGACACAGAGACGTGAAGTGAGCAGATGCTGTTTGGAAAAATGGCACCAGAGCAGGGTTGCCACAGACCTTCAGTTTGTAAAAAACACAGTATCTGCAAATCAGAATAAAGTGAAGTGCAGTAACACGAGTTATGCCTGTATACGGACATGCCCTTAAACGGGATCAGCTAACTTATATTTAATCCCTAGTATAGTTTTATCTGCATTAGTGATGTCTTAAAAACGGGGATTACTCTGAAGATAATTTAAGACTTAGTAACAAAGCACTGCTACATAACCACATTTTTAAAAATTACACCAACAAAATCCTTTTTAAATGTCAGAAACACCTAAAAATGATTATTATTTTTTGTGCTTTCTTTTGCTTTTTCTTAATTGGCCCCAGGTGCAGCATTGGGTTCATCCCATTTTTCAGTTTATGTCATCTTGTCATCTTTGCTCTGGAGAAGGTGGTTCTATTTAAAGCAAAATCACACAGTTAAGAAAACTGGAAAAGTTATTGACTGCATCTATGTCAAGCATAGGGTTAACATCATTATTCTCTAAATAGGCAATGACAATTGATTTAAGGAAAATAAAAGGCACTAATAGATTAAAAAAGAATAGATATTTTAAGAGGATATGAAATTATTAACACCAGTTTGTACACAAAAATAAACTAATAGGAAGATACTACACAGTAAAATGCCATTTTTCAGTTATTACATTGACATTAAAAACTTGTGGGACAGTTATGGTAAAAAAGATCACTGTCAAATGTTATCAGGGTGTAAATTAATTTAGAAAGCAATTTGCAGTTTGTACCCAGGACCTCTGAAACAGTTTTGTTCTTTAAGGTGGTGATTACACACCTGTGAATTTTGACTAACGCAATGACTAAAACCCACATGTCAGTGTTGAAAGATGTTCATCATGCTGTTATTTATGACAGTAGAAGACGTGTTATTCTGATTAGTAGAGAGGTGATGGCTTACGTATAGTCCTGTGCTTGTAAAGAACATTTGTAATATGAGAGAATGTGTGTGTTACAACGATAAGTAAAAAGGACACGTGTGTGTGTGCGTGCGTGCGTGTGTTCTCTGAGTTGAGGGAACACACCACTAGACACCTACTCGCTTGGCAGAGAGTAAAGAGACTAGCAACACCAAGTATCGGTGAGGATGTGGAGGTATTGCAGTGCTCATGCACTGCTGGTGAGAGTAGAGAAAAGTGCAGGGCTTTTTAAAACATTTGGTAGTGTCTTATAAATTTCAGCATGCATCTCTCTCATGACCTAGCATTTCCACTCCTTGGTATTTGCCCAAGAGAAATGAAAACATACGTCTGCAAAGAGACTTGCGTGAAAATGTTTATAACAGCTTCGTGCGTTACAACAAAAATCTGGAAACAAACCAAATTGACATTAATTGGAGAATGGATAAACAAATTGTGATACGTTCATACAGTGAAATACTACTCAGCAAAAAATTTAAAAAGAATGAACTAGCAGTATATACATCATCTAGGAAGATTTCAGAACTTTAGGTTAAGCAAAAGAAATCAGACTGAATAGGCACATTTTCTCTGAGGCCGTATAGATGACGCTGAAATGGGTAAAACCGGTCTGTGGTGATAGAAATCAAAATACTGACTGCTAATGCAAGCACGTTATGAGGGAACTTTTATAAGGAAATATCCATTACTTGTTTTAGACGGTTGTTACCTAAGAATATAACTTTTTTAAAATGCATCAAGTTATACACTTAAGGTCTATGATATGTAATTTTTATCTCCATAAAGTAATCCAGCTAAATTTTAAAAATGGATTAAATACTTAAATGTTAAAATAACAAACTAACCTCACAGGAAAATGTATGAATATGTATGCCTAGACTATATATCTCTCTAGTTTTAGGGTACATGTTTTTTAACCCAAGAGAAGAAACCTAAAAACTAGTTTAAAAAGGAAATAAATATTCATATTTGACTCTGTTTATTAAATAATTACCCTATGGCAACAGTATTAAAAAGTCAGAAGACTAAGAAGGGAAAGAACTGTATTTAAAAGCATAAAACATAATGTCTAGCATTAAAATGTAGGGAAATCTATCACAGAATGTTTGTTAAGAGCACAGGTCGAGTCATTACTGTTGCTGTTGTTGCTGTTTTTCTAACACCAGGTCATCTCTGAGATGCCGAAGGTCCGTTTACAGGAGGGCACTCAGTCATAATGTTTGTTCAGGTTTACAGCTTGGTGACAAAGCACGTCTCTGGAAATGAACATGGGAGAGTCATGCTTATCTATCTGGGCTGGGCTGTTAGAATGATTTCCACCCAGAATGAGTCCCTCTTGTAAACATCCCCAGGATAGGAAATCTGGGTCCAGCTGAACACAACAGAAGGGAATCCTGGCATGATTGTGCCAGGTAGAGATGTGGACGGTTTCTTGGAGGCCCCTGAGGGACACTCCGAGTCCCATTCCAGCAGCTTTGCTGGTGGGGTTTGGGGAGAGGGTGAAGAAAGGGTGGGATGAGATCACAAATTTGTGGACCTGCCATCAAAGCAATCTATGACATTTATATACTTCTTTATGATTATAAATTTTCCTTTGCATTCATTAACTCATTAGACCTTCACAACTCTGCAACCTAAGAAGAGCAGGTAAAAAATACCATGTCCATGTAAAAGATGGAGAACATTGATATTCAGAAAGACAAAGTCATCTTTGTAAGGTCAGATATCATTTAAGTAATAGAGCTGGGACTTAAATGGAGGTCTGTCTCTCTCTGAGGCTATATTATCTTCAGTGCGCCATTCTGTCTCTAGGACAAGACAGCCTAGCCTCAGAGAAGTCGCCTCCTGAACGAGTCCATGATATTCAGCCTGAATGTGTCTCTTTCTTTCTGTCTCTTTCTGCTTGCCCCCTTCAGCAGGCCTGCGTAATCATTCTTCTTAGTATGTGAAACATACATCTACTGTTGTAACTGCCTCTCAGCTGTCACTTAGCCAAACTATGCAGATCTCACCATCTCCCTCCCTCCGTGTAAGTCTTTCCTTTAGCGGAGCTATTGTTCAACTCTGGACGTGGGGGGGGGGGGGGGAGTTTCACCACCAGAGGATATAAAGAAGCATAATAACTATTCAGCCTTCTTCATACATCTACCAAATACCTAACGAATGATGTTCTCACCATACTGAAAAACATCTAAGATGTTGAATTGATTTCCAGAGGCTTCGTGACAAGTCAGTCAGTTCATCAGCAGCTAGAATCATGTGTGAGCCAGGCGCTGAGCTCTGAGCTCGGATGACGGGGAGACCTAAGGAAATGGCCTTGTCCCAGCTATAAAGTTGGTCCTAATCTAATCAGAAAATCTGTATAAACAGCATAAATTGTTTTCTGCTGTAAGTGACAAAACACCGACTCCTGGTGTTTAAGGAGGGCTATTAGTAATGTCTCTTTGCCCTGCCCAACTTCAGGAAAACTTAAAAGCCAGACAAGGAGAAAATAGAGATAAAAATAGCACCTTCGTTTCTGATATTTCTGATAAAAATTGACCACAGGTAATGTGGTTTATATCTTCAGGCAAATGGGCATTCCGGTACTGAATGTAAGTATTAGCGGTCCATATCCACATTTGCAGGGAATACTGGGAAACTCCAGCCCCCACCCCGGGCCAGGCCTGGCCTCTCCTATTGCACAGTGCAGGACCTCTGTGCAAAGGTCCGCTCCCAAAAGAAAGGAAAAGGCTGATATGTTCTACTTTATCTTTCCAAAAATCACTCATCAGATTCAGATATTCCTCCTTCCCTGGTGGTGACAGGTGTTTTGGAAGCTCTGAGAAAGGCCAACAGGGCCACTCAGATAAAAGGGAAATCTGTAATGGTGAAAAAGCATCTCCTCCCCCACATGAGTTCAAAGGGATGTAAACAATAAAGACATGTATTATCTCACAGGAGCAGTCAGAAGATGCATGGAAATCAGGACTACACTTGTAGTCTCAGCACCCAGACTCTGTCTTTTCTCAGTATGTGGGTTTGGTCGTCAGGTTTGAACCATCAGAATTAAAAAGTGGTGTTGGGATTTGCAGACAAACGTGGGGACACAGCAATATTTAGGAGAAGAAAAAAGAAGGAGGGTTTTCTCTTATGTCCATTTTCATTAAGGAGGGAAGCTTCTCTAGATAGACTCCCTCGAACTTACCCTCAGACCCTGCTAATTAAAATGAAGATTTGATGGTCTGTCACATACTGCTCGCTGCAAGAGAGGCTCAGAAAATGAGCTTCTGGTACTTGAGGCTCTTTAGAGGAAGGTGGTCTCTGTCATACCGGAAGAAGGTTGTTAACAGTCGGTGGTGGTTGGAAGAGCTATCGAGTAGGTAAGCAACAATGCCAACCTTAATTACACGTGAACGTTATGCAAAGAGCATCCGCAAACACGAAAGTCACTGCCTGATGGACATACAGCGCTCCTAATAACTTAATATGTTTTTGAGTTCTCATTACCTTTCTAAAATAAAACAAGACACAAGGAGATCCAGACCGAAATATTATTGTCATTCTTGGACCTGTGCCCTGTCGCTTGATTCAAGAGTGGGGTCATACTTGGAACAGGCTGATGGAGTATTCGATCCGGACCTCGATGGTTAGTTAGTCCTGCTTCTTCATCACTAAAGATGTCCAAACCAGTTTCCAGAGAACTAAATCATTCTTCTCCACTATCACCCAGCTTCTTAGTGAGGATTAACCAGGGCCATACACTCAGGGCCAGAACATAAAAGTCTAATTCAGGTTTATGTGCAAGTTAAGAATATAATACCCTCTTACACGTATATAAGATTTTCTGCAGAGAAGCTCGTGTTCAAAGATGAACAATTTTGCTGGAGATCGCGGTGGTTTTTAAGATCCAAAAGGTTGTATTTACCCAGCATCATTTTTAACTCTGAGAGAGAAACACTGCACACAAGTACGGCAGTATGGAGCCCTCTTTCAGATCAGTGTTTGAGTGTAGGATAGTGATGAACAATTGATTAGAAGTCCTCCTTCCTCTAAACATCTGTAGATACAGAAAACCCAGATTCCCCTGTCTAAAACCATGGGGTCTACTTATTTTACAAATGGAATAAAACAGCTCCTGTCATTGCAGAATGAAAACTAGTGTAGATTTGCAAAGTCCTAAGAACGCTTGATTTATTTCCAGTCCATTCTCACATCCCTTGTTCTTGAGGAGGGAAGACACACACACACACACACACACGCACACACGCGCGCAAACTTTAGTTAAATGCTGATAAGGCTCAGGAATGATTAATGGTTCGTGTGAAAAGTCTTCTCTGAAGCGCCATGATTTGGAAAGAAAAGTGACTCATTTTTTTCTTCCAGTATATTTTTTCATGATTTTTTTTTCTTTCTAAAATGGAGTTTTATTTAAAAGAATAGAAGCAAGACTTCACAATGTAGGTCTTGCCTAGCAGAGAAATTGACAAAAAAATTAAATGTGTTGACCCAAATCTAGCAGTCAGACATACTTAATCTATTATCTTGATAATATCAACTTCAAGAAAGATCTCAGACTGTGCTGTCATCCAAATTGATTTTATCCAGCAAGATCATCTTTGCCGTCAACCAGCAACACTTTCTTGAGACTCCTATAACATTTCTTCTAGTCACCCCACCCTACTGCCCTTGGAAGCCAAAGCAAAGTCTACAAGACAATTAAGATGCTAAGTCGTCGCTTAGAATCTCCCCAAACAGAAACAGAACTGGAGCTAGCAGCTTTCAGACCACATTCACATTTAAGGAAAAGGAAGCCAAAATGGTGCATTTAGAAAAAGCTGCATGTTGAAAACAGACCCCCAGGAGACAGGTGTCCCCAAATGAAACCTTCCTTTGCATGCACAATTGGGCATATTCTCCCATCAGTGCCTGATTGTGTGTGCAAATGAGTGCGCACCCAGTTACCTGTCTGTTATATTCATACTTTTAGGGTCGGTGTAAGTGCTTTTATTATTATTTTTTAATAAAAATTTTCTAAATTGTCTGCGGATGAGTGATGCTTCGGAAAATTGTTGTTTCCTTTAAAATCCAGACTTAAGCCCCTCCAAAACCTTTCCACGAATAGATCTGTGTTAGGGAAGTGAAATGCAGAATTAAAGCAATTATCTGGGTGGCTCAAGGTAACCACACCACCAGGCATATACTTGCCACGTTATTCTGGTTTTCAGGTAGAAGAAAGTCTCTCGATTGTCCAGGGCACGTGGCTTCAGGCCAGCCACCCCCAACCAGGGCCTGGGAATACAAGGCAGCTTGAGCCTCTCCTTAGAATATATTCTGGCAAAGAGAAGTGGATCCATAGCCTCACCATGATCATATGTCCAAGCAAATAAGCTTTCCATATAATGCTTCCTGACTTGCATTTATTCCGGCTTTTCTCAGAAAAGAAATAGCAGACGTGAGGATACACTAAATTAAGGCTACTGTGAGTGGAGAAGAAAAATCTCTGAATAATTTTCTTGACACTGCATTCAACCCCTTCAGGGCCCGTGGTGATAAAGCACTGAAGATTTATTTTAATGTGTAAAAACCCTGTTCTGTTCCTCTGGGAGATAGTAAAGGAGACCCTGGGAGGCTCGGGAATAGTTTATATTTATCAGGTAAAGTGCTGTCTGCTCGCTAATAAGCTTCATAAATATTTCTCCCTTCTCCTGAAAGGAACTAAAAAAAGATCCAGTTTTGCAATCTAAAAAAAAAAGGAAAGAGCAGAACCAATTTCCAAAGGTTCTAATACCTTAGTAGAAAAATGTAGCTGAGTTACTAGCCGCCTTCTTGGCAAGATTGTTTGAACATCCCTTATATCAAACCCTGGCTTCGTCAACATACCACCCACCAGCAAGCACTCCAGCACCCAGATAGATGACTAGGTCAGGCTCGTGCTCTACAGTCATTTATTTCTTATCTCTGTAGTTGTTAAACCTAGAAAAAGAAACAGCTTTTTATTTTTTTTTGCGGTACACGGGCCTCTCACTGTTGTGGCGTCTCCCGTTGCGGAGCACAGGCTCCGGCCACGCAGGCTCAGCGGCCACGGCTCACGGGCCCAGCCGCTCCATGGCACATGGGATCTTCCCAGGCCGGGGCACGAACCCGCGTCCCCTGCATCGGCAGGCGGACTCTCAACCACTGCGCCACCAGGGAAGCCCAAGAATCAGCTTTTTAAACTGCATTTGAAGCTGATTTCTTCTATCTGGGTGGACCTCTCCATTTACAAGATGTACAAAATAGTCCCTTTAATGATGTTCCTGCTTCCCTCTTATTTCTGCTTTTTCCTAATTCTAGCAGATGTGTCCTCCTTCAGCCACATTTTTGAGACCAGTCCACCTCCATATTTTATGCCCAGTTCTAACATTAAGTGGAAGAAATATCTGGAATCGTGTGCCAGGCTGTATCTGAGACAGTGTCAAACCAGCCTTGCTGAGGGTATTCAGGGCTGGGGAACCTCAATCTAGTGCCTATAGATACTGCCCTTGAACCTCAGCTTCAAAGAGAGTTTAGCCTGCAGCCTTAGTTGCCCATGTTCAGCAGATTTGCACCCCTGGCACCTGCTGCCAGGTCTTCCCACTGCTCAATTGTGGTATTTCACCTGTTACTTCTAGACTGACAGCTTACATTTGGGCCTTTGCTCAGATCCTTGTTTATGGCATTTAAGTTCCGCTTGCCGTTTTTCCTCTTAAATAAGTTACTCGTTTGCTTTCTTCATATTTCCACAAGCATTTATGGAGTGCCTGTTATGTTCCAGGCAAATATTTGGTGCCAGCAGTACACAGGACAGACCAGCACTGCCTGCGTCCAGATCCACAGTGATGGATCAGGTACCTGTGTTTAGAATCAAGGATCTGACCTGTAAATTGGTCTGGTCTGACTGGCCTTCTCTGCCATATCCTGTCCTTGTTGAGTCCAGCTTAGGAAAGCCCACTTGAGGAGATAATAATCTGGTTTGGAGACTGGGAAAGCTCTCTGTCCCACCCACCTCATTGGACATGATGCCGGCGAAGGGCCTGGGTCTTGGGTGCTGATAATCTGGGACCCTAGGGTGCAATGTGTCATGAAGGAGCATGAATTTCCACATTCATGTACAGTTGGATGCGAACCATTCGTGTTGAGAAACAAGCAGAGCACTGTAGAGTTAAGTATCAACCTGGACCACTTTCCTTAAGAAAATGGAATAGCTGTACAATGCAGAGTGTGACATGGGCTAGAGGATGTTTGGTCGCTCAGCAAACATTTGTAGAGTGTCTCCTGCTGGCCTGGCATGGACTAGGTGGTTAGGAATACAGAAATTAAAAAGAAAACTATGTTCGAGTTACTAACAGTGTAGTGAGGGAGATAGTTATGTGTAGCTGTAGGACCGCATTCAAAGGCTACAAGGGGTATACCTGTGATGCATGTGAGTGGCCCCCGTCTACACAATTTTTTCTAAATTGAGGGAAATGCAGTGGGCAGGCAGGTTATAAGCTGCTTTTTTATATTGTAGGACTACAAATTGCTCAAGCAGATCTTTAGTATATTATTAATCATTTAATATATTAATTAATATAGATGTACCTTCTGTGTTCAGATCCCTACATTTAGTAGATATAGCAGAAATCATCATGGCTGGTCACAGAGAGAAAAGTTATGTTCTGTGACTTTATGTCAAGAAAGAGCTGTATTTCAGTAGTGGAAACTATGAACTGTCTTATCTATCTGTGCATCCACTTGGCCAATGTGTACACATAAGGATCCGGTCAACTGGATAATGATTGGGTGAGTTTCCTTTTGCTGCTTATGGCCTCTTCTCAATAAGAATGGTTCATATCCAATTTTAAAACATGTTGGAAGTCATGTCTCCAAAGATGCAGGTAGAGACATGCTAAGTAACACAAATCATCTTTATGAAGCATAAATGGAATTATTCTGCGTTGGTCAATGTCCCAGAAGTAATTTGCTAAGTGATCTCTTTATTTCTAACCAGCTGGGTGTAACAGACCTGCTCCTTCAGGTGTGGCCTGTATTCTTTCTCTCTTCGTCCTCGCATCTCTGGGCTTTTACACCCTGCTGTTGTGGCTTTTCTTGTCACCAATCCTTTTTTTTTTTTTCTTATGTTGGCTGCTCATCTTCTTCCCATTCCTGAAACATAGACTTGGCCTAAAGTTTGTTTTCTCTGTAGTCTCTAGTCCTAAAACTAATAACAGCTTACTTCTCTGTAGTCTCTAGTCCTAAAACTCATAACAGCTTAGAGGTACTGAGTTTTTACAATGAACTTTGCTAAACCTTTTGTGTGCAGTACCTCATTTAATCCTCACATCAGTTCTTTGAGGACAATACCATTATTAGCCCTATTTTACAGATGAACAAACCAGGGCTTAGAGAGATGAAGCAATCTTCCCATGATTGCACCACTAATAAGATGGCAGAGGAAGGATATATGCAAATTCCAATGCACCCTATTACTTGTGATCTTTTCCCCTTTGCTATAATGATTCACTCAGAGCCCACAGATATCAACTTCCTAGAACCTTAGCAGAAGGCAGTAGTCCTCTTACTCTTTTTAAAATGTTATTTTTGACCTATCTCATCTACTCTGTCCCATATCATAAACAGTCAAAAAAAGAAAGAAACAAAAAAAAAGAGTAAGCTCCTTGAAACTCAAAGTCTGGTTTTTTTTCCCCATTTTTTTAATTCCTTGTAGAGTCTAGGGGTTATTTGAATAAAATATATGAACATTATTCATACGTGCAATAAATATGTCATATTTAATTTGAATTGAACACTCCAGTTAATCAGCCCCTTGGCAATAAAAACTGTCAAAACACTCGGTATAGTGGTAAAAATTAGGAAATGCTTGTTAAAGTAATCAGATTTAAAATAGAGATAAAAATATAAATCTCAATACGTAATTGGACTTTCCAGCTTCTGAAAATGAACAAGTAGTTTCCATATGCCTAATTCCTCTTAGACCCAACCTCTAGCTTTGAAGATCTTGAGTCAGATTGTATTTGGAGAAATGCCTGTCTTATTATCCATGCCATTTTAAAGCTTTCACCTTTAACTCTAGATTGAATTTGAGGGAAAGATCTTTTTTTTCTCTCTCTCTATTCATCTCAATTAAATAGATTCAAATGTGTACAGCCTTCCTCTAAGTTTCTCAAGAATTCAACATTTCCGGTAGACCCTGTCCTAAAAGAGCACATCATTTGTGGTGAGAAAACACTGCATGTGAAAATCATGAGACAGATATGCAAACAGGCACAAAGTAAGAACGCATCAGTGCAGAGGACCAGGGAGGGTCAGAAGAGGAAACTGTCGCCACTGCTAGCTACTTGGGTCACCTTGAGCAAATCCAGTTTCTCTGGGCTTTAGTTTTTAAAGATAAATGAGGGGTATGGTTAGGAGTTACTCAGAATGCTTTTATCTCAAAAGCAGTATGACTCTGATGATGACAGAGCTTCATCCAGGAAGCAGAGTTCGCATTGGAAAAAGTCTAGTGGGAGGACACGGGGAGAGGATGGGTGTTCACGGAAAGAAGAACAGAGAGTAAGTCAGGCAGGTAGAAAAGCAGGAACTGCCTGGAAGCACACGCAGGTCGGCTTAGCCACATGAACAGAGGGTCTCTGAGGAGGGCAGTGTGGGGCGAGGAAGGGGGAAGTTGCTTGGGGTCATATTTTGGAGGCTTCAGTGCCTTTTTTGGTTTGTTTTTAACTTGGTCTCAGTCAATGGAATACAACCTCGATTCTTATCAGGTCAGTATTAAAGAGCATTGACTTTGTTGACTGCTGATCTGGACAGCGGGTGGAAAACTTGTGTTTGGTAACAGGCTTGACTTCTAAACATAAGCGACTGAGAACTCAACAAAGGCATCAGTGCACCCGCAGAAGAGATTTCCAGAGACTTCTGGCTCTCACATTCCATGCAAGCATCCCCACATGCCATACGCCACCAGGAATTTCTCCGGCATCCATCATCGGGTTTCCCAGAATCTTTCTTTGACCAGCTATTCAGCAGGCTTTGATACTAACAATTTCTATTTCTCGGAAGTGAAGAATATGTCTGTTCTCTAAATTCAGTGCAAGGTGTTATCTGCTGCGCCCTCTCCAGCCCCCTAAAAGGCCATTTATCTTTGTTTATCTTTCAACATTTGCAGGTATCCCTAAGATTTGTTATACAAAGAAGTGGGAGAAACACCCAGGATTCCAGTATCTATTTCCTTGACTTTCTTTAGGGTGTTTAGGGACAGTTTCAACAGTTCCGCAGAGAAGGTTCCCAAGAGAATGCCCACGTAGGAGAATGCCTAGGTGCGTAAGAGTCAGGGAGCAGTGTTGTCTTGTTTGTTGCCTGTGTTGAGCTACTGCAGTTCTTGCCACACCCTGAAAATGCAACCTTCTTTGAGGTTTGCTGGACTTGATCCAAGGCACAATGAAGATGCTCCGATTTAGATTTGAACTCTGAGCTCCTCCTTCTGTAAAAGGGTTTGTGTCCTGTATGTAAGTGGTAAAGGTTTACCTAATGTGCCATATTTTTAAAGAGAGGGATTTCAATGTTTTTCGCTTTTCTCCGGGGTGATAGCCATTGGCCGGGGCTTGCACGCCTCTTTGGGAGGCCTAGATGTGCACAGAGTGATGCACCCAGGGGCAGCAGCCCACCCCATGCCATTTCCTCGGCAAGAAAAGGGGGTTATTTTTCTCCAATTCCTTTTCCTCTGTTCTGCCCCTTGGGAAATGGGATATGGCCCAGGAGGAAGCTTCTCAATGCCTTGCTTAGTCACAGATTCCTCTGGCCATCTTCTGGTGGGCCGTCCAGGATGAGCTGAGGCTGATCCTTGACACCTTGAAGTGAGAAGCAACTTCAGGCACATATGCGGCTCTGCAGGGGCAGGGGGGTTCTTACACAAGGAAGAACAAACAGTGGGCAACCAGACAGCAGAACCCAACCATCTACCTACTAGGACTGCACCGGGCCCTGTGCAACCCCGGCTGCTCTGGCTGTGACCTGGATTGCTGCAGCCCTCAGCCCTCCCAGGGCTCCTGTGTTTCTGGCTCTACTTACTTTGGCTCCTGAAGTCTCTGCTTTTGCCGTGACCAGTCATTCCCACCGTGACTCATTGTATCTCCCAAGCATTTGTCTTCTGCCCTTGCCTGTTAGCAACTCCCAGCTTCTAGTCTCTGTTACAACCTCCCCTCCCAAACCTCCCCAGTTCCAATGCATGCAGCATGACTGAATTAGCACATTGAGGAGATTCCCAGGATAAATCAGGTCTCAGAATCTGCTAGTCACTCAAAGCTCGAGAAAAATGAGGTGAGGGAGGTTGGCTCAGTTTGTGACTTGATTTGGAGCACAAAACTAAAAGCTGTATTAAGTTCTCTGGCTACTATCAGTTATTTAGATTACAAACTTGTACTTAATACGTGTGTGTTCATTAGTGAGAACACAATGAATTTATGTAGAAAGTTAATACCGCAAGGCTTAAAGAAAAAGATTTGGGAATGTGGATGGCATATTTTCTTTTCTAGAAAATGTAATGTCCGTTTTTCTGAACTGCAGCCTAAATACTTCTTGATGGAATATAAATCAATCCAATTAATTCTTCTTTTGCCCTCAGTAAACACATAAACAGCTGGCTGCCGTATCCTTTAATGCCACAGAGAAACTTGGAAGAAACAATTATACACTTTTTCAACAGTATAAATAAGCAAATGTCAAGGTCAGAAGCGCTTCCATGAAAGGGTACTCTTCACTCTGCATAAGCAATACTTCCCGCTTCCTGTCCAGCCCCCCTAGACTCCCTGGGTAGCCCTCAAATTAGGGACCCTGGCCTCCTAAATAGCAACGCCTGTGGTATATTCAGAGGTGCCCTTTTGGAAAGCAGCCAAGTAGGATGAATAAGGGCCATTTACAATGGACCCCAGGCTACTGGGTTTCCAAACAATGTGCTTCCTATGAGATCTACTGTCATCCTCAATGTCTCTTACCTCCCCGTCATGACAAATTACTTAGTGGACTGGAAACTTTTGTGACATTGTGAACAGGAAGGGAAGCCAGTTTCCCTGACGACTTACAGTGAACCACTGCCGCTCGGGAAACTGTTCAGAGGACGGGTCCGGAGTGGGCATCGTGAGGGTAGGGAAACCAAGCGTCAGAAAGAGGCTGCAGACAAATCCAGACCCGGTGTTGATCGGAGTCTCCCACTTCGGATCCACGCTCTACCAGGTTCTCACCCTGACCCCTCCCTGCAAAGCCCCTGCCCTCCTTTCTAGCCCATGCCCCACTACACTCCTGAATACATTTCATGCCAGTGACGCTAGGCTACTGGATCCTTCCTCAAGGGAGCCTTGGGTTCTCCTTCTCTGGCTTTGTGCGGACTGTTTCTCCACCTCCCATCGCTGTTGGAAGTAAGCTGCAGCCTTGAGTTGGGTGACCCGCTCTCAAGGTTTGTCCGAGACTTTCCTAGCTTTAGCACAAAAGTCCCCTGTCCTGGAAATCCTTTAGCCCCAGACAGTTGCCCCCCCGCCCCCCAGCCTTGACATGGTCCTGGTCCTCCGATTAAATTACCACCTTCCTCTCATTTGTATCTGTGGAGCACTTGGCTCTTACCTTGTAAAACTGGTCATCCTCCACTTCAAGTTGTAGCCCTACCTTTACCTATACACACTCCCATCACAATATAAACACCTTGAGGGAATTGTTATCAATATAACACGTGGGTTTCAAGTGCCTGCTGCATGCTTTATCATAAGAAACTTGTCCTCAGATAACTTAAAGTCTATTTGGGCAGAGAAGACAAAAGCGATGACATGGTCATTAGCCATACATGTTATAAGAACATTCTGGAAAAAGGACTTTAGTAAATTCAGTGGGGGGCATGATTATTTCCAGTTACGGGTATCATGGGAGACGGTGCAGAGAAGCGGGGATTTGAGCTGAAACACGGCGGATTTGGGTGAGGGAAATAAGTGTTTTGGCGGGGAGAGACCGGCAAAGTCAGAGCAGCAGGGATTTCACCACACTCACTTTGGGGTCCTCTCTGTGGCTCAATCAGGGGCCCCAGATTACTCAGTTATATTTGTCAAATTAAAATGAACACATGGCATTTTTAGAAACTACAACCACCACCACTAAAAATGATTGTAGCTTCAAACTTCACATACGAAAATCAAATGAGCTAGGTCTTCTAAGAAGCCCAGAGAAACACCATAGAGGCCTCTTTTAATTAAAATGAGAGCCTAATTTTCAGGTGATTTCCTAGCTATGCACCTGGAACTAAAATCAATCTTGCGTCCCTGGCGTGAGAGACCCAGGAAGAGAGAAGCCAGCTCTCACAGAGCTGTGGGTCTGACACTGGGAAGTCTCCCTGGAGGTAGAGATGAGGTCAGAGAGCAAAGCCACGGGGAAGGCAGAAATACCATTTTAAATGCAAAGTGATCAAACCACTTTAATTTTCTACGTACAATGTTTTTCTTGCCAGTGACTCAAGGAGGTTAAGGTTGATAGCTTCTTACAGGACAGATGGCACATTTGCAGTCATCCTTTGCATTTGAGAAGTAATTAAACATTTGTAAAATGACAGTTTTCAAATGAAATGCCTGGCCAGAGTCTCCTTTAGGAATAACGATGTGGTTTCTTTGGCTGCAAGTAATGGCACAGACGACAGAGCCGAGAGGCTGTCCTGCTCACCCTGTCCTCCACTCCCAAGCCGCAGCCTTCAGCAACCAGCAAACGCTGCTCGAGTTCATTTGCCCCAGCGCCCTTTGGGAGCTGACTATCTCTTGAGCTAGCGTGGTACAAACACTGGCGTTTTGCCATGGTTCCACCACCTCCTCTGCAGAGTCCTTTGCTATAAATTATGGCATCAGTGAGAAGAGGAACCCAGGTTGTGCAACGGAAGGGTGAAACTGGCAGAACTTTTGTCTATCACTTTGGGGAAAACTTGGCTTAAAAGTAACTGACAAGGGAGTTGCAACCAGATATCTGTATAGAAATGTGACCTTCTTCAGTGCTTTTGGCAGATTGGCCTGACTGATCTAAGAAAGAGCTAAGACATCCCCCTGGGTGCTGGTACTTTGTTATATTATTGAGCAGATGCTTGAGGATGTGGTCATAGGTGTACCCAAGATGGTTTAGAATTTAGCTGGGTGCCAGGGCAAATATTATCCCTTGAAACTGGGATGTCGGGTAATTGATTGTCATGCATATGTATGGATGCCTGATTCATACAGAGCTGATTTAGCATTTTCCTTGTTAAATTTATTTTTTACATGTTACCCTAACCTGAATTCATAAGATGAAAAAGCATTTTTTGTGATGCTTACTACAGAGATAGGCAAATGTCAGTACAAGGAGAAGAATAATGTCTGGTGTTAATATTTTATTTTTTGTTTGTTCTCATTCAGTGAGGTGGCTTTGAACACCTTCTGTGTAGCCGGTACTGTGCCTGGCAGCAGAGGTACACGTAAGGATTAGACAGTCCTAGGCATTGAATAGATGAGGGCAGACTGTACGTAAACAAAGGCAATGACGATGCAGTTTTAATACA
Organism: Neophocaena asiaeorientalis asiaeorientalis; assembly: GCF_003031525.2. Classification (NCBI taxonomy): domain Eukaryota; kingdom Metazoa; phylum Chordata; class Mammalia; order Artiodactyla; family Phocoenidae; genus Neophocaena; species Neophocaena asiaeorientalis. Next base: position 2,290,597 of record NW_020174430.1, on the reverse strand, counting down.
GAAGAATGAAGGGAAGGGTGGTCTCCACTGTAAAATAGCACAGAGGAGGGAAGGATGAAATATGCCCAAGACAAAAGGAAGGTGGCATTCCAGCTGCTCCTTTAAAGGAAGAAGGAAGTTGGATGAGGAGTTGGGGTTGTGGTGTGCTGGGCGGCCAAGGCTGGAAGCTTGACTGTTTGTGTCCTGGGCATCTGTGGGTGGTTTGGAACGGCTCCCTCACGGGGGTTGAGAGGGTCGGCAGAGGCAGCCCTGAGGCTGGCCGTGGTACCCGGTGCCTGCCGTGGGTAGTCTGTGATGGTCTAGTGGAAAAAGGATGGTCTTGGAAGTCAGACAGTATGAGTTCAGATAATCGCTTTAAGGCCCATGACAAGTTGCCAGATGCTTCTGATTCTGTTTCTGTAAAGTGGATGGGAGAACAATAATAAAACTTGTTTTGCTACCTCCCTGGATTCAATTCCCGACCCAGGAGACAGTCCTCGGTGTGGGTTCTCTCCGGGACCCTCCTGTCCTGTGCATCCGCATCCAGGTTTGCAGCTCATTCCGCACGGCAGCGAGGCCCTGATTCAGAGAGGTCCCAGGGTTAGCACTCGGCTCATAAAAAGATCACTTGCACACAGGTGTGAAGGAAGGCTTGCGTTATCACGAGACCAGAGACGAGGGAGACCACTGTAAGCCTGCTGCGATATTGCAGAAAAAGAACTGATAAGGGCTTAGAGCAAGGCCCTAGTGGTGGTAACAAGAAAAAAAAAAAAGATTTCAGACTTCTTAGCATTCATGACAAAATGGGGAGCTGTGACGGAGCAGGAAGGATCATGGAAGATGGGCTTATTCTGCAGCGATCCAGGGACCTCCCTGCAGTAATGGTGCACATTCACTTGGAATGCCTGGACACCTACTGAACACGGGCCGCCCTTAGGAGGGCCCAGGAGGGGCTGCTTTCCAGGAGCACACCCATGGGTAACTCCCCAGGGGCCCTGGTCCTCCGTTATTGTCATTGATTATTTCTGCTGCGAATCATATTTGCAAAGAGCAGCATAATCATTTTTTAAATTAATTCTCCTCCACAACAAGACGCCAAGCTAGATTGCCCAGCATCTTCGGCAAGGCTGGGATTAACCCCTGGGGTCTGGGTTCATCCAGCTAACCTCCTCTCTATTACCTGGGCTTTACTGAAGCAAGTACCATAAAGCCTTACTTAATTAAAATCAAGAAAACAGGCACCACTGGCAGGGTTGGTTCCAATGTTAAGGGGAAATAAAAATAGCAGTTCCTCATCCCTGGACTGGTCAGAATGAGAAAAAAGAGATGCAGCTTTGTGTGTCAGAGCAGAATGCAGATCTGAAGACGCGAGGACCCGGCTCCTTACTCAGAGGGCGTGTGGACCCCCGATGGTGTCTACAAGCCAAACAAACAATGTATTGGAACATGTGCTGCCTGCCAGGCACTGTGGCCCATGTTTTATATACAGTTGGTTTATTTAAGCCTTCTGATAAGTCTTTAATGTTTCCGGTAATACCATCAGTGTGTTGATTTACGTAGAAGGAAATTGGAATTTAGAGAGATTTGATAAGTTACCTGAGATCACACAGCTGATGAGATCCTGGATCCAGAGCTGGAACCCAGGTCTGAATCCAGAAGCAAGTTCTTCACCGCTGTGCAGCGTGTTCTCTGTCTAGAGAAGCGAGTTGTTCAAGGCTATGTCTCTGTCCTTTGTGTGAGTAAAGCAGATAATGGTGAATTCCTATTACCAGTTCCTTATAATGAGCATCAGAGACAGAACACTCGGATGGAGAGACCATGGGCCTGACCCAATGCAGTTCAGCTCAGTCAGTATCCATCGAGTCCTTCCTGCTGCTCGTAAGACGGTGTTTGGCCCTTCAGGGAGAGAAGCTCTTTGGGAAACACTCTGAGCCCCATACTTTGTGTATTAGCAAGCTAACAATCTAGGAATGGGTTAGCCCTAGAAGTAGCCCCCGAGATCACACGCTGACCAGCCTTTACAGCCTGGGTGCCACCTCATTCCAGAGAGCATTCTCCTCCCTGGCAGCAGTGGAGGAAGACGAGGGGCCAAGTTGACTTTTGAGATACTCCATTCCTGGCCATGCTGTAGTCTTCAAAATGATAACAATCACAGTAGCACGGCATTATTAATAACAATTAGTATTTGTTGGGCATCTTCTGGTGACTCAGGCACTCTGCCGGTAACTTTAGTCACATAATTAGTGATGGAAGTGGAATTAAAATTCAGGTCTGCCTGAAAATAAAATTCCATCACAAGTCAAAAAGTAACCCTTGTCTTCCAGGTTACGCCACAGGTCCTTATGGAGCTAAAGCCCGATGGATAGAAGTCCCTAGGCAGCAGTTTCTGCAGAATTGGCTCTAAAGGCATTAACAGAAAGAACTAATAAAAGGGAGGGCTGCCGATTCACTTACTGAGCCCACTTCCAAGTCCAAGGGATCTTCCCTTACTTCACTTGCAGAATTGCTTTTCGTTTCAGTTCTCAGTGTATCTTTCTGCCTTCTTTTTCTTCAACTCCTAAGTTCAGGAATGTCTCCTAATTGGCCCCTGAATGGAATCACATCATTCCAGAAATGGGAAAAAGGGAAAGACTTGTAGATTGCTGTGATGACACTTGTAGGGTGGCTTTACTTATGTAGGTACAGAAGGGGGTTGGTGAGGGCAGGCCTCCTGGGGTCAGCCTTTCCAGAAAAAGCCTTTGACTCTGTACCTTATCCCCCAAATTACAAAGCCAAATCAGCCAGACACTGAAAGGAGATGCTCAGACAAACGCAGGGAAAGTAGGCGGCAAAGGTCTGGACAGAGCAGGGTGGAGGTCAGAGAAGTCAGAGCCCGTCTGGGAGGTCTGGGACAGCTGCCAGCATCGGCGCAGGAAGAGTGGCTCCCCAGCCGGCGGTTTGTAGGGCTGCCAATTGCCCATTTCTATACGTATATCCAGCTTGAGCAAGGACAACACTGTCCAGAGAGAAACCCAAAGAGAAACCCAAAGATGGATGTAGGAAGGCACAACAGGTCCATCAAAGTAGATGAATAAATAAAGACATTAACTTTTTTTTTTTTTTTGGCTGCGTTGGGTCTCCGTTTCTGTGCGAGGGCTTTCTCTAGTTGCGGCGAGCGGGGGCCACTCTTCATCGCGGTGCGCGGGCCTCTCACTGTCGCGGCCTCTCTTGTTGCTGAGCACAGGCTCCAGACGCGCAGACTCAGTAGCTGTGACTCATAGGCCTAGTTGCTCCGTGGCATGTGGGATCCTCCCAGACCAGGGCTCGAACCCGTGTCCCCTGCATTGGCAGGCAGATTCTCAACCGCTGCGCCACCAGGGAAGCCCAAAGACATTAACTTTTAATGTCAGTGAGACTGAAGCATTCTTATTATACCTTATTTCTTGAAGATATAAGAGGAAATTCCTTCTGTCAATTTCAGCAGCTTCAAAGTGTACTTGAGAGCACTTGGAAGAAGAAAAAGGACCCAAGTACCTGATAATATCACTTACAGGTGCCAAGGGTAAATCAAAAGTGTTCATAGACCTGAGAAAGATGCTGTTGTTCAGATAGCTGGGAACCTCACTCAAGTTGAATGAAAGCTAATCACTATGGACTCTGGTTCGTTCATTAACTGATTCATCCATTCAACACTGTTGAGATCTTCCTATGTGTAGGTGACGTAGAGATGAATTAGCCATGGCTGTGTTCCCAGGGAGCGTGTGGTCTAAAGGATGCTAGGACACAGGTCCCTACAGGGGGTTGATTGAAGGTGTCCAGGAACAGTCTCCACATTCTTTGGGATTGAGCTAAGTCCCAGCCAAGAAATCAAGGAAGTCCCCTGCCTAGTAGCAGTCACTCTTGAAGCCATGTCAACAAGTCGATCAATGCCTCACGTGTGCTGGCATGATTATTTGTGCTTTTGTGTGCATTATCTCTAACCCACAAAATGCTCCTATGATAGATATTATTAAACTTTTCTAGGGAGGATACTTAGCTCAGAGAAGCTCAGTACCTTAACGGTCACACAGCTGGTGTATAACTGAGCGATGCTCCTTTGTGTTTTAATTTCAGTAGCATCCCCACCACCACCATTCTAACATCCCAGATGTCAAGACCACATTAATGTTTACCAAAACTCATTTCTTATACTATATACTCACTACCTTCCAAGTGTTCTTTTAAGTGAATTCCCAGTTCCTTAGCTTAGAATGTAAGGCTGCACAGCATCAGGCTCTACGCTATCATTTTGGTCTTACATTCCCACTGGTGCTTTAATATACCCTCTACATCAATTAAACCAAACTACTTGTCGTATCTGAAAACTTCGTTAATTTCCCCACATCCATATTAATTAAAAAGGCTGTTGTTACTGATTAAATGTGGGAGGTATAGAAGAAGAAGATGACAAAGTTGATTCTGCATTTTCAAGGCTGAGTGATTTAGAAGGTTGGTGCTGTCAAATAAAACAGGAGAGTCATGGGGAGGGGTGGTTTCAGGGGGAAGGATGAATCTCGTTTTAATGCCTTCTTTGAATTGACAGAAGATCATTCAGGAGAGCAGACTGGCCTCCAGTTAGAAAACTGGCCCAAAGTTCAGAAGGGCAGTCAGTACAGGACATGGAGATTTGGGCATCTTCCACGAGGAAGTGATATAACGAAGACCCAACACAGCCAAAATAAATAAATAAATAAATGTTAAAGAAAACTGGCCCAAAGTTCAGAAGGGCAGTCAGTACAGAACATGGAGATTTGGGCATCTTCCACGAGGAAGTGATGGGGCAGCTTTGGGGATGAAGGAAGTGACCCAGGAGAAATCAGTGAATTGGGAAGAACAGAGAACCCCAGACTGAATCTTGAAGGGAGCTCAAGAGCCTGCTGTGAGTAAAGGTGGATAGATAGATGCAGGGGAATGAAAGGAAAACTCAAAGCAAAGGCACAGATTCCTTCCAACATTTCTAAGAAAAGAAGAAGAAGCAAGAGAATAATTTTGCTCCCCAACCAATGCTCCTCAATTTGCCCTCTTACTTTTAGGGACTTTCCTTAACTCTTGAGGATAGAAGCATGGAGCAAACACCCTGCTGAATCTGAGCTTTCGCTTATCTTCATATTGTGGACCTTACTTTTTAAATGAATATTTGGAAACATTGGCAAACAAAAATGGACACCAACCAGTGTTCCAGACTCTGGGTACACCAGGGTGAACAAGATAATGTCCTTGCCCTGGTGGAGTTTGCAGTGATAGAGTGAGCACAAAGCATGGTGGGTGTTAGGGGAACTCTACCAGGGAAGGATCTGGAGCTGTGTCTTAAAGGATAAGGAGAGTTGCTTAAGTCTGGCATGGCAGTTGTGATGGAGTTAATTAAGGAGGCATGGTCCAACTAAAGAGGAGATAAAAGCAACACATTTTTGCATAGCAAAAAACAAAACAAACAAAAAAACCAAAAAACCTACAGAATCGGAGACAATATTTGCAAATTGATGCAAACAATACGGGGCTAATATCCAAAATATACAAAGAGCTCATACAACTCAATATTGAAAAAAAAAAAACAATCCAATCAATAAATGGGCAGAAGACCTAAATATATTTCTCCAAAGAAGATTAGCAGATGGCCAGCAGGCACATGTAAAGATGCTCAGCATCACTAATTATTAGAGAAATGCAAATCAGAACTACAATGAGGTATCACCTCACACCAGTCAGAATGGCCATCATCAAAAAGTCTATAAATAGGGGCTTCCCTGATGGTCCAGTGGCTAAGACTCCACACTCCCAATGCAGGGGGCCCGGGTTCGATCCCTGGTCAGGGAACTAGATCCCATATGCCACAACTAAAGATCCCACATGCCAAAAAACTAAGACCTGGTGCAGCCAAATAAATAAATAAATATATTTTTAAAAGTCTACAAATAATAAATGCTGGAGAGGGTGTGGAGAAAAGGGAACACTCTTGCACTGTTGGTGGGAATGTAAATGGGTGCAGCCACTGTGGAGAACAGTATGGAGGTTCTTTTTAAAAACTAAAAATACAGTTATCATATGATCTAGCAATCCCAATCCTGGGTATATATCCAGAGAAAACTATAATTAGAAAAGATACATGCACCCCAATGTTCATAACAGCACTATTTACAATAGCCAAGACATGAACACAGCCTAAGTGTCCATCAGCAGATGAATGGATAAAGAAGATGTGGTATATATATGGTACACGCACACACACACACACACACACACACACACACACACACACAGGAAAATTAGTCAGTCATAAAAAATAATGAAATAATGTCATTTGCAGCAACATGGATGAACCAAGAGAATATAATACTTAGTGAAGTAAGTCAGACAAAGAAAGACAAATACCATACAATATCACTTACATGTGGAATCTAAAATATAATACAAATTAATCTATATACAAAACAGAAACAGACTCAGACATAGAAGACAAACTTACTGTTATCAAAGGGGAAAGGGAGAAGGGGAGGGATAAATTAGGAGTATGGGATTAAGAGATACAAACTACTATACATAAAATAGATAAGCAACAAGGATTTACTGTATAATACAGGGAACTGTATTCAATATCTCATAAGGGAAATAATCTGAAAATATACATATATACACACACACAGGTATGTAACTGAATCACTTTGCTGTACCCCTGAAACTAACACAATACTGTAAATCAACTATACTTCAGTTTTAAAAAAACAACACATACGAGAACACCTTCAAATAGCTCAGTGTGCTAGAATGCTGAATTTCAGGCAGGATGGCAGTCTCTAGGCATACACGAGATTAGGGGCAAAAGCAGGGACCAGGTGTTACACCACTGTGTGGAGTTTTGATTTTATCCTGCAGATGCTAAAGAAATAGCTGAAAGGTTTTAAGGTGGGCAGTCTCATAGTTCTGATGATGTTTTGGAAAGCTCTCCCTGGCAGATGGAGGGATGAATTTGAGAATGTGGAAAAAGGGAGGCCCTTCAGGAAGCTGCCATGGTTGTCCAGGCAAGTGAGGATGAGGGCTTGCACCAGGGTAACAATGGCAGAGGTAAAGAAGAGTGCACGGATTCCAGAACTCTTTTGGAGACGATATTGCAGGAACTCGTGATAGACTGGTTGTGGAGGAAAAGAGCCAATGGCCGTGGAAGACACACACGTGCAGGCCAATCGGGTGACTGAGGGGGCCACAGCCCCAGTGACGAGATGCAGGCATAGGAGACGGGACTGGCTTAGAGGGTAACGTACTAAGGCCACTTAGGATGTGGTGAATTTGAGATTTCTGTGACATCAGTAGGAACCACCTGGAAAACATGTGAATCCATGAGTGTAAATCCTGACAGAGATTGGACTGGACATTTAGATTTGGGAAGGTGTGTGGATCCCTGTGCAATGCCAACATTTCTGGGGCGGCCAGAAGGAAAGCAGGCTGTGATGGAAACGGAGGGGAAGCTGTCAGGAAAAGACTAAACTTTGTACAACATTCACAGAAGTGAGGAGAGCAGATTTCCAAGGAGAGGATGCATAGAGCAGAGAGGTTCATTAAAAAGAGAACTCGATTCAGAACTCAAAGTCAGGGACTTCCCTGGTGGCGCAGTGGTTAAGAATCCGCCTGCCAATGCAGGGGACACGGGTTCGAGCCCTTGTCCGGGAGGATCCCACATGCCGCGGAGCAACTAAGCCTGTGCACCACAACTACTGAGCCTACATGCGGCAACTACTGAAACCCACGTGCCTAGAGCCCGTGCTCTGCAACAAGAGAGAAGCCACTGCAATGAGAAGCCCGCACATCGCAACGAAGAGTAGCTCCCGCTTGCCGCAGCTAGAGAAAGCCCGAGTGCAGCAACAAAGACCCAATGCAGCAAAAAAAAATTTTTTTAATAAATAAGTAAATAAAATTAAAAAACAGTCAAAGTCATCTGTGGTTCTCTGTGATGCAACTCCCCTCTCCCCCGCTCCAGAACCTCAGCCCTGAGCCGTGGGTTTAGGGAAAGTGAGCATGGCCGTGCTTGCAGAGGAAACCTTGTCTGAATGTGATGAGGTGCCTGCCACCCCCTTCCCTGTGTTTCTGGACTCTGAGGGACCCTAGGTTGTGCTGTATTTCATCACGGACTGGGTTTCATGCAGGTGGAACAAAAGTGCCCTTATTGAACAGATGTGGATGAATCCACAGACAATGCAGAAGTCTTCACAGACAAGACCAATTTCAACGAAGTCATAACAGAGTGGAAAAATGTCTTAAAAATTAGATACTGGGGACTTTGTGCAAAGGAGTATGAAGGCATCGCCAACTTTTGTTGAAACTGCTGATCATGATTATTCGGTGTGTGCGAGGGATGCAAATTCTTGCTTTCTGGGACTTCAAAACAAACATCTTTTTTTGTAGTAGTAAAATCCACACTGGTATAACACTTGCTGCATATATTAACCTATGAGTCCAAGCTCTTTCTAGAATTCTGAAGGGGAAGATTTAAATGTCTGCTTCATGGGAGGTGTAGTTGAAAAATCTGTAGGTTTGGGAAAGGTTTCTCTATTTCTTTGAAAATAGCACATCTTGTAGGTGAGAATATGTGACATAAATGGTAATTGCTTTTCTGCTGGAGCTACATTTTCATCCTCCTCCCTTTCTCCTCCAACATTAATTATCAGGACTAAAAATAGGCCATTGTGGGATCTGTATGCCTCTGGGAGGAGTCTACGGAAATCTGACATCTGTGCAGAAGGCTCTTCTGAGATGTGTGTTTCTGCTAAGCCGTTTCCTGTTTGAGAATTCAGTAAACACTTGCCGAGGGAACGCTGAAGTGTCTTCCTCTCACGATGGCTGTGAGGGGCAGCCTGTGAGAACAGTGTCTTTCTGAGCAGACATGACTCACAGTGCCTGGAGGGAACAGGGAATGCATGGAATATTTATGATTAAGGGAATTAACGAAGACAGGAAAACATTGATACAGTAACATCCCCCAAGGTAGCTATCATTTGCCACCAAAATGCCATGGCCTTTTGCGGCTTCTGTTTTCGTAGGTACCTATCAACAGGTGTATCCCTTCCACTTCCTTCGGAGAAAAATAATATAAGGAAACTTACAAAACAGAAAAATGAGTAAGTGGTTTGCATCCATGGTTCGTTAAGGTGTAGTTAGGTGGTGATAGAAAAGTCCTCATGGACGAATATGTATCTGCTAGAATTAGAGACTCATGGCTTTGCAATAAGCCTCTTCCTAAAAAACAGCTATCACTACTAGTCAAGTTATTTCCCACTTTAATTGCATCAGATATTCTTCAGTTGTCTTTTTGGAATGAATGGTAGTTTTGATGGGATGTAAAGTAATGTGAAGGAGGGAGGGATAACTTTGTAGCATCAATATAATGGCCGTATTTCCTAATCAAGACATGTGTTTTGACAAACGAGTGTATTCCTGGAGAAAGTAAGATTGATTACTTTAAAATTGGCAGTTCTTGAAAATCTGAGATATATGTTCACATAACCATGAGGCGTGTCTTATTAAGAAGTCTTAGGCAGAGTTTCAAAGTGGGGAGTTTTATACTGATATTTGAGGATGCAGATGAGAGCACAGCAGGCAGCTCTGGGAGGCCAGGGTGAGGGGATCAGTGGTACAGAAGAGGGAAGGGAATGGTCTCAGCAGAAAGAATGCTTTCACAATTGTGCTCACATGGGGGATGGGTTTACAGACAGTTGCTGGTGCCGCAGAACCTTTTGTTTTAATTTCTAACCCCCAATGGTCATTTCACAATCAGCTCTTTTGATTACTTTTCTGGGTGTGATTTAATTCCCTTCTATTCTTTTGATATGCATATACATTATATACTGACAACTGAAAAACAAATTTCATTAAAGTTAACTGATTCAACAGATATTTTCTGAGTCCCTGAGAATTACAGAGTATGATATGCATTTGTGTCGAGGAATTGACCTGTTGTAGAAAACAATAACCTGGATGTTTACCTACTCATAATTTCTCATTTAACAGAATATGAATTATCCGCTTTGAATTAAAGATACATTTTGGTCCCAAATTATTTTGTTGCTGTTTTATATCAGGGCTGCCGGCTCTTCTTTTCAGTTGATGTACATAGGAGCCGAAAATGCACTTTATTTTTAGCCCACAGAAGGCATCATTTGGAAGACAAATTTGTTGCAATAAAAAATGTCTTACAGTCCATCTCATACCCCATAAACTCCAGCCACTCATCATCTTAAGCAATAAGAGAGGAAACTTCACGTGGAGGGGCCCGGGGACTTGCCTTGACCCTCAGTCCTCCCACATTATGCACGTGTGAAGTCTGTTTCCTGTCACACACACACATTATGTTGTCACATACATAATCTTCAGGATTGCAAATATCTCAAATTGGAAGCTGGAAGACACCCACTGCAATAGTGCCTTCTCAAATCTCTGGGCTAGTGGGTCAGATAATTTTACTGTTTAGAACAGAGAACCATTAGGCGTTTTGTCCTGGGCCTTTAGGTTTTCCAGACCACATTGTGGGAGCAGCAGGTTTGATCCGGGTGGCTCAGAGGGCACTGCGGTAGCATGTGGGGGCAGAGCAGCTCAGCAAGAGACCCCAAAGCTGCACAGGTGGGCTCCAGACCCTACACACGCCCCTTCCCTGAATCTAACTTTGACTAGAGGAAGCCTTTCGTTTGTGGTGTTCTGTATTTTGGAGAGCTCTATAAAATTTCATTTGAACATAAAAGATGATTACAATTGTCCCTTGGTATCTGCAGAAGATTGGTTCCAAAACCCCCGCGGATACCAAAATCTGTGATGTTCAAGTCCCATATATAAAACTGTGGAACGTCAGAGCCTTCTGTATTCAGTTATGTAAATTTGGAAACCAGTGATTGAGATTAGCCATAAACATCTCTGAGAACAACCTGAATGTTCACCTAAAGAGGAAAGTTTGAATATATCGTGGCTCGGAATTACTGTGGATACTTTGCAGCAGATAAAAAGGATGAAATAGATCAATCTGCTCTTATCTAGGGAGACACAGTAATAGTGTTAAATTTGAAAAGCTGAGTTGCAGAACAAGACTTGTTGTATGATCCCATTTGTGTAAAAATGCATATAAATGAAGACTGCAGATGCCTTTACACACAACTACGTGCAGGTACTTGGTGGCTTCTTTCAAGTTGATGTTTTGGTAACAGAATGAGTGGAACCCCACAAAGCCTGTCTGGAAAAGTGACACAGGATCCTGTCACTTTGGGTTTTTTTCTGGGTCAGAGATCTTTGGTTTGTGCTGGGCTCAGGGTTTTTATTGCTAACGATAAGGTTGATCACAAAACTAGTAAAGCCCCTTCCTTAAAACTTGTTTCTGAGCTAAAGGAGAGAGAACAGCCTCCCCAAGATAAGCCAAGTTATATTGAAGAAAATCTTTTAAAAGGTTGGCTTTAGTATAAAAAGAAACATTAACTAGAAATTGCACATGAATATTGACTAGACTATGAGAGAAAGAATATTAAGTGGCTCAAATTTCAATGTATATAAAGGCTGATCAACTGGGGAGTTATTCGTATTAAATTCAGAGGCAGACCATTTTCCCTGCACTTCTCTCCATGGCCTGAGAAACAAATGATAGTGCAAATGTACTTTTTGGCACATCAAACATTGTGTATCAACTTATTCTTGATTAATATTACAATGTATTGATGAAATTTTCTAAGCAGTGCTTAGAGACAAAATGAGAGGGGTTTTTTTTCTTAGACAGAATGTGTTGATACTTGTTTTCATGGTGACTGTTGCATATTCAGTTCCATGTTCGTAGAAATGGTGCACTGGCAAATTATTTTAGTAGTCAGAAATATTGAGCTTCTACGTGTCTGCCATGCCTCAGCTTTCCTTTTTAAACTTTCATTTTATTTCAACAAATTTGTTGAGCACCTACTATGTTCCAGGTGGCCTGCAAGGCCTAGAATGCAGTGGTCATGTTTTTAAAAGCTGTTCCCCAAATCAAGAAGTTGGCTGTCTAGTAGGTGACACAGACACACACACTACAAATTGCAATAAAAAGTGACAGGTATTATAGGAGAAATGGGCACAGTGTGATAGGGGAAAGAGGAGCAGAGTTTGGCCGGGGTCTTGTTCTCTCTTGCATCTCTAAACCCCTAGCATGTGCCTGATACCTGGTATACGCTTACTAATCATTTGTTGGACGAGAGGATGAAAGAAACCATGACTGAAGTGAGACTTGTTAGAGCCATTTCATGGAAGACATGACCTGTAAGCTTGGTCTTGAAAGAAAACAAGAAGTGAATAAAGTGGTTAAGGAACAAGAAGGTATTTCAGGTAGAGACTTGAGTCCATTAAAAAAAGCTCATGCCAAATGTATGGAATGAAAGCAAACCATGTGACATTGAAGTGCATGTATTTAACCTGTTAAATAAAAACACACATATGCGTACATAGAAAGCATATTTATATTTGTTGTACCCTTGTATGTTTTATACAAATACACTGTAACCTATACACACAAACTCAAAAATTCTGTAGCAGTGAAGCCATAATTGACAGCGGTCACATGCTGTCTGCACAGCATTTCCCTTCTCACTGTGTTCTACGCAAACCTCATGCTTTTCAGGCCTCGCTGTTAATCATTTATCTCTATAGTCAGTGTCAAGCCTCACCACAAAGTCTTTTAGGAGCTCAAAGCCCTGATTGGAATGAAATTTTTCCTTGGCTTTGTCTTGGTTTTGACAAAGTTTGGGGTGATTTTGAAGCTTGTTAGCAGGAAGGAATCAAGAATAAGAGGCCAGTAGAAGCCCTTGAATCATCACAGGGCAAACAGATGTGAGCCATATCTGTTGGTATATGAGCCATACTTTGAAAGCCCTTACAGAGGAGGTTAAATATAGTCTCTTGTAAATGCCTGGATGTTATCCTCTTTTATTTCAGCTTTATTCATATTCAACAAAGAAGAAAATGTGCCTCTGTTATTAAATATCTTTGCATATGGCATACTATGAAAAGACCTAGTACTAATAAGTCCACATCAAGCTGTTTTAAAGCTAGGGTGGCTGGGAAATGTTGCTGGAAGAATAGAAGGAATAACAGGTTAGACTTCACAGACTAAATAGCATACTGGTTATTTTTCTTTCTTTGATTTTTCTATATTATCAAACACTTTGATTAGACATTTCTTGTGTTCCATATTTAACCAAAAGGATGATGCTTCAATAAATACTAAATGCTGTCGACATACATCAGAGAGAAGCAGCAGAGGTAGCTTCAGTAGTGATACTATCCGGACTTAGATGATTCAAGGGGGTTTGCTGGAGACACCTGTGGGAGCAAAACTACCACCTGTAACTCTGCCACTGGGAGGGGACAGCACAGCCTCCAGATATCTCTTAAGCATATCCTAGTCCATTTACGACCCAGTGATTTCAATGGGAAGCCAAGTCCCATGGGTTCATTTTGCTACACTTTTTAAACCAAACGCCATTTCCACACACTTTGGGAAAGGTATGGTGCTTAGCACTTCAGAGTAAAGGAGATAGTTTCCCCAAGACCAGGAGCCCTGTTCAGTCTGCGTGACATGTCTGCCAATCACAGGAGCAAGAACCCTTCCTCACCTCGTAGCCGTGGTGACCCACAACCTGGCTCACACGTCTCTCCGGGGGCCACACGACGCACACCATCCTTCACCCTTAGGGGCTGTTACTGTGCCCCTTGAGGACTGAAGGATACGATGGGCATGGAAAGTTCCTCTGCTTCTTTGTCATCTCCTCTCTTTCTAGGTTGCTTTCTTACTGGCCCCAACACACAAGTTAGGAGATGTTTTGCTTTCATAGAATCACCATTGTCTAAGAACAAACCCGTAATGCAGGCTCAAGCTGGTAGTTTTTGTAAAAGAAAGACAAGGGAGAGAGACACACAAAGAAAGAACGATATAGACAGAGGCAGGCATACGTTTCTAGTCTCTTAGGCATTTTTGCAATTAATACTTTGTCCAAGTGTAATAATAATACCTAAACTTTGTTGCTCACTTAACTATTTGTTAGGCTCTGTGATAAGCACTTTACAATCATTTTCTCATATAATCTACACAAAAACTCAGGGGCACGTGTGCCACATATGAAAATCTGGTCTCAAGAAGCTGAATCACTTCCTTGCTGTCACACTGACAAATGGTTGAGGCAGGACCATCTCCAGATCCAACTGATTCCAAAGTCACTTCTCTTCACTATAACAATGTACCCACCTATTCCCTAAAATTGTAGCCAAATACAACAGGGGGTCAGTGCCTGTTAGGAAAAGCTGTATTTGACCCACAGCCAAATCAAATGACGTATCGTTATCCATGGCCCTTGGCTGATCTGACCTTGGGAGAAGCAGCCTAAGTGCAGGGTAGACAGAGCCCCAGAAAGCAAGCCAGCTCCAAAATTCTAAGGCCGATTCCTCTGCTCCATCCAATTGAAGCTCAAAGCCTAAAGAGCCTAAGCGCTAGTGTTGATTTTCTCCAAGACCTTTAAATGACATGGAAGGAAATTTCCATTTTATTCTGTACGCACAGGTCCTAATTCTATGGGGCTCTGAGAGTTCTGTGGTGCCCATGAAGTAAGCCCAGGCCCCATCTCCCCCAAATGCCTTTACCTCTTTAATGCTGTAGTTGCTTTTCTGTAGGCAGCTTCCAGAGCTGAAATAGGTTTTAGAATCTTCGGAGTTTTCATTAATGGAAACCTGCAATTCAGCAAAAAAAAAAAAAAGAAAAAGAAGTAAAAGTGTTGTGATAGAGACAGGTGTGAGGGAGAACCATCTGCTTGTTAATAAGTTGCCCACAGATTTTCATGCAGCAGGATGGGGACACATTTATTACGTGATGCTGGGCCCCATTCCATTTCACTATCACTTTTGTAGAAATATTATTGCTTGCTCAACGTGCTATATTTTTAAATTTACTTTTTAAAATCCTCTTCTCCCTGGATCACGCTCTCAGTATACTTTTCTCCTTCCCCCGCCCCCCCTCCCTTTTCCTGACGCAGCTCTACTCTCCCAGGCCTCCTACAAACCACTGCTCAAGCCACATGTGGACGCCGTCACCAAGAACAGCTCCTCCGTTCCCTGAGACACAAAATTCTGATTATACATTGAAAATGGTATTTTCCAATGCAGGTCAAATTTATCCCAGTCATCTCAAGGGAAGGAATTATTTTTGCAATTTTGATTTAATTTTGTATTATGCATACATGCTTGAAATAGCAGCTGCTATAAACTGGGGGTTGGGAAATCTGAGAGATAAGAAACATCACGTGTAGTCCTGGCTCTGCCATTAACTAGCAGTGTGGGCTTAGGTTTTATCTGTAAAGTGAGTGCACTGGACTGGATGGATGGATTTATTGATTTACTCATTAAACAAATGCTTAGTGCTCTGTCAAGAGCCATGCTCTGTGCTAGGTAGTAGGTGATAAAGGTTAAAGGTGTGAGTCCTGTTCTCAAGGGTTTCATTCACCAGGGGAAGAAGCAGACAGTTACAAAAGTGATGTATGAAGTGTTGTGATGAAAATGTGTAAAAAGGGCACAAAGCAGAATGGTTCAGAAATTCTTAGAGCTGTTCTTTTGTGTTGGGGTTTGTTGTAATGAGATTTACCCAACAGCAGGGCAGCAGAACCAAAGTTTGTTGTCTTTGCTGACGTGCTGACAATAGTGAAAGGACAGTTCTTTTTAGGATCCTCGTCATTTGATTAAAGAATGCCCTCTCGAAGGTATGTTGCAGTCCATCTGAAATGAAGGGTAGTTCAGGAAATCAGATCGTGCATTATTTTCTCCAGACCTGACCACCTTAGACTTTCATACCTTTTTTGGACTTGGTGATATAATTTGGTACTCACCCGTGATCAACAGAATCTCTTGAGTTTAGTCAGCCCATCCCTTTGGAAGCTGACACTTTTCTCTCCCTGGTCCACACTGTGCTATGCAGTATCTATTCCACATCTTACGTTCATTAGATTTTCTGAAAGAAATATGATACTCATGATTTGACAAAGAATTTTTTGAATTGGAAATTTGTAGACGTGAAAGTTCTTATAAATGTGTTAGGTAAATTAATATAAATGGTAATTTTTAAACTATGAAAGCATATATCTCAATATGGTTTAAAAATATACAAATATTATTACCCAATCCGTTCAGTCATCTATTAGAACTTCTGCTGAATTTCTTCTTGATGTTTTCTCTTATGCATATATATTTTAAGGAGTTCAGTAATTACTAATATCATAGGACAGTTACAGTAGTCTCATGTCTGTGCCAAGAGGGAATGGTATTACAAAATTGTTTTGACAGATCGGTAAGTGAAAACTGTTACCTCAAAATTATTTAACTTCCATTTATTTGAGTATTTATGACACCGTCTCTTTTAATATGCCTTTTTTTGTGTGTCAAGAGTGAAAAATATTAAGTCTCATCTAAGTATGCACTTACTCATGTCACCGTCTGGGTATTCAGCAGCCTTGTAGACCAATAGGTGGTAGGTGAGAGACAGTATAGAATCATGCTTAAGAACAGGTTGGAGTTACCCATCCTTGCTCTCCTTCTTAACTATTTGTGTGGCTTTAACAAAGCTTGTTCATTTCTGTAAGCTTGCAGAGGTGGAGTGACATACAACTTTCTTCATTAGTGTTATGGAAAATTGGATGAGAATATATTTACATAGCTGGCACACTGTTTGACACTGGCAAATCCTTTTAAAATGTTAACTATTATGATCATCATATTTTTTTCTTTAATCTAATAAAGCTGTCTTTCTCCAAGAATTGATTTTTCATGGTTCCAAGACAAGCAACATTAATGAATCAATTAGATAGTTTAATGGTTAACCAATGAGTTCATTCTTTGTTAAAGTAATCCTAGAAGTCATCTGGATTCTCCTCCCCAAGCCCCGAACCCCAGCACCCAATCAGTGGTTGGTCCTTCTGGCTGTACCTCTGAATTTTATCTCAAACCCAACCTGTTCTCTCCCATGTCTGTCCTTATGATTATCTCGCCCTTGACCTACCCAGCCTCCTGGCTGGCCTTTCTTTCTCTGCACCTCCTCCTGCCCAGCCCCTACTTCAGTGCCTCCCGGATACTGCAAGTAGATCTCTTCTTTAGATATGAACCAGGCTGTAGATCAAAGACGTGAATGTGGTCTCATTCGTTGCACTTGAAACAAAATGCAAAGTCCTTGTCACGGTCTGCAAGACGCCAGTGATACCTTCATCTTCTACTGCTCTCCTCCAGTGACTCCCAACAGACACACGGTGTTCTTGCTGGTCCTTAGACCCACCAAGCTCTTTCCTTCTGCAGGGCTTTTGACCTCGCTCTTCACTCTGCCTGGAATGCACTTCTCCCCGACCTTCACGCAGGCTCCTGCCCAATGCCATTCTTCCCGGAGACCTTCCCTGACCCTCCCAGGAAGCCTTCAGACACACCATGCTCCTTGAGACCTGTACTTTCTTAATTGCCCCCTTATTATCTAAAATGATTGCATTTTTATGTATTTCTTCGTGTTCTCCTTGTCTCCTGCCTCCCATTCTCCAGAACTCCACCAGCAGCTTATCTTCTGGAAGGGAAAGACTACGCTCTGTTTTTCGCTGTATGCCCGACACCTACAACAGAGCAGGTGGCTGATAAGAGTTAGATTAAAAAGATGAGCAAATATCTTGTGCTGTATGCCGAACACATCAGAATGACTAAGTCCTGGACCAGTTGTTTGATATGTGATCTTGGTCTACCTTCCCTTGGTCTTTGTACCTCCTGGAACACTTGTTCGTTTTGAGAACAATGAAACGAATGCAGGTAGTTGTGTAATGAAGAAGGAGGTTTGGTCTAAGAATCCAGGCTATATCCAGAACGTTTCAGCAGAGCCCATGAGGCGGGTCACAGGGTGGAAGACTGAGAGGGGCAGCCAGCTTGCAGGGGTCTTGTGACCAGGATATGCTCACTCAGCTGAAGACCCACTTACCCGCCGACGGAAACCTCAGTTTATATGCATCAGGTAGCTTAGGGCCTCCTCAAGGCCTGGGCCTGATGGTAACAGGCATCTCAGCAGCACAGGGCCCCTGCCTTTGTGCACGTCTCCCATGGGACGGGTAACTTGGACCCTCATGCTCTTGTCTTCTCTCCCGATGCCCACGAGGCCCCTGGCACATCCTGGGCCGGGGTCGTTCCCCACAGCCCTGTGCCCACCCCCCTCCCCTCCACCAGCCCCACCAGGCAGCAGTGTGCTGGCCCAGGTAGCTCTGATCTCTCCCGACTGCTCCCCACACTGTGGGAATATGCACAAAGGAAACACAGGCGGTTAAAAGCAGCACAGGGCTCCCGCTGCATTTGGAAAACATCCCTTCCTTAGACAAAGCCTGGAGGGAGGCTCCGCTCTCACTGTAGTTTGATGAGTTGGTATTGCTCCTCGTACAGCTTCTATTTGGAAACAACGCTGTTTATATAACACACATTTTCTGTACTTCTCCTCTCTCATTTTTTAGTATTAAGGACACTTGCCTAGAAACAGGATCTGTATTATTTTCGAGTGTTCATCTTCTCCTGCTGCCTGCTTCGCACCTGAGTGTATCACATGTGATTGCACATTCATCCCACACTGTGGAGCATCAATCTGTTGGACCATCTATCTTTCTTCCTATCTTGATACTCACATGAACACATAAATGTTCCCAGCGAAACGTATGTGTGCTGACATTTCTCGGAAATGCAGGAACAATGTTTCCTTTTCTTTTTCTGATAATACAGTCAATGATACTTACCAGTTATGCAACATCTCATGTACTTAAAGTAATGAATCCTCAAAATACCCATAGAGACACCGTCCTTACTGGTCCCATTTCACAGCCGAGGAGACTGAGACAGAGAGATGAACTGACTAGCTTCAGGCAGCATGGAAACTCAGCACAGTGGAGGATTAAAATTCAAGGCAAGCTCCCTTCATCCGGTGATTAGATCATCAGACCACGATGCCATGTATCAGACCTCTTTAGGTGTTTAAGATTGCTAAAGGAAACTGATAGAAAGGTCAAACACGAAAAGTACAAAGAGCAGGCCCTCTCTTACTCTGCAAGTAATGAAACAGATTTTTCAGTGTTTAATTTAAGACCCATTCAGTATATGAAATACATTTCTCAAAGGGGAGAGAGAGAGAGAAAATGACTCCGTGTCTGGGCTCCTACTCTTTGGGATTAAGGGCACCTGCCTGGCTGGAGGACCTACCCTTCTCCGAGAGCCTCAACCCCGGCCGCCGCTCCCCCTGCTTTCCAAATGCACCCCGTTGAGTTGCTGTGGAAATGATTACGGCACCACAGACGGGAGATTATATAACCTGTGATCAGGGATAACTAGCAGAGATGGATTCCTACTGAACTACAGTCTTGCTTTGTGCAGATATGAATAGGAGAGAAGAGGGAAGGGAGGGGACGGGCAGGCAATCTGTGATCTAAGGAAATTGGTTTTAAATAGGTTGTTTTTTAAAGGTTTCCGGGAGATATCGGTTCTTCCAGAGAATGACGGAAAGCACCGAGATAATTTCCTTAGCCGTATAAACTTAAAAAAAAAGAAATTTTTATGAAGTGTGTTTAGTGTTCAGCAAGCTGTCTGATACATTACCAAGGAAACCAGAGTCTCTGGGAGGCCCCAAAGGACGGGCACCCTGCCAGCAGAGCAGAGAAAGGAACACGCTCTCCTGGGCAGTGACCACGCGGTGGTCCAGCCATGGCCCAACTGCTTTGTCCTTGGTGCTGGAATCGTGTGTGCAGAGAAGGCAGCTGCCATCTGGGCACTTCACGCAGAGTCGGCTCAAGCGCGGGGCTTTGGAGGCAGGGAAGCCGGGTTCCACCACAGCAACAGGAAGCCTTCTGAGTTCCTTTCCCTCATCTGTAAAACAGGAATGGTGCCGACCTCAGGGGTCCTCGTGAAGTTTCAGTGGGACAGTGCATGTGAACCAGTTACCATGTTGCCTGGTGAACCGTGGGTATCAAAAAATACTGATGGCTCTGGTTCTTGCTAGGGTTCCTACCAAAATGAAAACCGTAGACCGTCCAGCAGTCTGCCTCGGAGGCTCACACCTCTTCATCACATCCTGCCGTCAAACCCACTGTGCTGTGGACATTGTCTCCAGAGAGATAACTTTGTTTCACTCTTAGAATCGTCCCTTCATCTGTAGATGATTATCTGTTTGCCCTTCATTCCAAGAAATATTTGATATAGCTTAAAAAAGATGTCAGGTAAATTAGATCTCTTTTTAAAGATGAAGAGATCTAGGTCAAGAAAAAATAAAATTTGAATAGTAATACCACTCACAGTTCATACATTAAAATAAATGTATAAGGCTCTTCACAGCTAATCAAGTGAGACACAGTTCAGCTGTGAGCATCCTGACTGCCAAGGCAAAGAGGGAAAGTGAATGGTTAGAAAATCTATTTCCCATAAATAGAAACATACCAGTCGGTCAGGTCAGGGGCCAGCAAACCAAGCCTGGCACCAAGTCCAGCCGCTGCTTGTGAGTCAAGAGGCCTTTTACATTTTCAAACCAGACTTTGTGGTCCTCAAAGACGACAATATTTGTTCTCCGGTTTTTGACAGAAAAATGTGCCCTTCCCTGGTTTAGAAGAAGCATAGATTTTCCTGGTGAAAACGCCTAAGAAAAATTCCTTTCGAAGAAAGAGAATTCCTCTCCACCTCATCTTGCCGGCTTTTCCGTTCCTGTGCCTCGGTCACTCTCACCTTTCTCCCTGACCTCTCCTCGGGGTTAAGCTCTTTCCCCTTGGATCACACAGAGAAGTTTTTCTTGAATATGCTCCACTGGGCTGAATGGCACACACCCGTCCTGCCTGGCTGCCCTCCCTCATCCTCCAGGTCTCGGCAGGAAGGTACCCCCCCTCACAGAAGCCCTGGATCCTCTGGCTTTTCATAGCAACCTGTTCTTTTCCATCGAAGCAAAGATGAGAGTCTGGAAGCCCACACTCACCCACTCACTCGCTTCCTTAATTCTTCATGAGAACAGGGACAATGGCTAACTTATCCAATGTCTAGCCCAGTATATGTCACAAAATAAACAGTAGACACACATTTGTTGAATGCAAAGATGAGAGGTACAATTGGCCATGTTTTGTGGCATCTCAGTGCAAGCTGAGGGCAAATGTTCTTTGTTAAAGTGGTCTCGGGGAGGGGATGGAGTGTGGAGGAGATCTGTAGTCTGGAGGTTAAATCAGTGGGTCCTATGCATTCTCCCCTGGCTGGTTCTAAAATCTAGAAGGTCTACAATAGTGGATGGACTGCACATCCCTCAGACTGTCTCTTATTACCAACTTTTGATAACTTGGAGATACATTCACTTCCAGGGGTCCACAGATGTTCCTCCTTGTGGATAAAAGGCAAGCCAGATAGGCCGTGCTAAGGAACAGCGCCCACATTATAGCAGTTTAATGCAACAAAGGCTTATTTCTCAGCTCTGAGAAATTATGGCCGTCATGCAGGGGCTGGGATTGGGCTGCTTGGAAACACTCTGAGACAGAACTGCATGTAGAGGGCTCACTGGGGAGTGTTTTCAGGAGATGTGTCAATAAAGAAGAGAAAAGGCTGGGAGTGGGCAGAAAGAGAAGCTGCCCCAGGCTCTGGTTGCCACTGAGGGCTCCATCCATCCATGGTGAGACCTTTGTTTCCTGCGTCACCTGGCTGGTGACCAAGGGCCCCTCCTGAGTGTACACAGCATTGGGCAGACAGTCCCACATCCGACAGCAGCTCCCAGAGAGGGACTCAGCTCTGCGCTGCCCTCAGTGGGTACTCCCAGCAGCCGAAAGAGGGTAACTGGGCAGAGCAGCAGGGCCACCTCTGTGTTGCTGACATTGCTCCGCAGCATGTGGGATCTTTCCGGACCGGGGCGCGAACCCATGTCCCCTGCATCGGCAGGCGGACTCTCAACCACTGCGCCACCAGGGAAGCCCCCTTGCTTCTTAATGTCCTCCCTCTGGGGACAGCTATTCCAGGTTTTGGGTGGATTTCTTGCCTAAGTTAGAGGGACTACAGCACCCACTGCTGCAGTGACGTGAGGCTGTAATTGCTACTCATCATTTCCCTCCACCAACACCCACCTCTGCTGGGCCAGACACTTGGCCTCGTGGGATGACCCGCACCCTCAGGAAGGTGTCTGAACTCTGGTTTCTGTGATCCTCTAAGGCTGCGGCTGCTGTCACTGTCCACCTACCGTGAACACTGGACATGAAGCGTCCAGAGATGCCCCAGTAGACCACTGGACCCCATCACTGTTCCCTGATCTCCCTGTGGGGTGGCAGCAGTCCTGTCCCTTCCTGGTGGTCAGAATCAACGCCACAGTCAATATGCTGACTTCTTCTCTTGTTGGCTGCTGTCCTGGCATGGGGATCCCAAAGTGACCTGGAGGCAACCTTAGCTTCAAGTACCAGGGGACTCCTGTATTCCCAGGTAGAAACACTCCACCTCTGGGAATCAGGACTTCACAACTCCACACACCTAAAGTTGCAAGAATCAGAACCGATTCCCCAAGGCTGTCGCAGGAGATGGTGGTAAGCGGGGTCATTCCTGCTTGGTTTCTGTACCCCTGCACTCCACCTCTGGAGAAACCAACTCCATAAAATGGTCTCCTTACAGTGTTACAAAGATACCAACGCTCGGCTTCAATTTTAAGAAGCCGTTTACCATTGCATCCAATGGGGAGCTTCAGCGAAGTGCAGAATATGATAGAATGGTAGGGTTCCCAGGGCCTTGTGCCCTTGGCTGCACCCCCTTTTGTGGTACAGTGGGTTCAAGGCAAGGTTTTGTAGGATCTCTATCAGGGGAACAAATACTCATATTCATCTGTGAACCAAGCAAGTCCATCATCTTCCTCCAGCGGCTGGTACCATCCTCATCATCACTGGTGTGAGCTGACGGAAAAGGATAGTTACAGGAGGATGGATGACCTGTGGCTCTGTGCCACCAGACTGTGTACCTTTCCTGTGCCCCCGACCCTTCCCTGACTGATCTTAAGATAGATTGTGGTTGGGCTGCCCAACTTCATAACCTGGTATGTCTGCAGAGCCCCGATTATGATAGACAGCTCTGACCACGTGGTCATGTGCTGTCCTTTGGGCAGATGTTCTGTCTCTTCTAGGACCAGATAGCATTCCTGAAGTTGCTTTGTGAATGGTGTATAGTTCTGTCTCAGAATGGCCCGGCCTTTCCCAAAACCCTAAGTGTCTTAGTGGTGATTCTCCTTGGGACTTTCCATAAGCTCCACATGGTGTCTTTCCCCATGTTAGCTTAATCCCGTAAGACCTGTCAGTCTTACAGCCCCTGCAGGGATGCTTGCATACACCCTGGGCTTGCTAGTTTGCCCAAGTGCCGAATATACACCTGCAGAGGGCTCCCAAGACTTGTGCTTCTCTATTAGTGGTGGAAGATCGGAGATGCGATAATTTGTCCGTTACCTTTGAGAGGCTGTCTCACCATGTTCGACTACTAAGTCCCTAAAAATGTCAGTGATATTGAAGATCTCTGAAGTTTTGCAGAGTTTACTCTTTCTCTATGAAATAAATGCATCTTTCCAGAGCCTCTGATATTCTTGCCAGTCCTTGCTCTTCTGTTCTCATGAGCATGGTGTCATAGTGATGTGATATTCTACGGAATGTTCAGGAAGTCCAGCCCCTTTGGAATATGTTGGAGTCTGGAGAGTTATCATAGCCCTGGGCAAACCGTAAATGTATATATACTGTTGTTCTTCCCACAAGAATACAAATACTTCCGATTTGCCTTTCCAACAAGAAAGGGAAATAATGCATTTACTAGGTCCCTGACCATATACCAAGCCCGACAGTCTTTAAATTTGCTCTAGCAAAGATACCACATCTGGTACAGCGACTGGGAGGGAGGTTGTGACTCGATTAGCTGTGTGGCAGTCCACTCTGATCTGATCCATCTGGCTTTTGTAAGGGAAAGTCTTCTAAGTGAATGGAGGTACGGTAAGGAACACTCATCTATTCTTTAAGTCTCTGGAACTGAGAATCTTGTTAGCACCTGGGATGCAGTTTCACTTGCTCTTTGAGGTAGGGAGGTACAGAGATTTCTACCTGGCCTTTTCCACCACGGTAACTCCTAGTAAATAAAAGACCAAATGTGAGGCCTCTGCCAGCTACCAGGTGTTCA
Organism: Neophocaena asiaeorientalis asiaeorientalis; assembly: GCF_003031525.2. Taxonomy (NCBI): domain Eukaryota; kingdom Metazoa; phylum Chordata; class Mammalia; order Artiodactyla; family Phocoenidae; genus Neophocaena; species Neophocaena asiaeorientalis. The sequence continues at coordinate 2,266,426 of NW_020174430.1, read as the reverse complement.
TCCTGTTATACACATGTGGGGTCTGGTGAAATGACCATCATGTGTGGGTGTTTGGATTCAGTGTACCCCTCGGAGCTGGGCATGGTATGGGGGACACTTATCCCCCTTCCACCTCTGCTCGAAGACTCAGGCGTAATGCTGTTTTGGATCCTGAGTATCATTTTTAATTCAGACTCTGTGTCCAACAACTCACTTTGCTCCAAATGTGTGGATGTGTGAGCAAATGGCTGTAGGTCCTTTGGGGAAAGACCCAGGGAATTACTTGCCCACATGTAGCAGGGACCCTTCTCACTGGAAGCCAGATCGCTTTGCTTCAACGGATCCTGAGTCTGAAGTCATTCAAGTTCCAGAAACTGGACAAGAGATAATGCCTTTATGATGGTAACTGGCCTTAGACGTCTGATCATTTGTAATGGACTTCTTTAAAGTGTACAAGTGAAGCAGTACCTCCCTGTCTTGCCTGTAAGAGCATCAGGGTGCAGTTCACGTCTCCGTGGCTCTTGGAAAACTGGACCCCCCCCCCGATTGCCCCTTAAATCTTGTCACTCACTAATGATTGTCCCCATTTTTCTGTTGATGTTTAATCGCTGTCCCTTGGCTTCTCTTCATCGTCTGGGATCTGATCATCTTCCCTGTTCTCAAGGGGCCCATGTCTGTAACAGCATTTTCTCCAGTCACCCCTGGTGTACAGAGAGCAGTGTGCATGCATAAACAGAAGGTAGCCCTACAGATTGATCACTATTGTACTTTACAGAATTGGAACCATATTTTAGTTTTAGTAAAAGTATTAATGCACTTCTCATTTGAATTTATCAAAAAAGAAAGAAAAAGAAATTTAAGTGCAAATGAATATATATATATATATATATATATATATATATATATATATAAATAAATCTATATAAGTTCTTAAAATATCCCTCTGCTGTTAAGGAGATGCGATTATGGAAATCATGAAGGAGCTGGCTTCACCGTATCCCGTTCAGCTTTCTCTTTATGAGGGTTATGCATGAGGACTCTCTGGAACTTGTCATGCCCAGGTTCAAGTGTAAGGGCTGGGGAGGTCGGACAGGGTTAGATGCCAAGCCTCTCTTCTCTGCTTTAGTTTACAGCCCCACCTCCACTGCTTCGCCATCAGAGTCCAGAAAAATAGTTCACTTTTCAAACTAATCTTTGTTCCCTTACATGTGAACCACGTTGGTGGGATACACTTCTTTTTTTCCTGGGAGGCTGTCATCCAGTTGGAGGTAACTTTATACATAACCACAGATAAACCAAAGCACAGGAGAGGGCTTGGCCTGCTGTCTTTGTGATCTGGCCAGACCTTTGCCCTCGTTGGAGTGGAGCACGTGTAGACCAAGGGGACAGGATGTGGGGAGCACAGTTGATGTGTTTAGTTCTCTTGAAGCTTGACTATTTTTGATATCAAAATATAGATGGGCATACATCAGAAATAATACAGTAAATAACTCAACTCCACAGCTATGTAAACGAATGATTGTGGCTCCACCTGTGTAATGATCTATAGGAAGCAATATATAATTTCTTGGCTTGAGGACCAACATTTTCCTGAATTTGGGCAAGTCACACCTCATCACTTCTCTCATTAGATCTCAGTAAAGTCTTTTTCTTTTAGAGACTTCAAATGTTATCACCCTGAAAGTGTTGTCCATCACAACTATCTTCCTATAGTACGTATAGAACCACCTGGATTCATCTTGGATCCCCTGGACCCCTGCCTGCTAGAATTATTCAATCAAAACTTACCCTTGTGATAGTTGTTTTTAGAGCATTATTTGAAGCAAAACCAAAATAGAATAAAACAGGATGATGGAAAGGTCCCCTACAGAGCTGACTCTCAGCCAGAACAATGTAATTGACTTGGTTAATGTAACCTTATGTTGCACAAGGACCAGGTTTATTTCTTAAGTCACTGAGAAGTGAGCAAATTCATGGTGAAAGTGACTGAATCTTGAAATAAAGGGCCTTCCCTCTCCAGGTGTACTTGGGCTGTAGCTTTGGGGAAAGAAATTAAGCGTGTGCTAAAAATATTAGTATTAGATAATGACTAAGCAAAAAAGGCAAAAGGTGTTAATAAATTAAGTTAGCTCCTGGTGCCTGTGGTTTGTTAAAAATATATGCCTTAAGAATACAATGTTACAACAATGTTAAAGCAAATTTGCAAAATGAAAAAAAAAAAACGGCATTATCTCTTTCTTCTAACATAACTAGTTCCATCCTCACATATTACTTTCCAGTCCTGAGCACTGTTAATTCCAGTGTTACATCTATTCTGATGGTGTTATGGTCTACATGTTCCTTGAACATTGAATATAAATATTCCCCATGTTGCTTTCTATTTGGTATTCACAATGATCCCTGCAATGGAGTCATCCTGTTTCATCCTGTGGACATTCTGTAATTTACAAAACCAGCTCCCTGTTATTGCATAATTGACTTGTTTTCTGTGGAGTCCTACAGAAATGTGCTCCAAGCAGCTATGGTGGGACAGATACAATGGAAACATAGCTTCAGAAAAACAGAGCCTGTGTGGTCCCCCAGGACCACACACGGATATCGGAGCTGGCTCTGCTTCCCCTGGCTGCAGGCACGGTTCTAAGGACCTGGCTCAGCAGATGTGGATGTTCTGGACTGTGAGGCGTCCAGCAGGGGCCGAGTCTGCCCTTGAAGAGAACTCCACAGGGAAGATGTGAAGCCCTGCTCCCCAGCTCTCAGTGTTAACTACATTTTTCGCAAATCACCAGTGCACGCTTTTCATTTTTGGATTGCCAGTGTCCCCTTAAGGACGCAGACGATCTACCTTTGATATAACAGACTGTACTTCTGTATTAATGTGTCAAGTTGCTGTGAAATTTACTGCCTCGCTGGGCCCATTAGACTGCGTAGATCCAGCGATGTCCTCTGCGTCTCAGCGATCAGAGCTCCATTGTCTCTCTCAGAACAGCTCGTCCCCAAGTGCCACCGTGCTGAGCAGGAGCTCTTCATGGGATGAGTGCAATGAATCTTAAGGCCCCGGGAATCTTTGGCGACAAGAGGGTGCTGTCTCTCCGAGACCCTGGGCAAGCAAGGTCTCTGGCCTCCAAGGGGCTTTCGGTCAAGGGTTTTGCCAGGAGCCTCCGGGTACTGCCAGCTATACTGTCACTTGCCCATAGGCTATTTATCGCCACCACGTCTGGGAATTTTACCTGGTCTGCTACTAATCTCACCATTCCCAGCCTCCCTCTACACACACACACACACACACACACACACACACACACTCACACACACCCACACACTCACACCCACTCTCACACACACACACACACACCCACACTCACACACACACCCACACACACACTCACACACACACACACACACACACACCTTCCAAATCACATCGATTTGTTGTTGATTGTTGTAAGGAATACTCTCTTGGAAGAATCCAAAGTTGCATCACATTGTAGAAAGTACACAGAGGCTCTTGATTGGAAGGGGAGACAGACACCCTGGAAATGCTGAGGGCACCCACACCACTGTGATTTGTACTTAAACTAACAGCTTTGCTTAGTTCATCCAGGAACCCACTCCATCCTTGCCGTCTGCCAGAGAAAAACGGCAGAGGTAAAGTCATGGTGCGTTTTAGGTTCTTTGATCTCCTTTCAGGAATAAGCAGCTAATTTTGTTACTTAGAATCTGGCTCTTTTAATTCCCTTTCAGTGTGGCAGGGTGCCGGCAGGGGCTTGTTGACGGAGGGAGGAACAGGAATCAAGTCTGCAGAGTGATTTCCACAGGGTAAAGCACACGTGTGACCTCCCTATCTTGTTTTTCCCAGCCATGCATCAGTTGTCAGGCCCTGAATATGTAGCAGTGTGTGTGATGATGCTCCCTAATGGGTGTTCCAGACAGAGTCAGGATAATGTACAGCAGCCCGTGTCACTGGGTGTTGTTAGCAAGCTCAGATGAACACTGTCGTTTTCTTTATTCAAAAATCATCTGTATTGCTTTGGCACAAAGACGCAGGAACTACTGGTACAATTTTACTTTTAACATTCTGAACCTTGTAAGCCTACTGAACTGTTTAATATGTTACGTTCAGCAAGGCTGGCTTGTATATTACCAAGGCTTTGGAACTGACATACCCCAAAATGAATACAAGCGGGGGACAAAAGCTTTTTGTTACAAAGCTCCACAGATGCAGACCAGTTACCATTAGGACTTAAGAATGAACCAGGAGGTATTTGTAGTTCGTTTGTATTTTTCAGTTTTCTGCTTGCTGGTGGCTATGGAATATCTTTTTCTGCCTCTAGTAGAATTTACTGCTGCTGTTTTCCACAGGGCTCTTTGCTGCAAATGAGTTCCTGTTTTATGTTGTTCCTCCAACCCTCAGCCCCCGCCCTGGAATATGATTTGCAGACTCAGAAGAAGCATTGCTTGAAGACTGCAGTTTGAACTTAGCACACTCAAGTTGGAGAATCACATTCTCTAATTGCATGTGTAAACACATGTGGGGGGGGCATCACAGCAAAAGCTGAGTGGGTTGGGCACTCACTGGTGGAAACAGTGTAAGTAATTAATTCTGGAAAGTCCAGAAATGCAAACTCAAGAGGAATTCATGCATACATAAGACTTAGATACTAGATAAAGACTGGATAAAATACCAATATTAAGGTACATATTCATCTTTTCAGTGGATCTTTTATACTTGCCTCTACATACAGAGCAATCTGCTGGGCTGTCGGGACATTACCTGTTCAGTCACCTGCTATATGCTGGTATCTCTGTACCCAAGAGCATGGCTAACTCACCAAAGAATGTCCCTTCCTAAACGTTAAGAGGGACAAAATGGTCAAACCTTAAATTCAGAACTTTGGGGGAAAAGGGGAGTTACAAGGAAACAGAACTCTAGCATAGGTTGACGATAGAACAGGCTTCATGAGCAGTTACTGAGGCCACTTACACAGCCAATTGCAGCCTGAACAGCAGAGATGGCATTTACTGAGCTCTTACCAAAGGGTGGCCCCTATGGGGAAAGTCTCATTTCTGGTCCTGTCCCTTGACATCATCACCCATTTTCCAGAGGGAATTAACGGACCTGTAAGTTACCAGTCTGGGCATTTATGTTCCCTCTTGGTAGGATATCCATTGCTGTGGCTGAGTTTTACTTGCTAGGGGTGTGGAAGGATCACTGTTAAAGTTAGATGTTGACGCTTCCAGTCTGTTGTGTGTGTACGTGTGTGAGTATGTGGGCACACAGAGCTAGCTGAATTACAGTCACGCTATTCTGTAATTTTTAAGTCTTATTATTTACTTTTGAGAAGTTAAAAGTCTATAAAACTAAAGATAACCTTAAGACAAAAACATTAATCCCCATGCCTAGAATTGACAATGGGTGACATTTTGCTTAATCTTTTCCGAATATAAGCAACTGAAACTGTGTAGAAAAAGATTATAAAAAAAAGATGACGACACCTCTGTTTCCTCTCCTACCATGCCCCATGCCTTCCCCTCAACACTTTCAGTATATTTTTAAAATACTTTAAATGTACATACATCCATGAATCATATCCTTATGCATTTTCTATTCACTCTTATTTTCCCTGCTTCCTTTTTTTGACTTTCTACTAATTTATAAAGTTTTAAAAAGTTAATTCTTCTCCTACATTGAATTTACACACTTTTATTCCTGTTGTTTTAATGTTTAAATTTAAGATTCTAATATGCATGCATACTTAAATTTATAGCTTTCAATTAAATTAAACAGCATGTGATACCTCTTCCAAAAATGAGGACTTCAGTAAACTTTCATGCCCATACATACTCTCTCCTCAGAGTGTCACCTCCCATCATCTCCTCAAATATTTCCATTGCATTGTGATCTAGAACTTACTCTCTAAAGGGCAAATGGTAACTTAAGCTTTAAAGGCCATATGATGTTTATTGCAAATAATCAGCTCTGCTGTTACAGCATGAAAAAAGCCATATGCAATTCGTAAAGGAATGAGTGTGACCATGTTTCAATAAAACTTTATTATGAAAACAGAAGGAAGGCCACATTTGGCCTGTGGGCTGTAATTTGCTAACTCCTTATTTACAAGTTTAGATTCAGGTATTTTTAATGTGAAAGTTATAATTATGATTGCAATCAATATTGAGATTAGCCTTATTTTACTAATTTATTTCTTTAACCTCTGCTTAAATACCAGTTGCTTTCATTGGAATTCATTATTTTTGTTTGGGGTTTGTTTTTTCTTTCACTGAATACATCCTTTAGGACCGAGGTCTCTGGGTGGTAAAATCTATCCTTCCTTTTATGTCTTAAAACAGTTTTATTTTCCTCTCTCTCTTGAATGGCACCTAAGCTGATACTCAGTTATGCATGGGCTGTGACTCTTTCCTGAGCTGGGTCTGCAGTAGCCCAGTGTCTTAGGGTATCTGTCGCTGCTGCTGAGAAATCTGCTCATTGCCGTTTCTCAGCAGGGAATCTAACTTCTCTGTCTGCTAGTTTTTAATACTGCTTGTTTAGCTTTGCTCTGTATTCTGAATATTTGTGTCTCTTCAGAAATCACATGTTGAAACCTAATCCCCAGTGGGATGGTATTAGAAGGTGGGGTCTTTGGGAGGTGATTGGTGCCCTTATAAAAAGAGACCCCAGAGAGCTCCCTCATCCTTTCTGCCAAGGGAGGACACAGCATCTATGGCTTAAACAACAGACATTTATTTTCTCACAGTTCTAGAGGGGAGAAGCCCAAGATCAAGGTGTCGACTGGTTGGTTTCTCCCAAGGCCTCTCTCTTCGCTTTGTAGTCAGCCGTCTTCTTCCTGTGTCTTCACGTGGTCTCCTCTGTGTGTGTGTCTGTGTTCTAATTTCTTCTTACAAGGATACCAGTCATATTCGATTAGGGCCCACACTGATTACTTCATTTTTCCTTAATTACCCTCTGTAAATACCCTATTCTCCAAATACAGTCACTTTCTGAGGTCCTGGCGGTTAGGACATCAACATGTAAATTTTGGGAGGATACAGTTTACCCTTCTCACTTTTCTTTATATTTTCTGTCTCTTTTTCTGTTGCCATCTGATTGTCTCAGTTGTGTCTTCTGATTTGCTCATCGTTTCTCTAGCGCCTCTTTTTTTTTTTTTTTTTTAACATCTTTATTGGGGTATAATTGCTTTACAATGGTGTGTTAGTTTCTGCTTTATAACAAAGTGAATCAGCTATACATATACATATGCTCCCATGTGTCCTCCCTCTTGCATCTCCCTCCCTCCCACTCTCCCCATCCCACCCCTCCAGGCTGTCCCAAAGCCCCGAGCTAATATCCCTGTGCCTTGCGGCTGCTTCCCCCCAGCTATCTACCTTACTACGTTTGTTAGTGTGTATATGTCCATGACTCTCTCTCGCCCTGTCATAACTCACCTCTTATAAGAGTTTACGTTTCCCCCACACCGTGCCCCTCCCTGGCTCTGGGGTTCCCTAGGCCTGACCCTTTGGGTGGCACTGCCCTCTTGGGTCCTGCGTGTGGGATGGTGGTCACCCGTGTGGGTCTCTCAGCTCTGGATGAATCCCCTACTCACTGAGGTCTGGTTCTGGGTCTCACACAGATACTCGGACTCCTTCCTTAAGTGCGAAGCAGAGGCCCTTCAGCCCAGGTCATGGATCAGTATCTCGTACTACCTTCAGCTTCCTGCGGGGAACCCAGTTCTAGCTGCTAAAAAGTGTGGGCACAGCCGGCCCCCAATCCTGTGATAGCATGCACCGCATCCCTACTAGCCTGCCCTGCTCCTTCCGGGGTCACAATGCATTCCCTATGTCCATATGTCTCCTGTCCCCCCATAATTGTTCTCCTTCTATTTTTCAGTGTAGTTATATATTTCTTTTCTTTTCTTTTTAATTTTTATTTATTTTTTGGCTGCACTGGGTCTTCGTTGCTGTGTGGGCTTTCTCTAGTTGTGGCGAGCAGGGGCTACTCTTCGTTGAGGTGCGTGGGCTTCTCATTGCAGTGGCTACTCTTGTTGCAGGGCATGGGCTCTAGGCTCCCAGGCTTCAGTAGTTGCAGCACGTGTGCTCAGTAGTTGCGGCACGTGGGCTCTAGGGCATGCGGGCTTCAGTAGCTGTGGCTCGCAGGCTCAGTAGTTGTGGTGCGTGGGCTTAGTTGCTCTGCGGCATGTGGGATCTTCCCAGACCAGGGATCGAACCTGTGTCCCGTGCATTGGCAGGCAGATTCTTAACCACTGCACCACCAGGGAAGTCCCTGTAGTTATATATTTCTTAATGTTAATTAAATTTTTATGTATCATCTTTGTCACACTGCCATGAATGAAAATCTGTAACCTTTTTTCAATTAACATATAATTTTTGTGTTTTGCGAATTTTTAAAATAAATTAATGCTTGCACTATTAGTTGGGAAAAATCGCCACCAACTGGGTGGCTTAAAACAACAGAAATATATTCTCTCGTCGTTCTGGAGTCTGGAAGTATGAAAACTAGGTGTTGGTAAGGCCATGCTATCTCTGGAGGTTCTAGGAGAGAATCCTTCCTTGCCTCTTTGTCTGGTGGTTGTTGGCAAGCCTTGGCATCCTTTGACGTATAGCTGCATCACTCCAGTCTCTGCTTCCCTCTTCACTTGGCCTTCTTTCCTCTGAATGTGTCTACTGTGTCCAAATTTCCCTTTTTTAATCAGACCACCAAGTCATTGGATTAGGACCCACCCTAATCCAGTATTACCATGTATGTAAAGACCCTATTTACAAATAAGGTCATATGCTGAGGTTCTGGGATGGACAGGAATTTGGGTGGGATCCTATTTAACCCAGTACAGCTGTATAGCATTCTGTCTCATGGAAATGATTCATTTAACCAATCCTAAGCATTGGAAATATAGATTGCTCCTAGGGTGTTTGTTTGTTGGTTGGTTCTTTCTATTCATGACATGATAATAAGCAGCCTTTTTCAAGGAACTTCATGCATGTCACTGATTATTTCCTTAGGATAAATCCGTGAAGATGAAAGTACTTGATTAATGCTGTTACTTTTAGGTTTTATATCCGTATATATCTCTTGGCATTTGTACAGATATGCATTACATTTCAGTTCTAAATAGGAAAGTTTGTATTTTTCCCCCTTGACTAATCAAAACAAAAGAGATAGAGGTAGACAGAGATATGGAAGAAGAAAACTAAGGAAGGTGGAAATGAAGTAACCCTCCTTTAGTCTGTCCTGGGCACCATTTCTGACTGCTACATGAGTGGCCGAGTAACCCTCATCCACATTTCCTAATTCTGCTGCCATTTGCTGAGGTGTTTACGTGTGGGTCGCACATACATGACCAGAATCAAACAATATGCCATGCTATGTACAACTCCAGGCCCGATGCCTGTTTCTTAGTTACCAGAACTATCATTTCAGACCAAAGCTTTTTAACTGCCTCTAACCCATCCTTTGAACTACAGCAAGAAAGACCAAACCAGATTTTGTCTACTTCTGAATCCAACTCAAAATCAATAAAAACAATACCTAACTCCCTCCTACCTTGGAATGGTTTCTCATTGCCCTAAGGGGGGAAAAAATCTACTCATTTAAACATAATTTTCAGTGCTTTTATGACCTGGCCTACCCTCTAGTAATGTAATAACCTTCATGATACAAATCATAACCGGATTTGACAACTTGAAGTTCCCTGTGGTGGAAACCATCTGGTGGTCACTCTAGCTCACGATGTTTTCCACTTTTGTAACAAACTAACCCCAACTGCACATCGTCCCCAGCCCGCCCCTGCCCCCAACCCTGTGGCAAGGTTACAGTGGGAGAACCATGTTTGTTCAGTAGAACTCTATCCCACTTTTATAGTTTTTGCACCACAGGCACTGCCCAACCCGGGTTAAGCCAAGTGACCTCTTTTCTCAAAGAATTTGAAATCAGAGTGAAAATGTACCTGAGCTGTTTTTAATGACGGTGATGGCAACCCAGTGGCTGCTGGCAGTGGTGCTTTCTCACTGTGTCAACTGGGAAGTCGTACAAGCTGTTTCATCACTAGAGAGAAGAGTTGTGAGGTGAAGAGCAGAGGCAAGAGATGGTGAGAGAGAGGACCTCCTGGGTTGCTGCTGTACTCTTGATCCCACTGCATCCCTGAGGCCATCATTCTGTTTCTGCCCTTGGGATCTGTGAACTCACCCTCTGTCCTTATTTTCAAGTTCTACTTTTGCTTAAACCTGCTCCACTCGTTATTTAGCATCCCCTCTCCCCCTAAAAAAATCCTAGTGGGTACAATCGCCACGTGCACTAGTCTCTTCTTTTCCTCTGAGCTTTGCACACGCTGGTCTCTGTACCTGGGATGCTGTTTTCATCCAGTACCCTTCATCACTAACCTAGTTTTGTTCCTGTAGTAACTACTTATCTTTGCATTCCACTTAGACATGGTTTTATTTCCAGGAGATCTTCCTTTTGTTACCAGACCAAACTTGGGTCTGCTCGCCCATGCACAGTAAAGCCAATCTCCTGACACCGGGTTGTGGTGGAGGAACGTACAACATTTACTGCAGGGAGCCAAGCAAGGAGAACGGGCAGCTCGTGCTCAAAAGATCCGAACTCCCAGATGGCTTTCAGGGAGGGGGTTTCAAAGGCAGTGTGAGGGAGAGGGCCCCAGGGTGTGTGATCAGCTCGGTCACAATTCTCGGATTGGTTGGCATCAAGGTGAAGTTTGGAGCATCATCAACCTTCTGGTTTCAGCCAGTCTAGGGTCTTTGTTCCTGGGGTCAGCAGTTTTCCTCTGGCGGAGGTCTGCTTCCTGTACAAACAACTTAGGAATGTGTGTCAGGTCATTATCTGTATCTTTCAGGGAACTGGGAGTTTGGTGATTCTGCTGTGGGCAGATTTATAGTCTAATCATTCCCAGTTCACCAGCACAACAGCTCTTCTTTGTCTCCACATCTTCATATTTCCCATCATTCACTCTGGAGCCAGCCTTTTGCTTCAAGAGACAAGGGGGCTCATACACGGTTTTACTTTGACATCCCAAGACTGGCTGGGTTTTGCCCCACTGAGCTTCCATAGCACTGTCTCCACACCCTATCAGAATGCCTTACAGCAATAAACAGAAAATGATAATGCAGTGTGATGCTTGCCCAGCAGCACATAAGCTTTTTGTGGGTTCTTTCTCACCATTGTTTCACCCAACAGTAATATCGTGCCTGGAACAAGGTGATCCCTCCACAAAAATTGTTGACTTAAATTGAATAACTCATCTGTGAACAGTTGACACATTTCCAAGTGACCGTACCTCAGATCTCTGGGATAATCTGAAACATTTTAACCCAGTGAGCTAGTCTATTAACAAGCAGCATTTTCTATCTGTCTACTTCTCTTGATGTACCATTGGGGTGATTCAGGACAAAACACCTATAAAAAGAGCTGTGCTGAGGGAACAGAGGTTGTAACAGAGAAGTGCTCAGGCACCTTTCCTGTCTATGCTGTGCTCACACAGACGAACTAATTCAGATTTCAAATCCTATGTTAGACAGCTTGAGTCTGTTTAATTTTACATTAACATAGGTATTGTCTGAATCGGGACCCAATTTTTTCACCTAAGGATTAAACAAAGAAACTACTCAAAATGGATTAAAGACCTAAATGTAAGACCAGACACTATAAAACTCTTAGAGGAAAACATAGGAAGAACATTTGACATACATCACAGCAAGATCTTTTTTGGCCTACCTCCTAGAGTAATGGAGATAGAAAGAAAAATAAACAAATGGGACCTAATGAAACTTAAAAGCTTTTGCACAGCAAAGGAAACTATAAACAAGACAGAAAAGACAACCCTCAGAATGGGAGAAAATATTTACAAACGAATCAACGGACAAAGGATTAATCTCCAAAATATATAAACAGCTCATGCAGCTCAATATTAAAAAAACAAACAACCCAATCCAAAAATGGGCAGAAGACCTAAACAGACATTTCTCCAAAGAAGGCATATACAGATGGCTAAGAGGCACATGAAAAGCTGCTCACCATCACTAATTGTTAGAGAAATGCAAATCAGAACTACAGTGAGGTATCACCTCACACCTGTTAGAATGGGCGTCATCAGAAAATCTACAAACAACAAATGCTGGAGAGGGTGTGGAGAAAAGGGAACCCTCCTGCCCTGTTGGTGGGAATGTAAATTGATACAGCCACTATGGAGAACAGTACGGAGGTTCCTTAAAAAACTAAAAATAGAATTACCATATGACCCAGCAATCCCACTACTGGGCATATACCCAGAGAAAAACCATAATTCAAAAAGACACATGCACCCCAGTGTTCATTGCAGCACTATTTACAATAGCCAGGTCATGGAAGCAACCTAAATGCCCATCGACAGACAAATGGATAAAGAAGATGTGCTACATGTATACAATGGAATATTACTCAGCCATAAAAAGGAACGAAATTGGGTCATTTGCAGAGACATGGATGGATCTAGAGACTGTCATACAGAGTGAAGTAAGTCAGAAAGAGAAAAACAAATATCATTTATTAACGCATATATGTGGAATCTAGAAAAATGGTACAGATGAACCAGTTTGCAAGGCAGAAATAGAGACACAGATGTAAAGAACAAATGTATGGATACCAAGGGGGGAAAGGGGGTGGATGGTGAGATGAACTGGGAGATTGAGATTGACATATATACACTAATATATATAAAATAGATAGCTAATAAGAACGTGCTGTATAAAAAAGAAAGAAAGAAAGAAATTTTAAATATTGGGTGTTTACTAGGCATAGGAAACAGAGTAGTTAAAACATGTCTGGGCAATGTGATAAAGTAATGAAAGTGAAGGGCACCCTGGTGTTCTAAGTACCTAGAGAGTTAAATGCAAGGAAGTCTTGTTTATATAACTGGGAAATGCCAGTCATAGGCATTTGGGTGGGTGGGGGGCACCAGAGAATTCTGTTATGCACTAGTCAGTGTCCGGGGCTTGAGTCCAGTTGAGGGTCTGGGCAGGGACGCAGCCCAGGCAGGAGTCTGAGCAGACCTTGGGATGCTGGTTCCTGTGAACCCCTGTAAGGTGAGTGGGGTCATGGGAGAGCTAACGGTTTGAAGACGGTCAAATATGGGGATGAGAGCAAGTATATATGATTCCTGAGTTAACATTCAAGAGTGGTATGTAGCCAGAACGTGGTCCACATGTGGGACTTGCTGGGGGGTCACCAGTAGACCGTAATGGCACATATCATGGACACAAGCCAGAGTTAACCCGAGTGTGAGCATATATGTTTTGGAAATATTGACCATGTGAAAAAAAAAAAAAGGATACTGGGGTTGAAGTAAGATCTGGTGAGTAAAGGAGAAGATAACCTACAGAGACTTCCAGGAGGCAGAAAGCTTAGTTTCTACACTTTCTAAGGGACACTTTCCACTTCTGATTTTTAATGGTACAAGTTCCAACAGACTGTGGAGAGCTGCATTGTACAATTTACAGATTGTTATTTGTAAAACAGCAGAATAGCTTTACAGCTCTCAAAGCGACTCCATTTACATCTGCTTTTTGGAATCCCATCACAACATTACGAGGTCAGATGTACTACCGTTACTCCTTTTTCACAGATGGAGGGAAAGGTTCTACAGTATTAAGCACTGTGCCCAGGATTTCGTTAATAAGAAGTGGAGGAGTCAGGAGTCTCTGAGTTATATGTATTTTGTCTGCTCCACCCCACTGGCTCTTCACTAGGACTACGTAACCTACCGAGCTTAGCATGTTTAACCCTGCACGTTAAACACAGTCACGGAGACCAGAATCTCTGCTTTTTTTTTTTTTTACACTGTGGAGTACATAATGTATAAATGCATGCACACAGGGGAAAGATCCCTTAGGAGGAGTGCAGATGAATTCCTACACATCACATCGTTTAGGTAGCCTACTTTCCAAGTGCCTGTCACACTCTTTCTGGAACCTTACAGGGTACAGTGGGATTGCTTCCTCAGTGTCATCAATTGATGCTGTGCTCCTGCATGGCAGCCTCCACTATCCGTTGTGAACCATATTTTCTGAGCCCTTCTTGCAAAGAAAAAAAAAAAAAAAAAAAAAAAAAAACTATGCAGAGATTTAGAAGAAATAAGATATAAGATCTCTGTATGCAGAGGAGCAGACAATATGGGATGAATCATCAGAACATGACCGCTCTTAGAAGGTGACACTAAAGCAAACCCTGAGCCCGGGCCTCCCAGGGAGCTCACAGGTGCCCAGGCAGCAAGGGCTGTGTCTTACAGGAGATTTATTTCAGTCAAGAGTCAAGGAAGAGAGGGAGAGCATCTTGACCCTTGGAGACTCTATTGGTTAGAAGCCAAAGGACATGGCTACCAGCGTGGTCAGATCAAGAGAGCCCAGATAGGGATCCATCAGGAGATCTGACTTCAAGGACCTGGAATATCTTCAACTTTCTGTGTGATTTTGGCCAAGTTGCCTCATATCCCTCACCCTTGGTTTCATCCATAAAATGAATCAGTGGATTGATGTTCCTCAAGAATTCATGTTGTAAATCTCCCTCTTTAGATGGTAGTAGTTGACGACAATGTGGTCATCTAAACTTGCCCACCTAAGGCATTTCTATCTGGAGGTAGCAGCATTTTTCGTTGCTATCAACATTTTGGAGGTAAATCCTGCACCCACTGCCCCACCTGTTACAGAACACAAGTTCCTGTGCCCAACGCACAGTGAGGCCAAACAACCCAGAATGTCAGCGTTTGGAGCAGAGAAAGGTTTATTGCAGGGCCACGCAAGGAGACAGGTGGCTCGTGCCCAGAACACCCCAAACTCCCCAAAGAGTTTCAGCAAAGCACTTTTAAAGGCAAGATGAGAGAGGGGTGAGACTGGTTGATGCAAACTTCTTTGTGTCGGAATCCTCTGTTTTTACAGCTCTCCACGTAGGTCAGGTCATGATGTTCCTGTAAACCTCCAACAAGACAGATGTTATTCTCTGTTCTGCAACTTTTTATCTGTATATGAATGGAAAAGTGTCATATCCTTAAAGGTCAGAGCCTTGAGAATGGGTTAACCTGTATATATTTCAGGCTATAGGCAACATTCTTTTACAAAAGATGCAGAGCCAGCACAGGCAACAGAGCACAAAGGTTACCGTAAAAGGAACAGATCCAATATGGAGTCAGATTTGTTCTTCCTTATTACACCTCCACCCAGAAAAGCTTTCACTTACTTGGAAACCGCAAATCAGTGAAGTTTTATTACAATGCAAAAGCTGACAATAGCACTTCAGTGCTTTAAAATAAATGTGTAAAATTGGCTTCTGCAGATTGCCTTCAGAAGGGATTAAGTGGGCACTGAAAATAAAATACCTTAATCAAATGAGTTTAATTATGGAAGGATTGTGGAGAAAGTGAGTTTAAAAAAAATAATTTATTGAGGTGATATTCACATAACATGAAATTAGCTATTTTAAAGTGAACAACGCAGTGGCATTTAGAGCATTCACAGTGTTGTGCAACCACCACCTCTAACCGGGTCCGAAGCATTTCCAACCCTCCAGGCTAAGACCCCTTAGCCATTAAGCAGAATCTTCAAGGAGAAGGTCAGTTTTGTAAAAGCCAGCAACGGACCCACAGGCAGTGGGGGATGGGTATGGTTCTCCTCTTTCACACTTAAAGCTACAAAGTTACAGACCTAACACGGATTCTTTAAACTCTAAGCATCACAGCAGAGTGTTGTCCCAGGGCATAGCAGAGTGCTAACGAGCACAGGCTTTGAGGTCAAACTCCCATCTTCAAATCCTAAATCGGCTATTGACTGGCCACGTAAGCCTCATCTCTAGGGAGGGGGTAGTACCACGTGTCTCAGAAGGGTAGGACCACTACACTGATAACGTGTTGGCAAGTATCTTAGTGAATTGGAAAAAATTGGTCATGCCCAACCAGAGGAGGTCTGTTTGCCAGTGAGGAGCACAGATGGGCACTTTCTGTACACTCTGTGTACGCGTGCAAAGCAGCAAAATGAATACCGCACAGAACGTGGTTCAGGGGCTGATTGTGCCTATTAACGTGTGATCTCATCTCTGTCCACTCACTGAGCTCAGCATTTGCGTGAAGGCATTTCCAGTGTTGGAGGCCATCCTTGATGGCATTTGTGCTTTGCCAGTTTCCAGTTTTAGTGTTAGCCAATTTTTTTAACTTTGCTCAGTCTGAGTCAAATAATTAGCGCTATGCTGAAATGAGAAACCCAACCCAAAGGTCTTCTAGACAGCATCACTCCTCTCTGGATAACTTCCTGCCAGGACTCATCCAGCTCGAAAGTTTCTGCTTCGCAGACCATAGTTTTCCCTCCTCACATCTCCTCATTATTTCTCCCTTATCATGTACTCAGGCACACTGGGCTATTAAATGGACCAGTCTTGGAAGTCATCTATAAATTGGATATAGTACGGGCATGTAGTTCTGGTTTTTACCGTCGTTTCCAGTTCCATTTTTCATTTCTGACCAGAGCTTGCCTTTAGTTGTTCTGGATGATTAGGAAGGGCAGTTCTTCACTGTGGCCTGCAGATTCCCTCTTAGTCACAAAAATGTCAAGAGCCACCTAAATGCCAACAAAATTACTCTCCTGGGTACTGATTTTTTTTTTTCTTTTTCATACTGGCCGTTCTTTTTTCCTGAGAGTCCTAGTCTCCAAATAGTGCTTCATGAAATATCTATGTGTCTCTACTTTCTTAATCCATCATTTCTCTCCAAGCTCTAAGTAACTACGGACCATGCCCTGAAAACATCAATTTCGGTTCTTTAAATTTGAGGGACCTGTGTTGCCAGGCCCTCATTTTGGAGCACTAATCATCTGTTTTCAAGCAAGAGCCCACATTACAACCCAAATACATGCTTCTCTGACTCTTTCCCAGTAGGTGCTTTTGGTTCATGCATGACTGGGGGAAACAGTTTACTACAAACTCCTCCAAGTATCCTTTTTAACCCTGGAAGCCTTCAGTTTTGTCCACGCCAAGTGTGACCCTTCTGAACTCCATTGGTGTCCAAGAATTGCTGAGGATGTAGCTGTATGGGCACGAGACTAGTAGCTCTGCAGCCCAGTAATTTCAATTGCAAAGGGAAATCTGCTGCAAAATGGATCGTAATTTGTTTTAAATTTGAGCGTCAGTACATTTACTTAGCTGCCCATGGCCTTGCTCACCCATGGTGTCATTGGCCGTTGAGTCACATGGGGTGTTTAGTGGTCTGTCATTGGCCGTTGAGTCACATGGGGTGTTTAGTGGTCTGTCATTGGCCATTGAGTCACATGGGGTTTTAGTGGTTATGTCTCTTTCTAAGTGCGCTCACGATTCAGAATTTAAATTCACAGAACTGATTAAGAAAGGCATGCATTCATTTTACCATGATGCCTTGAATAATTTTCACAGTGGATTGGAACACGAGCTATACGATGGCTTCCATTAGGCAGTGAGGTAATGAATCCCCCCCACCAGCAATCAACAAGCATTTAGGGAGAGCCTGTTTTTTCAGGCACTGACCCAGGTCCTGGGGAGACCCAGATGAACAGGCTACAGCTCTTGCCATCAAGGAACATATATCTAGTGAGGATGACACACAAACTTGGAACCCAGGGCACATGCAGGAGTAGAGCATCTGCTAAGTCTGTAGAGATGGCAGGGGCTAGGCTCTCACCATCCCAAGGAGTTCATGGGGGCCATGGGGTACCTATGAAGGATTTTAGGAAGCGGAGCCAGGTGGTCAGATTTGCATCTTAGAAATATAGCTTCCTCAGCAAAGTGGAGGATGGAAGTGAGGCCCTGAGGCAGGCAGGCAAAGCAGTTAGGAGGTAGTTGGGGAAGGTCAAATAAGAAAGGATAAGAGCCCCAATTAGATCATGGTCATGGACAGATGGATGGATAAAGAAGATGTGGTACCTATATACGCCATGGAATACTACACAGCCATGAAAAAGAATGAAATAATGCCATTTGCAGCAACATGGATAGACCTGGAGATTATCATACTAAGTGAAGTTAGTCAGACAGAGAAAGACAGATACCATATAGTATCACTGATATGTGGAATCTAAAATATGACCCAAATGAACTTATCTACGAAACAGAAACAAACTCACAGACAGAGAGAACAGAATTGTGGCTGCCAAGGTGGGGGAGTAGGGGAGGGAAGGACTGGGAGTTTGGGATTAGCAGAGGCCAACTATGATATACAGAATGGATAAACAACAAGGTCCTACTGTATAGCATAGCGTTAGGGTTAGGGTATTCAGTATCCTGTGATAAACCAAATGGAAAAGAATATGAAAAAGAACGTATATATATGTATAACTGAATCACTTTGCTGTAGAGTAAAAATTAACACAACATTGTAAATCAACTATCCTTCAGTAAAATAAATTGAAAACAGTAAAAAAAGATCATGGTCATGGAGATGAAAAAGAATGAAGAGATACAAGTCATTTTAGACAATGAATATTGCCGGATGCAGTGGCCTGTTGGCTGTTGGAATGAAGACGTGAGGAGGAGACTAAATGGACTTCTAGGTTGCAGGGATACACATGAATGATCAGGTATTGGGGTGGGTGGAAAGAGGTATCACATTGTGAGTTTTGATAATTACTAAGAATTTGATATAACTGTGAGACCATCACTTTATAGGCAAATGGAAAAAGATAACCAAGTTCTGCGTGTTGTCTGTGTGGAGTCACAGGTACTGACCCCAAATCACGGCAGAAATTTCTGTTACCCAGGAAATGGTGAGGAGGGAAGACTGCGTGGGCGGGAAGGTCGTGGGATAATAATGGGAATGGGAATGTTAGCATCGTTGGCACTTCCCACAAATATGCACATTTAAAGCATCCGTTGATTAAAACCTGTATTTCAGACACGCATATTGTGGGAAATGACACTGGCTTTACATAAATTTGCTTCAGAGTTAGCCCATAGCTAAATCACAGCTTTTATGTGAAATGAAGGATACTTGTAAAATGGCTTCTGCCGATTCTTTCCTGAAGCTTCAAAGCCTCTTAAATGGCTGCAATCAAGGGTCACAGTCTGGGTGTAAACCAGGAGGCATATGCTGCCTTCTGTGGCACAAACTTAAGAGATGCAGCCAAGGATGTGAGTGGCTCTAGGAGGAACAGGACATTTATCCCTCCAGGTGTTCATATATTGTTGTTTTTTTTCCGTCTTATTTTCTTGAAATAATCTCTCTCTTTACGAGTTGACACATGGGGTGAAGTTTCCCTCGTGTGTTAATATAATCTCTGAGGGAGTCAAATTCCCTTTCCTTCAGCTTTTATTAATTTGTTTCTCATAATTCCAGTGATGTGTTCAGACAGGGGGAAAAATAATAGAGGGAGAGAAAAGAAAAAGAAATAATAATAAAATGAAGAATGCCCCCCAGCGGCAAGCTGGTGGCATCCAGAGGTTGCAGATAATGGATTAGCTTTTACCTATTTCCATAGCAACAGCTTAGCTGCTCTTAAACACTTCTTTAAAAGCTTCTGATAAATGTATCCTGTGACCCTGAAAACTTTTCCATCTCCCTCCTGACTTCTTTCATCCTCAACCCCTCCTTTTTCATTTTGCCCCACAAGAACATCTGTTATTACCCGTAACCTTGTAGCACTTGTCTTGGTTTTCTGCAGACCTGCTTCCTTTAAGGGCCTGAGATGGATTGGGGAGACCGTGCTGCTTCTCTCTCCTCCCTCCTGTTTGTCCTTCTCCCCCTGTCTGCTGTCTCCCTCCTGCTTCTCTTTCCCCATCCCTTCTTTCCTCTGTATCCCTTTTTCTCTCTCCTCCTTTCTCTTTTCACATATTATTATAGCTCTCATCTTTCCCTCTCCCATCTCCTAAAATAAGTATATGGAAATCATCGTCGTATGAATCACTGATTGAAACTTAATTGGTGATTCTCAAACAGTTGGAAGGATTAATTGAGCATGTACTTGTGATAAACCGTGAGTTGGGCTTTGTGGTGGGAGATGGGGGTGCCTGAGCGGGATAACATCAAGAGTCCAAAAGATTATCCTTATCTGTATCAGCCACACCGAAATCAAGGCTCTGGTTGAAGAGACAGGACACTCAGCAGTTCAACAGTGGTCAGCCAGGATGGTGGGAAAATGGATTAGGAATCTAAAGACAGGACTTCAGCTCCTGGCTGCACCTCTTCTATGTGATTTCGAGCCCTTGCTTATGGCTGGCTTTCTATCTGTTCTTAGCTGCTCTGCATGTATTAACCTGTAAAGGAGGTTTCCTAATAACCAGAAAGAGGTATTAGGAAAATTAAACAGGATGATTCATATAAGCATACTTATCTCTTGCAGAGGTCAGTTTCACGTTGTTCTTATTGTCGATGTCACTGGCTTAATAGTCACTGAAAAAATAATAATAAGATAAATGAGGCATAAATATGGGACAGAATCATCACAAAAGTTTTAATGGACAAGGGAGGAATTTAAATTGGGTGTGAAAAGGTGAGGAGAGTTTGCACATGTGGGATGGAGGAGAAAAAGTCAAGTCAAAGCAAAACGTTATCAGAGCAAGGGAGCCAGGCAGGTAAGCGAACCCCGTTCTCTGCTGCACGCCCAGCACATAGTGGGACGAGATGATACTCCGTGTGTGTGTTTTCCTTTAGTTCCATTCCTTCCACCCAACAGGAAGACCAACATAAATATTCAGAAGAGAAATAAGAGTGGATAGTTTAAAGTAATGAATTGAACCTAGTTATCTATAGATACCTCCCAGAAAGCCATGCCGTCATCTTCTTCGTGAAATCTCTGTGGACTCGCCGGGTACACATCACACCCGTGTATCACAGCGGACGCTTGTCACATCACCCTCTTAGGAATAACGCGGTGCAGGGATTGGGTCTTGCGTGCCTTTGCTACCTCAGTGCCTGGCTGAGGGCTGGAATGTAGGAGGGTTCTCCGTGTTTGTTGATTAAAGACACACTTTAAGGAGAGCCCTGAGTCAGGTGAGGTTAACGAGAAAGGTTTTCTTGAAGGGCTGCTTTCTGAGTTGGATTTTTGACAAAGGGTATGGGTTGAAATAGGCATTGCTCAGCTACCAAAAGACACATGAAGTGCCCAGGTGCTGTCAAGCTCTGGCCCTTCCTCAGAGCAGGGGGCTTGGCAGCCAGAGAAAACAGCCTCTGACCAGGGATGACTCTTCACAGGGAACTAGGGGGTCTTTTCTCTCTCTCTGCCTGCAGAGTTAATAGGGGAAGAAGGAAAACCGGGAGTCTTGGACTCCTGCGTTTGCTTGGCTTAGTGCGTATGGGCACCCGTCCGCCTTGTTTCCAAGGGGCGCAGTGCTTCTCTCTCCACAACTGAGGGAAGAAGACCCTGGAATCCACCGCTGCCCGGTGGCCTCTGGGCAGAATCTAAATTGGCTGCTAGCTCTCTCACATGTCACCTGGCACTTTCCCTGAGCATCGCATTTAATAACAACCGCTGTAAAGACGATAAAAAGGGTAAGAATGGTGTTAGTTATTGTGTCGTTATTTAGTCCCCATTCTTTTCATAGATAGCCATTCCAGAAGGGTACGAACAGGCTTTTGTTTGGAATATCCTTTTCCATAAAATTAATTTCACCAATGAAATGAGGAGCTCATTCTCAGCCAGGAACTCACAGAGGCCCCATCAGTTTCACTACATATTCGTGAGAAGGAGTCAGACCTCCCCTCCTCCTGGGGTTTTTTTCCAGTGTGTAACATTCCAGGTTGAGGGGAGTTCAGTCCAGAGGACAAAGTGACGTCTGACATCCACCCCGGGGTGTCTGGGCCCAGCACGCATCACACCTCTTTCCTGCCGTGCTTTGTGCAGGGAAGGCTCACGTGGGGAGCAGCTCTGGAAGGAGATGGGTGCGTGGAGATAGCATCACAAGGCTTACCGTGGGCTGTGGGCCAGCCGAGGGTGGGATGGTGGGAGGAGAGAGGGCGGGCCTCCTCACTTTGTCTCGGTGGTGGTGGGACAGGTAATGTTTGTGGGTTTTGATCTGTCTCCATATCCTAGGCAGTTTCCGTTCAGCTGCCAGAAGTGGTGAATGACACGAAATTCCACGCGCTCTCCTGTTTGTGTGACCTTGGGCAAAGTTGTGGTCTGAATGCGTGTCCCCCGCAAATTTCCACATGTTGAACTTTTGAGCCCCAAAGGAGATGCTCTTAGCGAGTGAGGCTCTGATAAGTGGGTCAGTGCTGAAGGCCGAGCCCTCCTGAGTGGGATGAGTGATCCTATAAAGGAGACCCCAGAGAGCCCCCTCGCCCTTTCTGCCACGTGAGGACACACAGCAAGCAGCCTACACGCTGGATGAGGGCCCTGACCCCACCACTCTGGCATCCCAGTCTCACACTAAAGCCTTCTGAACCGGGAGAGACACATCTCTGTTATTTGCAAGCCACCTCGTCTGCAGTGTTTCGTTACAGCAGCTCAGACGGGCTAAGACAGGACCGCATGCCCATCCTGGACCCCAGGGTCCTCATTTGTGGGATAGGAGATTGGATCCCTAGGAGATTTCTAAAGTCTCGTTTAGCTCTAAAATTTCATGATTCCATAAGTCAAAGCAAAGGCCCAAATAGTCCTCAGTGCTTTGGAAGAACACTGAGTAGGGTTATAATCCCAGGAGAAAAATCAAGAGAGATCCACGTTCCTTGTAAAAAATCTTAAGCCCATCTTAGAATGAATACGTTCTGGATCCTTTATTATTGAAAATTGTATTTTTTATTGGAACAAGGGATGCTTTTATATAGTCCTTTAAAGTTCTTTACATTCTCTTTGGAAAGAGACTGTCTTTTGTTTATCTCACATGACAACAGCTGGTATGCAGCCTTACATGCGGCAGATATAGAACTGATGTTAAGATCATAGACGCTATTATTTGTTCAGACTGATGCGTACAGGGGCCCAGGATTCAGAATGACAAGGACCAGATGGTTGAGGAGGTTCTCTGGCTGTTCCCTGTCTTCCCTTTGGAAGTTTCTGTACCTTCCTCTCCCTTCTTCAGGCTGTGGGTTTGTCAACCATGAGACTTGTACAAGCCTTTCTAGAAATCAAACCACTTCTCAAGATAAATCTAAATTAATTTAAATTTGCTGGTTCCCCCAATCAACAAATTACGTCTTTTCTCTCAAGGGTTAGCTGATTTATCAAACATGGTGTTTCCTTACGGTCCATCTCTGGCCTCTCACAGGGGTCTTGCTGGTATAAATTAATCAATGATCCTACAATTTTGCCACGGATCAGTTGGCATTTATGGACTCACCAGAGTGTGCCCCTGAAGGGTCTCTGTTAGGAATAATATTCTCACCAGGTGCATCTCAAGTAGTTCACAGAAAACTCCCAAACAGATAGAAATACCCTTAGGGATGTCTTAGCTATAGAGTTTGAGGCAAAAAAAGAATACTTTAGCCCATGCCTCCTCCCCTTTTTAATTTGTATTTAGTTTTAGTGAAAATCATTTGCAATCAAAGATAGACTCCATGACTTAGATATAAGCACATGGAAAGAGACGTCAGTGTTCTTTTTACCAAACTCCTCAGCTAGGGCTCAGAGCGTTGGGACTTGCAGTGAATCACAAAGCTCAGATTGAAAACTCAGGCCTGGCCGGTGGCGAAGGGCCCTGAGGCTGAGATACTCAGTCCCTTGAGGATGGACCTGGTGGGCCTTGTCCTCGGCACAGCATGGCCAGGTCAGCACTTCGTGAGCAGCCCCTGCCCCCGTCCTTTCTGGATGCAGCCGAGGTTCTCAGGGGTGAGCTGGCTTCTGACGCCTTTGGCAAAAACTGGCTGGACATGGTTTATTTGCTCTCCGCCCTGGCACTCGTTCTGTCCCTGAGAATCTTTGATTTGACCCAGTATTGAAGAATAAATACCAGGTTCAAGCCGGGATCTGATGCCTTTGAGATGAAGCAAGACCCAATAAAAGGTTTTGTAGCTTTGGCCTAGAGTTTTGCCCAAATTGAAACCAGACACACTTTACAAACACGGTGTGATGACTGTGGAACAGCCATCGGACTTGGAACCAAGGAGAGCAGCATTTGGCAGATATGTGTCAGTCAGCTGGGAAGGAGGGTAGTTTCATCCTCTAGTTTGATACATAAATTTCCGGTCCCAGTGTGCTCTCCTCTGCACTAACATCCACAGGCCCCAGGAAGATACACAGAGCAGGACATTCCCACAAAGCTCCCTGGCAGGCCTGCCTTCCACGAGGCCAGTTGTCCATTGTCCTGGGCGCTCCACCAAAGGTGCAGAGGAGCGAGGAACCTGGGGAGAGGATGTGAGGGGGAAGAGGTGCTCTTTCCAAAGTGACACCTTTCCTCTTCTCATTCTGCATTTGAACCAAACACAGGAGACCCAGTTCCGCCCCAGGCGCTTTCATCTGTGGCGGTAGATCATCAGCAGAGAGTCTGGGAAGGGGAGAATATGGCGGATCCCGGGAAGATGTATAGGCCTGCGTTATTCACGCCGCGTCGTCAGATAATGAGGCGCTCCAGATGAGCGAGTCTTCTAGACAACCGAAACTTCCTTGCAGAACAGTAACACTTCCTACGTTGTGAACTACTTTTATGTATTTTGTTAAAAGTGTATTGTAAGCATCTTCGTCTTGAAGTAGAACGTCTTTCTTATAAGTTAACCATCTCTTGCTTTACTTATCATCATATTTTCAACAGCAGTTGATTGTATTTCTTTACCTCCCAGAGATGCTACCTGGATGTGCCCTCAGCAGCCCCACGTTTTGAGCTCTTTTTGCTGGCGAATCTATCACGTTCTTCCCTGTGGGTGTCCCTTGTCAGTTCATCAGCTTAGTGCACTCTTTCCACTTCTTCTAATCTTTGGTCCACAGTGACTCAGGAATAAATGGATGTCTTTTGGAAAGGCAAATAACCAAGCCTGTTAAGTCGCCAACTTTATTTTCTGCTTGACTCTATGTCCACCATTCAGTTCAGATCAACGATTATTGTGTCTGTTAAGTGAGGATGCTGTGTTTGGAACTAGGGATGATAAAAAATTGCCCTTGAGTGGTTACCATCCATTAGAGGAGGCAAGCAGAAGCTTCCCGTTTATCAGGAATGCCACATAAGTGAGGACCGTACATCCAATTCATTGTGTGACGTGCATCAACAGAAGAAGGCACGGGTGGCGAAGGAGAATGGCGGGTTTAATTCATTTTGGTTAAAGAGGGTCCAGGAAGGCTTTAGAGTGGAAGTGCTACCTTAAAAAAAGGTTTTATAGGATGAGTAGGAGTTCTGTAAGTGGAGAAAAAGTAGATAAATATGTTCTAGACACAAGGAACAAGAGCTGTATCCATACATTTGGGAATGCTGAATCTATCTTCAGATCTCTCAGAGAACTAAACACCTGGGTTGGGTGACAGCACTGTTTATTGTATTTAGGGTGCTTTAAAAAAACCTCTTCCGGGCTTCCCTGGTGGCGCAGCGGTTGAGAGTCCGCCTGCCGATGCAGGGGACACGGGTTCGTGCCCCGGTGTGGGAGGATCCCACATGCCGCGGAGCGGCTGGGCCCGTGAGCCATGGCCACTGAGCCTGCGCGTCCGGAGCCTGTTGCTCCGCAACGGGAGAGGCCACAACAGTGAGAGGCCCGCGTACCGCAAAAAAAAAAAAAAAAAAAAAAAAAACCTCTTCCTTGTTTTGTGAACGAAACGTCAAGCGATTGCAGTTGCTATTAGCTAGGAACGGACTTGCAGATAAATACAGGGGATATTGGAGAATGAGACAGGGTTCAACTTCATAAAGGAGGAACGTTTCCATTTCCTCCCAAAGTGGCAAAAATCTCTCATGTGAATGGGGGAATGGTCTCAGGTTCTCTCCAACCAATTTTAAGAAGGGGGCGTCGTGGGTCTCCAAAATGCAGTCTCCAGAACCTTGGCATCCGCATCACCTGGGGGCTTGTTAGCAATGAAAACACTATTAAGTATTAAAATATTTAAAAACTCAAGAGATCTCAAGGGATCTCCACGTTTAGGAGGGATATCTAATTCCCAAAGAACTGATGAGACCTGCTGAGTTGGATACTGGGAGGGTCCCTGCCCGCTGTGCTTTCCCAGCCCTCCAGGAATGGAAACGGGGATGCCTCACTGCCCGGAGAGGACAGGTCAGGGGGCGCAGGCTCAGAGGGAACCTTGACAAATCAAGATCTGACCAGCCGCATGGGACAGAGCAGCTTCTTAGGTAGCCCTGTGTGCCCCTTGGTTCCCAAGTCTCAGAACTTTGTTTTGTAGGGCACTGAGAATGGCCCCGCCTCTGAGGGAGGCTCACAGTCAAGCACTCAAAAGCAGTTTATTGATTTGCAAATGAGCCAAGCCTACAGCCTAGGCTAGCCCAAGGAATCTCTCCATTAGCCCTTTTTCTTCTTATACAAAGTCTAAATGGGAAACTACATTTAAATTAGAAGGTGACAGAATCATGTAGATGGGACATAATTGCCCTGTTCAAATGTTTTATGGCATCCCATTATTCTGACATAATCCACTCGATTTACAGAAACTATTTCTGCTACAGAAACCACACAGGTGGATTCTACCAGTCAGGGCTCTCCCTTCCCTTGGGCAGCAATGGATGAAACTGACACAGCCCTTCTCTCAGACTCATTCTGTTTGCATCCAGATTTAGAGATGCTAGCATCATAGATTAGTTTCAGATCTCATTCTGCCCTGGGAGCCATTCTGTGTATGTAATATGAGCTTGTATTTATATGAGCTCACCTGTTGTGTATGGGATTTATTATCAAGCTCATGGGGGGAGAGGGCTGATACCATCCTCTGTATACAATCTACGTGTATTTAATAACATGTCTTTATTCCAGTTAGACATCTTGTGAGGACAGAGGGCTGAGGGAGGAGAGAGAAAACAAAAGAACAAGTTGACATGGCTAAAGACATATTTTGGCAAACAGATAAAGGATAAAACTAAAACCTTGCTGACTGATTTTAACTTTTAATTTAACAGAATTCAAGCCTTTAAATACTTTACTTTGTCCTCTGGGAGTTAGGTATTCCTGTTAAACCAGGAGATCCCTTGAGATTGATGCTGAATCCAGCCTCTGTACCCCGACACCAAACTGAATCTAGGAGACGGAGTTTTGGGTGAAGTAGAAAAGAATAGTTTATTGCCTTGCCAGGCAAAGGGGGCCACAGCGGGCTAATGCCCTCAAAACTGTGTGTCCCGACCTGGAGTGGGTAGTGAGGAGTTTTACAGTAATGGTTCAAAGAGGGTGTGATCAGCTGGTGGACATTCTTCTGACTGGTTGGTGGGGAGGTAAGTGGGAGTCGGCATCATCAACCTGGTTCTAACTAGTCTGGGGTCTACCTGCTTGTGGACAGCAGACAGTTAACTTCTCCCACCTGGTGGGAGTTTCAGTATCTGCAAAACAGCTCAAAGACATTGTGATGTGCATCCCCTGAGGGGGCACCAGGACCTGCCCCAAGGCTGCACTATTGTTTCCTTTGAGCATTCCTCCCTTGTCTCTGCAGCCCCTCCCTTCTCCTGATTAGCAACTGTTTGAACCTACCCATTGCAACTCGGGGAAGGTCATGGAGGCTGTATGAAGCCTATTTCTTACAAACAAGAAACTTGGGACACAGAAAGGCTTTTTTAAAAAAATTTATTTATTTATTTTTGGCTGTGTTGGGTCTTTGTTTCTGTGCCAGGGCTTTCTCTAGTTGCGACAAGTGGCAAGCCACTCTTCATCGCGGTGCACGGGCCTTTCACTGTCATGGCCTCTCTTGTTTCGGGGCACAGGCTCCAGATGCGCAGGCTCAGTAGTTGTGGCTCATGGGCTCAGTTGCTCCAAGGCATGTGGGATCTTCCCGGACCAGGGCTCGAACCTGTGTCCCCTACATTGGCAGGCAGATTCTCAACCGCTGTGCCACCAGGGAAGCCCCACAAAGACTTTTGTGCCCAGGAGCCCCCCAGGGTCCTGCTCAATTTCAGGATATCTTGACTTTTAAAAAATATTTTAAGGGAGTTGGATAGGGGAGAGTCTATTCCGTGCCTGGCTCCACACTTAACCACTGTGGAAATATTGCTACTTGATACATGATTATATGAATACTTGTTTGTTGCCTTATCTGGCTTTGAAATGGCACTGAATTCAGGGGTAAAATGAGCAAATGAATGTAAATGATTTTGTGTGTGTGTGTGTGTGTGTTTGTGTGTGTGTGTGTGTGTCTGGACCTCTGCCCGAAGCATGCCCTTTGAGGTACACCCTGGAGCCCACTCCAGTCTCCTTTGTTTTTAGAGCAGGTGTGTGTGTGTGTGTGTGTGTGTGTTGGGGGTAGGAATTCTGCACCTGTTTCTAAGCTAGGACCAATTCTTCAAAATACCCACTTTCCTTTTGTCCTATTTCCTCTCATGCCTGCTGTCCATCTTCCAATCTTCCACACCCACATACTTCACTTACCCTGTGGCCCAGCCCCCAGCTCCTGTACCCACCCCAGCCAGCTTGGCAGGTGGATCATCTTGGTCAGAGTTGGAGGGAGGAAGCAGGATAACCTTTGTGAGTCTCTGTCAATGCACGTGGCCATTCATAAGCTCGACTCTCTTTGCTCTGAATCCTCCCAAATGCTCTGTGTTTCTGCTTCTGGCATATTTAGTAGTATAGGCTCTAACTATAATGAGTTTTTATCACCTTGAGAAGTACCCCAGCAGGTTCCGGGTCTAAGCTTTCATTTTTACACCCTTAGGAGAAATGAAATCCATTGGAAATTAATCATCTGTCGTTGGAGAGCTCCTTTGCATCTCCCTCCTCCTTCCATCAAAACATATTGCTGGGCACGGTCTGTGCTCAGTGTCTAAACACGGGGTCCCCTTTAGGAGTGATGGCCGTGTCAGAAAGCTCTCTCCATAGGGGTTTTAACTTCCCAATTCAAAAAAATTAGGAGAGATCTAATTTAGGGATTAACAAAAAATTCCAATAAAAAGGATGGCATATTATAACACTGACTTTTTCCCTGAGGGAATAAATATGATGAAGGCTATGTCATTATGCTTAGAAGGAGATTTTTATTTTCTCCAGAAGTAACATGCTGTCTCTATTGGATTGGAAACCTAGCTGTTCACTTTGCAAAATTCCCTGCCTCTGCCTTTGCTAAGAATCTCTGGCCATAGCCGTCTTCTCTGCCTACCACCCTAACACACCTAAAAGCAAAGCCTTGGATTCCTCATATTTCCTTTCTGTAAGATGCCTGCTGGCCACTTACTCTCTGACTCACTGCCCCACCCGGTCTTATCTGATAGACAGATGGATAGTTTGGGGTGCAGTAGACACCTGTGTGTCCAGATCAATGTTGCCATCCCCACCCTGCCCTTTTCTGCCCTTAACGATCACATCTCCCCTAGATGCATTTTAGCATTTCTTCTCTTGCATTTTCCAAAGAGGAAAGGAGGTATTTTATCCGTTTGACCTCAAGTGAGGGTCCCACTGCCCCACTGAGCATGTGCAGGGGTGCTTCTTCCCTCCTCATCTCCCTGTGCCCCCAAGCCTGACATTTCTCTGGTGACATATACCTAAAGCGGCGTTTCTGTTTGGCACGCAGCTTTATAGAGGTGCCAGTCCACAGATGTGTTTGTTTACAGAGACTGATCATCAGCCTGACTCTTAGGATGTGCCTCTGGTCCCCAGTCAAACCTCTCCCTCCTTGTGGCGTGGCAGGTAGGACCACCCAGCCAATTCCTTCAGTGATGACCTAGACCAATGTGCCCCAGGCCATGAGAGCAGGGAACACCTTTGGGAAGCATGAAATGAGCAGTAACGGGACCAGGAGGGTCTGACTACCCAGCTAGCGCTGTCCTGAGCGCTTGACACGCACTGACTCATCCAAACCTTACGACACGCCTGCCTTTTAGGTACTCATTGTGTCCCTATTTTATAGATAAAAAAGTGAGACGCAAATGAGTTGATAAACCCCCTAAGGTCACACAGCCAGGAAATGGTAGCACCAGGAAGCAGGCCAGGCTCTCTGTCTTAAGAGGCCAAGCTCTAACTACTGCAGTGAATTAACTCTAGTTGATGGACATAGAAAGATGATTTATTACAGAGGACCCTGGGAAGCCCAGCCAGCCCAGGCAAAGAGCATGGAGAGAAAGTCCACAGAAAACGGTGCAAACCATCCTAACACATGTGAAAGGCTGCAATCAAACCACACAGAGATGCCATCTCTCACTTATCATACTGGCAGAAATCCAGAAGCTTAGTTGCTGCTGACAAGACTGTTGGGGAGACAGGTAGCCTCATAAGAAATCTGTCAGTAACCATCAAAATGACAGGTGCATTTACACTTTAAACCATCACCTGTTCTGGAGCTCTGTCCCATACAGACACATTCACAAGCCTAAAACACACACACACACACACACACACACACAGAAGTATGAGTGACATTGTAATAGCAGATTGAAATAGATTTTAGGCCACATAATTGTGCATAGGACACTAGTTCTATAAACTATAATATGTGAGAATACAAAGGAATACAACACATCTCTGAAAATGTATAAGGTATATTTTAATAAATATGGAACAACAGTATATATACTCTGCTACTTTTTGTCTTAGGAAAAGGGTGATGATAAGATCTTTGCTTGTCTTGCACAAGTAAACGCTGGATGGATAAACAAAGTACAGATGAATTAGAGGAGCCGGTAAGCTAGTGGGGCCTGAGAGTAAAGACGGGACTCACACTTATCTGCGTTTCAAAATAGGTTGTTGTTTCGACTATGTCAATGTAGTAACATTTCAGAAGATGGCATTAAATAGCTTGGAAATGGGATACTATGTAGCTTGCAGAATCCCGTAGAGCTCTGAGCATCTGGTGGTCACATATCTCTTGCTTACAAGGCATGTGAAATAAATGTAAATATGCTTGATGCAAAAATAAATCTTCTCCATCACCTCCCTCACCATGTTACTTAGATCTTCTGACACCTATATCCCTCCTTGATGTGCCTGGAGAGAGAAAACATGTAAGTAGGGTGTTATTAGGCTCCTGTGAAATTATAGAAGGCAATTGCTCCCCTCTCCCAGCAATCCATTTGTGACCATTATCTGGGAAGTGAGGTACGTAAAAATAGACAGTGTATAATAAAATCATGGAAAACATTATTAGAAGGCACATCAAATTAAGTTGACTTAAAGCCTGCAAGATTCTGAAATTTATGTTGAGTAGGCCATGGACTCACTGGGACTGTAATTTGGAGAATCCCTGTAAAACCTGGACTGGGGCCATCCTTTCCTGTTCAAGACAATTTTTCCTGTAAGCGTCCCTGAGTATAAGTGTCTGGGTGTGACTGTTTCCTCTCCTACCCGGGTGCCGGTGTGTTGAATGCAATGCAGAGCATAGTCATTGATACAAGTAGAAAGTAAGGACCCAGATTTTTCTCCTTCATACACCCCTGGAGGTTCAGGGAAGGCCAGAGAAGAGGTGTTTTGTTTTGTTTTGTTTTCAGAAAAAGAGGCCTCCTTTTATTGCTAAAAGTACTGAACTTGAAGCCACTGTTGTAAATATCCATGACTTTTTACTGGTATGCTGGTTGAAGCTTATTAACCTGAAATATTTTCTGGGTTAGTGACACCGGAGCCTCTAATACTTAATGCATTTTCAACATTTTTGTCACAACTGCTTTCCCAAAAGGTTTTGCACAATATTTTCAGCCTAAACTGTCTAAAATATTGTAGAACACTTGTTGCTGGGAATACTATTTTCATGTTAAAACGCCTGCATCATTATGACATTTTAAACATTTTAAGAGAGTTTGGGATGTGTTTTGTTTGAAGACAACAGGAATGTAAATTTCTGGTGAGCACAGGAGATGTGACCCCCTCAATAAATGGCATGAATTATTCCACTGGGAGCGTCCAATGGCACTGAAGTCTGGAGTACTGGGAAGCCACATTCTTTTGTTTCTTTCCTAACATGCTTTAATTGCTTTTTGCTGAGGCCAGGGATATTTATGGGTTAGGAGATTGCCAGGTTATTTATTAGATGTAGTATCTAGGGATAGACTAATATAAATCACTTAAGCCAGTATTGAGTATACCAGACACTCAGTAATTTAAAAAGCTTTAATAAAAATGCTAAAATATGAGACTTGTCTTTGGCTGTAATGAGACTCAGTTATCATGTTTTTATCAGCGATGTTCAGTCACGGACCCCTCCCCCTTCCCCGGTGTATGAAAACATGAAAGCAAAGCATCCTTATTTCCAGACTCTCCAGATTTGTTGGAATTGAGAGAGATTTTAAAGATTTGCAGAAATACTCATGAAGAATTATATTGGGGCCCTACTGGTGGACTTCCTCACACTTAGAAATCAAGCATGCCCTTTCACATTAGAAATCTTGTCTTTTGTGGATCTAGTAGTGAATTTTTAAAAAGGGGTATATAAGCTTATATTTGGACTAAGGAAAGCTTCCATGTTGTACCTTCTATGTGCTAGGGATCAAAGTACTATGAATGCTGAGGCCAACCCCTGCTCTGCAGCGGACGGA
Source organism: Neophocaena asiaeorientalis asiaeorientalis (assembly GCF_003031525.2). Classification (NCBI taxonomy): domain Eukaryota; kingdom Metazoa; phylum Chordata; class Mammalia; order Artiodactyla; family Phocoenidae; genus Neophocaena; species Neophocaena asiaeorientalis. Next base: position 2,233,929 of record NW_020174430.1, on the reverse strand, counting down.
GTAAAAACTCATCGAATTTAGAACCAGTGGAATCCCAGAGAACCAAGAGCATGGCTTTTCTCTTCTTTCATGGGAATACCGAATTAGAAGTACATGCCATTGAGCTTCTCCTCCCCAAAAAAAAAAAAAAAAAAAAGTACATAGCAGTTTTTAAAGTATACTTACTTTTATGATCTCATTTATTCATAACTAGATCCTTTTTTAGGAACGTTTTATCATCTGCACATTACAAAATACTGAAGCAGGGGTCATGGAGAGGAAGGGGCTGCCCTTGCCCTACAGTTACTGAATGGAAGAGAGAAACCCTGCCCTCTTTCTTCCCACGGCAGCATCCAGCCGTGGGCATTGTTATGGGCAAGGACCTGTTTCTTCAAGATTTTCCAAGTCCCCCTTTCCTCCGAAGATGCCGGGTTTCTGTGTCTGATACCAGCAAATTTCTTCTTCAGTTCTATCTCAGAGCTGGGCACAGGCGACTACGTCTGCAGCGCAGGGCTGAGGGGTAGCGGCCTACTCATGGCATCACAGAGCAGGTCGAGAAGAGGAGAGCGTTGTCCAGTCGACGGGCAGGGGAGTGCCTGGGGAGAATCCAGACGGATTCCTGATGGACAGTCTCGGGGTGAGGCTGTGTGGGAAGGGGCGGCAGCTCAGGTGAGGTCCCACCCAGGCTCCGAGGCTGCTGTGCAGGTGGGTAGAGCACTGTAGGGACACACAGCCCACCCTGTTCATCGGGGAGTGGGTGGCGCAGAGCAGGGCGTGAGTCCATCAACAGTCCTGAGTCACAGGTGCCAGGTGGGGATGGAGCAGGCCAGGGAGGGCTCAGAGGGCTGGGGATCTGCCCCTGCTGCCGGGCCTTCCAAAGCTCCAGACCTGGAAGACTGGGTACTGGGCGGATTACTGGACAAACTCTGAAGAAGGTCATAGAAGAAGCCCATTTCTCCCACCCCCTCCCCATTCAAGATAAGACCTCTTGAATGGAAAACTGATGAATTTATAAAAGTGCTAACAAAAGATCCAGATAAAAAAAAATAATTACATGGGCCTGAGTGAACTGATGAGGATGATAATAATTTTTGTGATTTTCTGTTTGAATAGTTAAATAAAAAACCCCACAAGGACTCAGAGGCAAAAAATATACAAATCAATTTTCACTGCAAAGTAAAGGAGCTGTTGCAGTGGAGGATTCCTGGACCGAATGTCAATATCATGACGTAGTGTGAGTGTGTTTTGTGTTTGGTAATTGCAGTCATTGTTGCTTTTGTTGCGGTCATCCACTTAACAGTGCTTGGTGTCAATTTATCCCTTGTAAAAATAAACTACAGTGTGTGTGGGGGGGGAGGAATAAATAAATAAATTTTAAAAAGACCTCTAATACTGGGGACAGGGAGAAAGATGGACACACAAATGTAAAATCAGAGAGCACCTGCTGACAGGTTGTTGGGCAGAAAAAGCGTCAGGCAGGCCAGGGGCTGATGGCAGGGCTGGAGGTGGCGGTCGTGAATCCCTAAGTGTGGACGCATGTGGCCTAATCTTCAGCCCAGGCGTCCTCCTCTGAGCTGTAGCCCCCAGGCCGGGCTTCGGTCCAGAAGAACCGAGACTGAAGACTGGAGCCTCGGCGACTCTGCTGAGAGCGCAGGGCCGGGCAAACCCTGGGTGGGACCGTCCCTCCTCCAACTCCCTTCTGCGCCGACATCCTCTGACCCAGGAGGACAAAATGAGGGACCCAGGAATCTGAGGCAGAAAATGAGAAGAGGCCAGTGATTAGGGAGATGCTGGAACATCCGCTGGGCCACCTCATTTGGTCCTGCCACCGCTCAGTGTCGTTGGTATTACCTCCTGTTCCAGATACTCAAAGGAGGGCAGCTTCTGCTCCAAAGCCGACATGAGTCCCCCGTGACCGGCATGCTGTGTGCAGCTGAAGGCCCTGAGCTGGGGTGCCGGGCGCATGGCTTTGGGAACCAGCAGATGGGCTGTTTCCGGGTGTGGCTTTGCAGTGCTGAGACCTGGGGTTCTGAAGTCAGTGGGAACTGGGTGCGCGTGTCAGCTTCTCCTCCGTTGCTGTGTGACATTCGGCAGCATGTTGGACCTCTCTCTGCCTTTACTTCCTGATTGTTAAAATGTGAAATAGTAAACCTTCCCGGTAAGGTTTTCACAGGATGAAATAAATGATGTGTGGGAAATTATTTGTATGGTGCCTCCTGACACCTATGAAGTTTTCAAAAAATGAGAGTTGCTGTCAAAAAGAAATCTACAAGTAGAATTAAAGGGCCCGTGATATTGACATTTATCATGTGACAGGCACTGTGATTAAAGCATTTTATATTCCTTTACCATTTATTCCTCCCAAGGTCCCTGTGAGTGACCGACATCACCACCTTGCTTTGCAGTTTGGGAAGTGGGAGTTGCAGACATTTATTGACTTGTTCAAGGTCATGCCATGAATAAGAGGGATCGCACAACAAAAGACAACTGTGACCAAGTAAAGGGGGAGAGGAGAAGGAGAGAGGCCTGAGACCAGGGCCTGGGGGTCCTGAAGTGGGAGAGAGACTTGGGTGAAGAGATGTCATGGGACTCACCCGTCACCTCACAACACATACTTGACAGAACTGGAACTAGGACGTGAGTGTTTCCTTAGCTGCAAAACGAGGAGGTTGAACTAGGTGATCCCTAAGGTCCCTTTTTGACTTGAAAATTGTATGATGTAAATTAAACCCTGAGCTTCTGAGCGTATGTGTGGCAAGCAGAAGCCTCAGGGGGAGGTGGCAAGTTGGAGAGGAAGGAACAAAAGGAGGCCCCAGAGGGAGGCGTCTCCCTGCCCCAGAAAGAGCAGGCAGAGGAGAAGGACCCTTAATGGAGTTTCTCTGATCATGGTCAGTTGCTTGAATTGTGCAAATTAAAAATAGGAGATGTGTGTCTGTGTCTATAAATAGATTCCATAAGAGAGAGTGGAGATGGCCATCACAAGCAGCCTCTGTGGAGCCTGGGGGGTTGGTGATGTCCTGGTCCCCGGCGTGTATTCATGTGTAGCTCATAACCATTTGTTCTCCTTCCCTGTGTTCCTCGCATCGAAATAGATCCAAGAAGAGAAAAGCAGTCAGAGCCCCACAGGTCTAATCTTATCCAGGATAACATAAAACCACATCACACCAGGGCACAAAGGGAGTCCATGTTCACACTCAGAGTCTAAAACCGTGTAAACTGGTCCTGCCTCTTAACTTAGGATGTGACCTCAAGCGATTTGACCCAGTCCCAGCTCCCTGGCTGCCCTCCTGGATCCTGAGAGCTTGTGTTTTCTAGAAGCCTCTTTGTACTATTAGTTAAATCCAGCCCACGTGTTGAGCATCTATTGGGTACCAGGCATTGAAAGGCCCTAAGGATGCTGAAATGAACAAGTAGCTGTCCTTGATTATGAAGACCCCTTCCCAGCCTAGTGGGTAAGAGAGACATAGATGACAACAGAACACTGTGAGAAGTGTTTTAACACTTAACACAAATTCTGTCCATCCCCAAGCTTTGCTTGTTCTAACTCCTAAATGTCTCTCACACCTCTCCCTCTCTGCCCATCTCTCCTGCTACCACGCTTGTCCAAGGTACCACCACCTCCCTGCTCGGCAACATCCGAGCCAGTTCTCCCGTTCCCACTTCTGTCCTATTCCCAGTGTAATCTGTCCTTCCCCCAGCACCCATCACCATCACCATCACCATCACCATCACCATCACCATCACCATCATCACCATCACCATCACCATCACCATCATTATCACCATCATCACCATCACCATCGTCATCATCACCATCATCCTCACCATCATCCTCATCACCATCATCCTCACCATCACCTTCATCACCATCATCACCATCACCATCACCATCATCACCATCATCACCATCACCATCGTCATCATCACCATCACACATTTTAATGTCCCCCTATTTCTCTTATAAAAAAGATAAAAATCTTAGCATTTCCTCCAAGAGCCTATGAGTTCTTCCCCCCTGCCTACCCAGCCTCAGCTTGTATGGTTTTACTCTTTTCATTTCAGCCACAGTCCCCCAAGCTCACCCTGCTTCCTGTCTCTGCAAAGCCTTTGCATATGCTGATCCCTCTGCCCAGCTCTTCTCAGAGCAAATCCCTCACCCAGACCCACCGGCCAGGACAGACCCCCGTCATGGGCTCCCCTGGTCTCTTGCACACCCACAGCTTCATCACACATGGATTCATGTGTCAATGATAATGTGTCAGTGTCACATGTGTCTCCTCTAGACACTAAGCTCCACAGTTAACATGAGACAGGGACCGTCTGTCCATTCTTCTGCCACCAAAGTAATCCTAGGACATGTTAGGCACTCATCTAATGTTTTAGAATGAATAAAGTACATCGTTATGTACAGGGAGCCCTGAAGCACCTCCCCATACTCACCTCTAGGATGGGGAGGGGTGATGGAGGGAGGCTATTATATCTCAATTTCAGTTTTCCAGCATGAGTAGGGGTAGAACAGACAGAGGAGGGGGGAAGAAGAAGGCATATGAGCAGAGGACACAGCATAGATAAAAGTGTGGAATGATGGGTGAGTACAGCGCGCTTTGAGCATTGCAGAGAGACTGACATGGCTGGGCACGGCTGGTTGTCTTGAAAAGGGAAGGGAAACGGTAGGCAAGCAATGAGAAATGGAGAGTTAAGCAGATGCATGGAACTGTCAATAAATGAGGAAGATATTTTCTGAGAACCTTATGTGGTGGGAGGTTGCCTTCTCTCCTTAGTGCAAGAACATCTGGTTCTACCTCTCAGGAGCTGACAGACCTTGTTTGTTTGTTTGTTTAGCAACATCTTTATAGGGTTGTAATTCACTCACCAGAAAATTCATCCTTTTAAAGTGTACAATCCAGTCGCTTTTATATATGCACAAGGTTGTAGAACAATCACTGCTGTCCAATTCTGGAAGATCTTCATCACACCAAAAGAAACCCAGGCCCATTAACGGTCACTCCCTATTTGCCCCTCTCCCCAGCCTCTGGCAACAAGTGTACTTTCTGTCTCTATGGATTTGCCCATTTTGAGCATTTCATATAAGTAGAAACCATGTAATATGTCGCCTTTTGTGTTTGGTTCCTTCCACTTAATGTTTTCAAGGCTCACCCATGTTAAAGCATCAGTACTTTGTTTCTTTTTATAGGTGAATTGTATTCCGTTGTATGGATGCGCTACATTTTGCTTATCCGTTCGGCTGTTGATGACTGTTCGGGTTGTGTCCGATCTTTGTCTACTATGAAAAATGCTGTCATGAGCATTTGTGTAAAAGTTGTTGTGTGGACGTGTTTTCATTCCTCCTGAGTATGTACCTAGGAGTTGAATTGGTGAGTCACATGATACCTCTATCTTTAATCTTCTGAGGATCTGCCAGACTGTCTTTTAAGGTGGCTGCATCATTTTACAATTCCACTAGCAATGCGTGAGGGTTTCAATTTCTCCACGTCCTCACTGACTCTTGTTATTATCTGTCTTTTTGATTATAGCCATTCTAGTGGATGTGAAGCGGAAACTCATTGTGTTTTGATTTGCATTTTCTTAATGAATAATGATGCTAAACATCTTTTCATGTGCATACTGGCTATTTCTGTATCTTCGTTGGATAAATGTCTATTCAGATCCCTTTGTCCACATTTTAATTGAGTTATTTGTATTTTTTTGTTGAGTTGCACGCGCTTTCATATATTTTAGATTTAGTTCCTTATCAGATATATCATTTGTAAAAATGTTCTCCCATTCAGTGGGGATTTTTTCTTTCTCAATAGGGGCATTTGAAGCACAAAGTTTGCTTCAAATTGCACAGAATTAAAAGTTTTTAAAATTTCAATGCTGTACAGCTTATCTATTTCTTTTGTTGCTTGTGCTTTTGGTGTCATGTCTAAGAAATCATTGCCTGATCCAAGATCACAAAGATTCACACCTTTGTCTTCTTCTGAGATTTAGTTCTTACATTTAGGTATGTGATGCATTTTGAGTTAATTTTTTTATATGATGTGACGTAGGGGTTCAACTTTATTCTTTTTCCTGTGGATATACAGTTACCCCAGCACCATTTGTTGAAAAGACTTTTCTTTCTTCATTGCATTGTTTTTGCATCCTGTTGAAAATTAATTGGTCATAAAAGTATGGATATATTTCTGGGCACTTAATTCTATTTAACTGATGTAGATGTCTACCCTTACGTTGATTTTTTTACCAGGGAATATTTACTAGGGTTGTGTTAAGGATTAAAGGAAATAATGTATATAGAGCACTTAATACCAGCCTCAAATAAATAGACACTAGCTATTTTGTTGTTGCTCCTGGTGGTGGTAGCACTTTGTTCCCAGGAGTAGCCCCCTTGAACTTGCACTGTGGCTAGAAGCTCATTAACCAGAAGGGACCTGAAAATTCACAGTCTAACTTCTTCACTCAAAACTAACCAAATAAACAATCAGACACCATCACCACCACACACACATACACACACACACTCACACAAATACACATACACACACAACACATACACATACAAACACAACACACACACCCCAAAGCCAGAGGGGTTAACTGATTTACAAAAGATCACACAGCTATGGAGAAACCAAGATCCGAACCTGTGACTCCTAACATTTGGTGTAATGCTTTTTGCACCATAAAATAATACTTAGTATGGAAAATATGGCGTGACCAAGCCTAGCATGCATACTGTCATTCCCAAATTAGTCTTAACTCTAGTTTATGAAATAAGCTTCTTTGTTAAAACACAAAATAAAAGGTAATCCTAGAATAAAACAATGAGTCTTTAAAAGTCTTTACTGTTTTTTTTTTTAAAGAAGATGTTGGGAGTAGGAGTTTATTAATTATTTATTTTTGCTGTGTTGGGTCTTCGTTTCTGTGCGAGGGCTTTCTCTAGTTGTGGCAAGCGGGGGCCGCTCTTCATCGCGATGTGCAGGCCTCTCACTATCACGGCCTGTCTTGTTGCGGAGCACAGGCTCCAGACGCGCGGGCTCAGTAGTTATGACTCACGGGCCTAGTTGCTCCACGGCATGTGGGATCCTCCCAGACCAGGGCTCAAACCTGTGTTCCCTGCATTAGCAGGCAGATTCTCAACCACTGTGCCACCAGGGAAGCCCTTTACTGTACTTTTTTAATAAACAAGCCTTGAGTGTTTAAAAATGTAGTAGAAAGCAGTTCATATTTGTATTAGTTTTCTCATGGTCTCTTAACATATTGTTATTCTCTGGGGATAATGATGGTAATAATAATAATGTGGAAACAATAATAACTAGTTCAATCTCTTTAAAATCATTCTCTCTAATCTCACGTCCCTTCGTGGCAAATATTTTTATGCCCATTTTATGGTAGAGGAAGCTTACGCTTAAAGGGCTTAATCACACAGAAAGTAGTTGGAAAAAAAATGGTATTCAGACTTTAGCCTCTATGACTCCAAATTATAAGATTCTCTTTTCTGTTTGTTTTAACTGTGCCATTCAGTCTTAAATAAAACACTTAAAACGTGACTGTCAAACACTGTGCCTGGACAGAGACAGGGTATAGTTGCAATGGGTGGAATTACTGCCCTTGAAATAAGAGGGCATGGTGCTGAAGCTCTGTTCCCTGTTCTTTCTAGAAACAGAAACAGAGGCCCCTAAAAGAAAATAGGTAAGGAAGAGCCAGGTAATTTCTTTATATAAACATGTGCGATTTGCCCTACGCATTCACTTGGGTTTGACAGCTCAGATTAAGAGGCAGAAATTAACAATTAGTTATCAAATATTTACTCTGGAATTGTCCCAGCTATCCAAGGCAAACGTCATTTATGAGTGCTGACTTAAAATGGAAGGAATTGAGATTTAGAAAATGAGCAGTTAGGCACAGATTAGCATTTATCAGATTTTAAATGGCATGTATATTCACAGTCATATATGAACATGATCAATAGCAGGTACCATTTATTAAGTAGTTACTTATATCCAGGCACTGTACTGGCATGCTATTCTTATAACAACTTAGAGAGATAAATTCTATCATCTTCATTCTACAAATGAAGAGCCAGAGCTCAGAGGGGCTAAGCCAACATTGCCCAGGGTTACACAAGTGTGCTGGACTCTAGAACCTAAGCTGTGGTGCACGGCCTCTCGTACACTGTTTCAACCTTGTCATATCAGCTTTGATTAGGGTGGTGCTGGTATGTCCAGAGTTCAGTCCCCAATTACCTTTGCACAAAGAAACATTTCTCCTTTAGAAAAGATTTTCCTATCTCAGGCTTGCTCTCTCACAAGTATACAATAACGTGTATACACAGTCTTGATAATAGGCACTTACTCATATAATACATTTTTATTAAACACCTATGTGCCAAGCATAGTTCAGTACACTGGGAGTATAGTGGTCTTTAAAGCTTATAGTCCAGTGCCAGAGAGACTTTAAACAAATAATCATACAAGTGTATATAAAAGCACAAAAGTATATAAGAATTCTTGAAGACAATTTAAAGGTTGAGAAGAGACTGTAAGAAGAGGACATGAATTTGATGGGTGGGAGAGGACCGGGGTCATCAACGAAGACTTCTCTGAGGAAATAATATTAAAACTGAACCCAGAAGGAAACAAATATGAAAGGATAAGGTGGAGAGTATTTCAGGGAGAGGAAAGGGCAAATGTCAAATGTCTAGAGTGGAGAACACTTGCCAGATTGCAACACACACACAGTTTAAAAACTTACACATAAATGTACTACATTTGGGGGGAAGGATGCTACTTCATGTCAGGCTTGGTGTTATATAATAGAAATACAAGGATAAATATAACAGGACTTCCCTGGTGGCACAGTAGTTAAGAATCCACCTGCCAACACAGGGGACATGGGTTTGAGCCCTGGTCCGGGAAGATCCCACATCCTGCAGAGCAACTAAAGCCGTGCACCACAACTACTGAGCCTGCGCTCTGGAGCCCGTGAGCAACAATTACTGAGCCTGCATGCCACAACTGCTGAAGCCCATGCGCCTAGAGCCCGTGCTCCACAACAAGAGAAGCCACTGCAAGGAGAAGCCCAAGCACCGCGATGAAGAGTGGCCCCCGCTCGCCGCAACTAGAGAAAGCCCGTGCACAGCAACGAAGACCCAACGCAGCCCAAAAATAAATAGATTAAAAGGTTTTTTTAAAAAAGGGTAAATATAGCAGATCCCATCCATGGAATAGCTCAGTTGTAAAGATAAATGGTATGAAGAAGACATAAACAAGAATTCCTTGGGAGTGGAAGAAGGAAGAGTGAAGGCGTCATAAACGAGGTCTTATTCAAGTTGAGTATTGAAGGGTGAGCAGCTCATAGGGCACAGTAGTGGGAGTGTTTCTGCAGCAGAAGGAATACGGTGTGTAAAGGCATGGGCAAGAGAGAACAATGTAGCCCCAGAGAGAGATGTGGGTCTCCTTGTCAGAGGAGGGGCTGGCGCTGAGGCTACGGCCAGGCTGGGAATGGTTTTGTAGATCCTGTGTAGAAGTTTGGACTTCACAGTCTCAGCCAGGGGCAAAGGTTGAGGGTGTTAGGCAGAAGCAAAATATTTAAGATGTAACTGTGGGGGGCATATGGGGTCTGAGTTATGAAGTGGTGGTGGGTAGAGAAATGAGGAGACTTGTAATATTCCGAGGAAGAGATGATGAGCTTCTCAACTAAGCCAGTGGCAGCGAGATTGGAGAGGAAGGGCCATGGGTAAGACACATTGGTATGTTTAAGAGCCCTCGGCCATGCCGAGGGTAAAGAGAACGTGTAAATACCTCATGGCAACCCCGAGCCCAAAGATACCTTCCTTCCTCAAGACACTGATTGCAATCTGATAAAACTGTGTTTGTCTGTCTCTCTGTATGTATATGGAGAGACAGTATTTTATCTATGTCTATATCTATATCTGTATAGGTATAGATGTGTATCTATATGTCTATATCTATCTTATCGATCGATTGATCGATCTACCTATCCATCCATCCATCTAAAATGACTACACTCTGGGACTTCCCTGGTAGTCCAGTGGTAAAGAATCTGCGTTCCAATGCAGGGGATGCGGTTTTGATCCCTGGTCAGGGAACTAAGATCCCACATGCCACGGGACAACTAAGCCCGTGTGCCACAACTACTGAGCCCACACTCTGGAGCCAGCGCACCACAACTAGAAAGAAGCCCACACACCACAACTAGAAAGAAGCTTGTGTGCCACAACGAAGAGCCCGTGTGCCACAACGAAGAGCCCGTGTGCCACAACGAAAGAGCCCACATGCCACAACGAAGATCCCGCATGTCACAACTAAGACCTGACACAGCCAAAAATAAAATAAATAATAAAATAAAATATACTTGAAATAAAATGACCACAATCTGAAGTCCTTGTAGTTGTGCAGTGATCAATCTGCCCAGCCATGTTAGGACACATTATAGCCCACCACTGTCAATGAGAAGATAACCAGATGCATGCATGACCTGCAGGGGAGGGTCCCCAGTGTCTGTAGATGTGACTGGGAACACACTGTTCTATTTGTAATCCTTTAATTAGACTCTTGTGGGTCCTGCCATTTTCTTTCAGTAATTTCAGCATTTCTGGTAAGATTGTTACACACGTTTCATGTTTATCTGTATATTCATAAACACTAGCGATAGGTAGATAGATGATAGGTAGGTAGGTAGTTAATAGATAGGTAGATAGATGATAGATAGATAGATAGACTCATTTGCCACAGATATGTGTCTGAAAATTGAACAAAGCTCTCTTGTCAAAATACGTAGAAGCATTTAAATTTATTCCCAGGTGCTCCTTTGTTCAAAGGTTATCACAGAAACAAGGGGAGGGTCATGATGCTATTACCAAATTCAAATCAGATTTAAATGAATTACAAGTGCTGAGCACCCCCCTCGGCGAGCTCAGCGCGGGAGAAACCAGGATGACTGCGCCACCCCACACTCAGCGGCAGGCGCTGCGCTGGGGAAGCCGGCCGACCAGTGGCATCGCCGTGAGGGAAGATGCTGTGGGAGGACCTTCGAAGCAGAGGAGACAGAAAATGCAAATACAAATATCGTGTTCAGGGCATCGATGGGAGGTTAAACAAAGAGGCGATATAATATAATGGAAAGAATTCTGCCCTTTACTGACCACGTGACTTTCGGCAGTTTACTTAACCCTCCCCATGCCTCAGTTTCTTCATTTTTAATAGTGAGAATATTTGTTCTGTTTATCTCATAATTTGTGAAGAATCCATGAGATAATGCATGTGTAAGCAAGTTGAAAGTCATCAAATCGTATGTTAATAAGTAATACATATTATTACCTATTACACACTAATAATGATGTCATAATTGAGAACAGAAAGAACTTTCCTTTCTCCCATGTCACTGTGTTTCCTGTCTTACTGGCGACCCTCACCTTTGACACTGTCCTTACCTTTCCTCCTTTGAGAAAGTGACAGAGGACAGTGTGGGCCTGCAGAAGATGGAGGGGTTCACTGCCTGAGGCTTGGTGAAACGTTTGCATCAACCTTCACTATCCCCCTCCAGGAAACTCCCTCCTAATGGGGGTAAATCACCTGGGGAATGAGGATGTCCCTCAAATATCTATAGAATTTTACAAATATCTCCTAACCCAGGACCTTTTAAACTATCCGATGAAACATAACATACATGAAACTGATAGCCCTGAATCGGGAGCCGTATTGAGCAATCTGTCCCTGGGCATCAAAGCTGCAATGTCCTAAATTCTCCTCCACTGACCAGCTATGCCCCCAACCCTCCCACCGCAGCTGTGTCCGCCTTACAAACAGAGAGACTCTTGGGTCTAGAGAAAGAGAGCTTCAGATGGCCTAACACATCTGGCTAAAGCAGACATAATTCTGAGAATATTCTGGGAGGTTCACTTTATAAAAAAGTGAGAAAAAGTATTGACATTTCTAAGCCCAGAACAATTTTTTAACAAGCTGGAAAATACTGAAAAACAAGTAGTACAGTTTTCTCAAGAGAATGCAGTGTAGTTAGAAAGTACACTATTTTTTCCCACTGTGTATTTCGGTAAAATATGTGCAAAGAAATTTCAGGCCAATTCCTAATGCAGAAATAATCCAAAATGTGGCAGATTTATAAGCCAGGTAATTTTTATTTATTTGCTTATGTGGATTCCCTTAAGATCGCAAGTGTTCTCCATGTTACTTACGGCTTCTCCTTGAAAAGACTTTCCTCTAAGATCTCAGCAGCATAAAACTCCAGGCTGCAGAGTTCTGGATGGAGCATCAGTCACAGTTCTCCTCTGCCACTGACTCAGCGTAGTTTGGAATCCACTAGTCTAGTGCTCTACCTGTTTGGTAATTAACAATTCATAATTAAACTGGCAGTTGGAATAAATCAGCATAACTATAAGCTTGGAGCCTCCTCTCTCTGTTGTCCACCCTTCCTTTTGTTTTGAGAATCTGAAAGAAAATTGAGAAGAAAGCTTTAGGTATCAGAAATCCTCCATTAAAAGCTTTGCCCTCCTTAGTTTTGGGATGTGTTCAATCTGTTCTTTGGATCTTTCTTTCGAAGAGGAATTAAGCAGGTACCCTTGTCAGCCTTGTGCCAGACACTGAGGAAAAGAGAGGTGGGTGTCATTCCGTCCTTTTCCTCCAGCACCTCACTCTCTAGGTAAAGAGACAGGCATAAAATAATCAGCTGTAAGTACAACACGTTCAGACCCCTCCCCAGGTGGGGAGGTGGGAGATTCTCTTTACAGGATTTGGGGAGAGGTTAGGGAAAACTGCAAAGGGGAGGTGACCTTTGATGTCCCTTGAAAGATGAGCCGTGTCTTTTCAGGTAGGAAATGAAGAGAAGAAGAAGAAAAGCAAAGTTTTGGGAGGGCCTGTGCCTCTGCCGTGTTCCCAGGGGAGCTGGGTCGAGTGTTCAGTGAGCGGCCTTAGTGAGGACACTGCGGAAGAGGCTTGTCGCTGGGTTGGGGTCAGACTGCAGAGGGCTCAGGTCAGGGAAAATAGGCTTGTGCTAAGCCTGGGGGGCACGGTGAGCTAAGGGAGCGAGTAGCGGGGCTAACAGTTTGATGAGATTATTGCCTGAAAAGATCACTCTGGTCACATGGAGGGGGCAGGTTGGAGGATCCAAAATTGGAAAGAGACCAGGTGGGATGGTCCAGGTGGGAAGTTGTTGCAGTTGACCATGTGGAAATTGCTGAGAAACCCAACTAGGTTGAGGGTGATGAGAAGTAAGATTAGAGAAGGAATCTAGGTATTTTCCAATGCCCAGCTTCAAATGGAATTAAAAATCAGGCCTGGAGGTAGGACAAGGTAGACAGCAAGACCAGGGGTCATGTCAGCCTTTGTGATGCTGACAGGTTAATGGACGTGGACCTGGCCCATCTTTCAGTCTGTTCTGAAAGATGGCATCATTGCTGTTGTCATCCTTATCACCACTGTCATCTTAGCAGCTACCAGTGATTGCTTCCTTTCTACCAGGTGCCCTGGTCAGCCATTGTTTCATTGAAACCTCATAACATGAGTTTAGCTACTGCTGTCATCTGTTTCACAGGTGAGGAAAACAAAGCCTGAAGAGATGAAGACAATTCACCTTGCCCAGGTCACTCAGCAGGTGGGGAGCTGGGCTCCAGAGCTCTGCTCCTAACTGCTTGGACATGATACCATTACAAATAAATTGTATAATGTGATCTTAGCGTAACAGTAGTAGCCGGGGCTACTATTGCTGGTGGGGTCTAGGGGAGAAAGCAATTAATGCTGAGTGGGAGAGTCAGTGAAAATTTACCTGAGTTTTAAAGGATACATTTTAAGGAAGGAGCAAGAATTTCCAGGAAAAGAAATGTGATTTCCAGGAAAAGAAATGTGAAAGAAAATAATTCTCGGACCGCACAACCTGTGTGAGGTCAAAGAATTCAATAGTCTGGAGTGCTCAGGAAATGGTAACTAATCCAGTGCGGTTGAGGCTTTGTGAATGAGTCATTGGAAACAAAGGCTGAGCTGGGGATTACGTGTGTGGTTCCTGCATAAGCCAGGGGTTCCACTAAAAGGAATGAACACACAGGTCCGATAGGAACTCTTAGAAAACTTTGTATTTTCCCTTTGGTTCTGCTTTTCCATCAACCATCAGTACTTCACTTACTGTTTCCCCAGAACCACCCCCCCAACACCTGCATCCTGGTACATCCAGACATTATGTAGAGCTGCTTCCATGAGTGCCCTGTACATGTTGTGTTAATGGTCACATCCTTGGCGAATCAAGCATAAAACTCTAAAATTTATTATTGAGAATAATATTTATTTTTAAAAACATGCTGTATGGATATTTATAGGCTAACACCTCCTTTTGTGTCAAGAATCGTTCTCATATATTTCTTTTCCCCTCTGTCTCCTTACAGTTCCTCCCCAGATCATGAATATCTCCTCAGACGTCACCGTGAATGAGGGGAGTAGTGTGACCCTGCTGTGTCTTGCTATCGGCAGACCTGAACCAACGGTGACATGGAGACACCTGTCAGTGAAGGGTAAGTCGTTTACTTGGAGGAAGTTTTCAGAGTTGGTATATTGAAGACTTGCTTCTAATGCACAACAAAAGTTCAAGACTCAGAAAGCAATGCTGTATTTGTAACATAGTGATGGAAGAACAAATAGATGACATGCATCAGTCACCAGGTATTCCGTTCTAAAGAAGGGTTTGTAGAGAACATTTACTGAGTTTTTTTCTCTGTCCTTTTTATGACCTTAGAAGACTTGTGTTTTCCCAACTATGAAGGACAGAGATACCATAAGAATAACTTCCAACAAAGATACGAATGTCTCGAGGTGGGGATGCATGGGTCAGTGGGTTGTCTGTCCTTTCTTGAAGTAGAGGGCTAGAAAGCTAGACGGTGCACTGAAAGTGTTGGTGTTATTTTGTGCATCCAGGAGAAAAAGGATCTCCTTCTCAGTGCTTTCAGGACACTTACCCAGAGTGGAAGAAGGATGCTGGGAATGGTCAAGTGCCTGTGCTGGGCGCTCAGTGATTGGTATTAAACATTAGTTATGATCATCTCCAACTTAATAGGAAGGGAACCAAAAGGACAGTGGACCTTATCCCTTTGGAAATAAAACTTACTCTAAGTTGAACTTGAGAGATGGGCAAAGAGCCACCTGATATATTTACCCTGTTAACAGAAACTGATTAATTCTATAAATTATACAAGAAACAAGTGCTTTCTCAGGCATTAGAAAATATAAACATGAAACCCAGTGAAAAGGAAAATGTGTGGAGTATGCCTATGTGTGATATATAAAATAATATAAATCTAGAGGAAAACTAGGAATAAATCTTAGTAATGTTGAGCTAGACAAGGACTTGCTAGTTCACTAAAAGCTCTAAGCATAAGAGAAAAATGATAACTTTGCTTTTGTATTATTTTCCTGTGATTGCCATAGCAAAGTACTACAGACCTCATGGCTTAAGCAACAGAAATGTATTTTCTTACTGCTCTGGTTGCGAGGTGCCCATGATCAAGGTGTAGGCAGGATTGGTTCCTTTTTTTTTTTTTTTTAAGAAGATGTTGCAGGTAGAAGTTTATTAATTTATTCATTATTTATTTTTGCTGTGTTGCGTCTTCGTTTCTGTGCGAGGGCTTTCTCTAGTTGTGGCAAGCGGGGGCCACTCTTCATTGCGGTACGCGGGCCTCTCTTGCTGCGGAGCACAGGCTCCAGACGCGCAGGCTCAGTAGTTGTGGCTCGCGGGCCCAGTCGCTCCGCGCCATGTGGGATCCTCCCAGACCAGAGCTCGAACCCGTGTCCCCCGCATTAGCAGGCAGACTCTCAACCACTGTGCCACCAGGGAAGCCCAGGATTGGTTCCTTTTGAGACCAGTGAGGGAAACTCTGTTCCAGGCCTCTCCCCTAGCTTCTGCTGGTGTTTCCTGGCTTATAGGTGCATCACCCCAATCCCTGCCTTCATTGTCACATGGCCTTCTTCCTGTGTGCATCTCTCTGTGTCAAATTTTCCCTTGTTATAAGGGTAGCAAACACATTGGGTTGGAGCCCACATTTATGACCTCATGTTACCTTAATTACCTCTATAAAGACCCTATGTCCAAATAAGGTCACATTCTGAAGCACTGGGGTTAGAACTTCCAGGTATCTTTTGGGGGCGTGGGGGTGGAGGATGAAATTCAACTCATAACTGGCCTCATCAATATTGAAAATACCATTAAGAGTAAATGAAAAGACAAGGCACAGATTGGGAGCAAACATTTGCCATCCATATACCTGACAAAGAATTTACATCTGTGCTGTATGAAGAATTCTTACAACATAATTCTAACCACCTACCTTGAAATGAACCAAACACCGAAAAAGACAATTCACAAAAAATATGTATATGAATGGAATAAGAACATGAAAATATGCTCAACATATCATAGAAATGAAAATTAAACTGTAATCAGATTCCACTACACAACTACTAGAATGACAAAAATTTAAAAGACTGACAATATCAAGTGTTGATGAGGATGTGAAGCAACTGAAACTCTTACACATTAACTGTGGGACCACAAAATGCTATTGTCACTGAACTTAGTTTCAGTAGCTTGCCACTCAAAAGCTAATAATTCGAGAGGCAAGTGTCAGTAGAAAGGAAAGGTGCTTTAATTGTGAAAGCCAGCAATCTAGGGAGATGGTGGACTCATGTCCAAAGACCAACTCTGAAGATTCTGCTCAGCCAGGACAGTTTTTAAAGGGAAAAAGGGGGGAAGAATCTCAGTGAATCATTTAGGCAGGAGGTTGGGTTCTGCATCATTCTCCGTTGCATGCAGACTGGCTGACTCTCTCTTCAGATGTCATCTGCCTTCAGGGTTGCTTGCGGGGGGGTGCTATTGGGGTAAAGAGCTAGTCTTACTTCTTTTTATCTAGGAAAAGAACCAACAGGTTAGACTAGGCATGGTGTGCATTCAGGAGAGCATAGGTCAGGAGTTAGTTTAAATTGCCTAGTGATCTCATTCCTATATAATTAGGGTCTTTTAAGGTTAGAGGGGAACAGAAATGAACAAACAGGAAAGGGGCAGAAGTGTTGCTTTCAGTATAAGTACTATGGAAAACAGTTTAACACTTTGTTAATAAAGTTAAACATACACTCAGCATATGACCCAGCAATTCCACTTCTAGGAGTTTACCGAAGATAAATGAAAACATATGTCCACAGATATACATTGTACACAGATGTTCATAGCAGCTTCATTTATGATAGCCTCAAACTATAAATAAACCAAAACCCTCAACAGGTAAATAGCTAATTGTGGTAAATTTAAGCAACAGGTGGTTTCTCAGAAATTAAAAAGAACAAACCACTGATACATGTAACAAAATGGACGAATCTCAAAAGCATTCTGCTGAATAAGAGAAGCGGAAAAAAAAAAACAGGTACTTTATGATTTCATTTATAAGAAATTCTACAACAGGCAAAAACTAATCTAGAGTGACTAAAATCAAGTCAGTAGTTACATAGGGTTGGGGTTTTTGGATAATTGACTACAACGGGTACAAGGGACTTTTTGGGGTGATGGAAATCTTGAGCACCGTGGTCCTTATATTGGTGCTTAAATTAGTGAAAACTAATCAACGCTACACTAAATATGGGTGCATTTTGTTGTCTTTGAATTAAATCTCAATAAAATTTGAAACCTATACCTACAGAGATATAGGAAATAATGACCTGAAAATGTGCCCCTAATTTGGAACATTAATTATGTGAGAAGCATTCACCAAATGAAAGACTGGATTTGCTACTAGGAGCATTATTCAAACTTTCACTATCTCGTGTTCCCCATGTACATTGAGAATACATATTTCAGCCCCTGCCTTGTTACAGGGAAAGATAATGATAATAAATCCAGCAGACATCCTTCGTGTAAAGACCTCAGGTTTGAAATCCAAAATGTCAATATTATAAAGTAATATTAACAAGAATATTAAAAGAGGTATAAGAGATATCACAAAGCTCAACTTTAATGTAAACACAGCAGTAGCTTGTGTTCCCAAAGATACAGGCTCCATCCGTGGAAATTTTGCTCAAAGTCAGGGGGGATTTTGATTTACATTATACACAGAAATATCTCAAACCATCAGACTAATTTCAGTGCATTTATGTGATCCTAAACACATAGTTTTCTCAGCCTAGGAATCTTTTGGAAGGTGCTTTGACTTTGTGGAACTGTTTTAAAGCAATTCTTTATAATGGTTCCATGGTAAGGGTTCCCTCTTAAAATAAGAAAGATTCAGACATATTCCTAATCTTTTATATAACATAATAGTTGCAATGCAGCCTCAAAAAAAAATCCCAAATTGACATTCCTCTCTCCTCTTTAAGTCTCCCAGCCTGTGTTCAGCTTTCAAGTTCCCGTTTGTGTTTTCATCGCTCTGGCCTTCACTTTGCCGTCTCTGATTTCCCCTTTTGTCTTTCTTCCCCACCTCTTAGTGACATTTAAACATTTAAACTCAAAGCATCATTTCCCGAGTTTGAAAAGCACTAGAACCTGGAGGATTTGCATGTTTAAAATTTGTACCTGCAGGGTGACCACTAATATTTATTTTTAGAAGGACACACCTTCTCACTTGGAGTTGGGGCGACTTTGGGAAGTTGCTTTCAAAGGTTTAGAAGAGCAGCCAATATAACTTGAACAACAAATAGCATTTTTAAAACAATTGACTGTTTAGTTCAGCAAGCAAGAGTAAGAAATAGAAGTTGTAATGACATTTCCTTTGAAATTCCAACAAAATTACATCAGAGAACATAGCCCCCTAGACAGCTGTGTTCTGATAACGTTAATGCAATGTTTGAAAACTATTGTTTAAATTTGGGGATCTGTATAGCAGGAATGAATAAACAAGCTTCCATTTAGAAAAAGAATATTTTAATGGGCAGATTATTAAAGATTAAGAATAGTGGTTATGGTTTAAAATGACAATTTCTATAAATTATAGAAAAAGGTAAAGACAAATGAACTCATAAATCCATGATCGCACTAGAAAATAGTAATCATTTGTGGATCAGAAACAATGAGGAATCTCTGAAATACAAAAAGTACATAGACATAATGAAGGAAAAAATGCAGCTCTAAAGAAAAAACAAAACAGGAATACGATCTATGGCTGAAATGGTAGTTGAAAAAGGAAGCATTTTAGGTCATGGTAAAATGTTAAAAACTGATTGGAGCTGAGGGTAGGCAGGGAAGGGAGCCCTGAGGGCATTTTCCGATTTCCATGATGTCAGTAGTCCCATCCTTGCCACTTTCCTTGGAGCCCCCTTGAAGTACCTTGGTTTTTTAGGTATCTTTAGGTTTTTATTTCCTCTTAAAAACAAACAACATTGTAAATCAACTATACTTAAATTTAAAAAAGAAAAGAAGGGCTTCCCTGGTGGCGCAGTGGTTGAGAGTCCCCCTGCCGATGCAGGGGACATGGGTTCGTGCCCCGCTGGGAAGATCCCACATGCTGCGGAGTGGCTGGGCCCGTGAGCCATGGCCGCTGAGCCTGCGCGTCCAGAGCCTGTGCTCCGCAATGGGAGAGGCCACAACAGTGAGAGGCCCGCGTACGGCAAAAAAAAAAAAAAGAAAAAAGAAAACAAACAAGCAAACCCCAAGCAAGTCCTTCTTATGAAAGCAGGGTGAAAGTTTTGAACAAAAAATCACTGTGACTCCAGATGTGGGTATAAAGACTGCTAGTGTTTCTGTCCAGACTAGATGTGCAGCTGGAGTCCTCTGACCCCCAGTTCCCTTTGCAGTACTGACAGGTGCACCAGGATTCCCAGAAACTAGGCAGGCATCCCCACAGCACATCTGCCTCACTTCTGAGGAAAGCTGGAGGTTTTTACAGGATCATGCTTATTAACACTGGGACTATCTCAAAGCAAAGTGCTAAGTACACACACATTCGGGTGGGGGGGGGGTTTGCATTTGACCAAGCATCTATTCTTTAGCTTTAGATATAAAAAGTTATATGTAATTTATTTTCAGCAGCAGATGATGGGCTTTTTAAAGTATATGTATATATATTCATATGGATTTGCTGGAGAACATGGCTCTTGTTCAGTAGACTTCACACACAGGGTCTGCTCTGGCTGACCTACCGCTTAGAAGCTAGGATCATGATGGAATCCCAGGCCAGGGAAAAGTGGGCAGTCCCCACACAGGCAGCCAAAGTGGACTGGCAAGGAGCCAGTGTGTTTGGGCTACACTGTGACACACACAGGTGGGTTCCAAGAATGATTTTCTCTTCCCTTCCTGAAGGACAGGAGAAGCAGCTCTGGGGCAGCATTCGTTGAATGCAAAAGTATGAATAATGTGAAAACCATGTTGGAAGAGGGAGTAGCGGAGGACACAGCCCAGGCCGTTGGGTGGGAAGGAGGGTCTTCTTTCCTTCTTAAGGCGCCGTAATAATCCACTGCAGTGCTTGCACACCTGGCCCCATTTCCAATGACATATTTGGAAAGACCAGATGTTTGGGGAGAATAATAAAGTCTTCTTTCCTGTTTCCTCTCCATGGAGATTTTAAAATGACAGCTACTCACCTGTGAGTGAGTTGCTGCTACAATCGACTCCTATACAGTCATACCTCAGGGAGCAAGAGAAAGAGTTATTTCACAGAAGTGAATTTTCCCGGTAACCGAAGCTGATGCCTTTATGCATTGACTTGAGTCATCTTTAATGGAAGCAGTTTAAAAATGGATTACGCTCATCTCTGTTGCCTTGAGGAGAGTGGATGGCATTTGGCCTCATTTTTAAAATGTAATATCAACATCGCGCATACCAGTTGTTTGTGTCTCACTGTTTGAGGTCTGGATAACAAAGAACATGGCCCTAAAATACTGCTCAAATTCTTGTTTCAGTTTTTTATAGTTCCTCTATCTTTTCTTCCTTCTCTCAAATCGGAGGATTGTCAATGCTTCCTAAAGACCACGTGTGCCTTTTAGCAGCTTCTATCTACTTGTGTTTCTTCTATCTACTTCTAATTTGTCGTGAGCAACAATCCATATAACCAAGGTGATGCGTCCTAAGTAAGAACGTAGTATGGGGGAGAGCCTTCTGAGGAAAGGCCGTGAGCTTTCAAGAATAAGTGGTAAGTGGCACATATGCTGGGGGGAGTGTGGGCAGCTTTGTTCTAGATGTATGAGATTGCTAGACCAGTGAATTCCATATAAGAGAAGAGGGATGACTCCAGCAAAATCATCATCCTTGGTTCTGACCTAGCTGAGCAGGTCTTTCTCTCCTGTTCACTGTGCTAGGTATTGAGGTTAGGAGATGTACTAGTCCCAGAATGCTTCTACCGCAGCTCTTATTTTTCATGCTAGAAATTCTTGAGAGGAAAGTCTTAAAAGAAATTGCCAGGTCCTTAACATTACAAATAAAAGAAGTGCTAACTCTCCCTCATATGAAGGTGTCGATTCCTCATGGCTGGCAGGGTTAGCTTCTAGATGGAACTAGACTTCAGGTCCTTACGACCTGGGATTGAAATCTGGCCTGAGCCTTGACAATCTGAGTGACTGTAGAAAAATCATGTCATCTCCAGGATCCCTAATCTCCTGGACTGCAGAATGGGGCTATTTATGCCAACTTCCTCAGATAATTATAAGGACCAAAAGAAAAAACGAATGGAAGGCTTGTAACTGCACTGGACACACATATATGAGTCGCCCAGCAGTTTTCTAAATTGCTGTTGTGCCGTGTTTGAATTAAATTACTTCTCAGAATCCTTGTAGCTTGTAGTCAGCCTGAGAACTCATCATGTTACCATCATGCTTATTGTGTGTCAAGACTTGTACACTTTACATGTTTTAACTAATTTAATGTCCCAGCAGCCCTGAAAGGAAAGTGCTAATATTTATAATTGTGCTTTTCTTTTTAAGTACTATTATGCCCATCATTATGCTTATTCCTATCTCTGTCTTTGTCTCTTGTTCCTCAACGTCTTGGGTCATTCATTAGTGATTCAGTACCTCTCTGGTACGTCTAAAAATTCAGAATGACATAGCAGTTTTATTTGTAATAGACAAACTTGGAAACAGTCCAAGGGGTGACTTGTTAGACAAACTATGTCACATCTACACCTTGAAATGCATTTCAGAAATAAAAAGAAGTGAACTGTTGGGGCACTCGACATCCTGGGTGGGCCTTAGGGCATTATACAAACGCAAAGAGTCAGTCTCAAAGGGTGGGGGGGATACTGTATGATTCCACTTTTATAACATCCCCCGAATGGGAAAATTGCAAAGATGCACAGCGTATCAGTGATTGCCAGCAGTTGGGGCGGGGCGGGGGGTGCTGCACGAAGCAGTTGCTTTGCAGTGAAAGACTGGCTCCATGTCTTGATTATTGTGGTACTTAGATGAATTGATAATGTGTGATGAAGTGTTCGAAATCTACACAAAGACATAAAAAATGAGTACACGGGGCTTCCCTGGTGGTGAGTGGTTGGGAGTCCGCCTGCCGATGCAGGGGACGCGGGTTCGTGCCCCGGTCCGGGAAGATCCCACATGCTCCGCGGCTGGGCCCGTGAGCCACGGCCTCTGAGCCTGCGCGTCCGGAGCCTGTGCTCCCGCAACGGGAGAGGCCACAACAGTGAGAGCCCCACGTA
>NW_020174430.1:2114143-2211229 GCF_003031525.2 Neophocaena asiaeorientalis asiaeorientalis | reverse complement strand
AAAAAAAAAAAAAAAAAAATGAGTACATGCAAAAACTGGTGGGATCTAATCCCCATCATGTGGTTAATTGCTTCGTGCCCTTATCAATTACCTGGTTTTGATAATGTGCTTTAGTTACATAAGATGCCGGCCACCGGGAGAGCTGGGGATGAGTACACGGGACCCCTCTCTACTATTTTTGCAACTTCTTGGGAATCAATAATTATTTCAAAATAAAAAGTTCAAACTAGGAACCATAAATAAAATGAACTTCTAGGTTTCCACTAATAACATGCTTACGTAAAAATGTACTGTTTGTGAAATATTTTCACACACGTCATTTCAAGTGACTTTATAGCAACTTTCTAAATAGATCCAAGAAGAAATATTCTACCTATTTCCCAGGCAGAGAAACAGACTTGAAAAAGTTAATGGCGAATGACTCACAGTAACTAAGGTTACTGTGAAAGGACCTGTGAAAGGACCCTCATCGCTGTTTTTCAAGTCTCGAGTTCTGTCCGCTGTACAAAGATGGCTCCCATCCCTTGAGGGTGGAACAGGTACAATATGAGGTGATACATTTTATCAAATTCTGCTTGTTACCTGGGGCACCCAAGGGTGCCCATGTGCTTACATTCTCCTCTCTAATTCCACACCTACCTTCCTGTGTCTGGACAGTTTCTAGCCACCACTCAGTACTATGCTAAGAAAAAAGCCTCCAAATGAAGAACACTTCCCTGCCATCGTCTGCGGCAGGTCTCTGTTGTTACTCTGCTTCTATTAAAATAAACCCGCTGAGACCTACCGACCTCATTTCTCTTCTAAGCCATCCCAGGTGCGAGTTCCGGCCACTAACAGGAATTGCCTATTAGTTGACCCGCTGCCTCACCCACTCCTGCTCCTACTTCTTTGTCTCCCTGCGAGGCAGCCAGGATCCTTGTTTCTAATCTGAAGTTGTGTTTAGAGCCTAATTAATCCCCAGAGTGTGAGAAAGAGGTGTCTGAGATGAGAAATCAAGGTTATCCATATCTTGTTCAGTGGAACAGTTATGGGCAAACAAGCTGTTCCTCTCATATTTTTGCAAAGCAAATTTATGTTCACTAACTTTGGTTCTTGTTGTAAATGAGAAGTGTGTGAAGGTCTAGCAGTGCGCTTTTCACCATATGGGTGCCCATATGTTTTCCTCTTTTGCTTGCGTACATTTTCACTTTGGCATGCACATATGCCTGTATTTTTGCAACTTAACAATATTAAAACTAATCCCATTTATGCTCCTTTTGGGTGAGTTGATTGAGTCATAAATTCCTGAGAATCTCTTCTTTGGGAGGCTGAAGTTCTTTTGTGTGAGCAGGGGGAGGGCAGAGCGAGCTATCCTGGCAGAGGGATGCAGGCAGCCAGCATCACTGTGGAGCTGATGGAGCTGATGACCCTGACCCTGGCTCCAAAGTGGGGAATCAAACCCTGGGACACTAGGAATGTGGGCTTATGTGCCTTGGTAGTCTCTTCCTCCCTGGGAAGAAACCCTCACTAAGAAACAGAAAATAATCCCCCAGGGGTCTCTCTCTGAGCGTCCAGGCGAAATAACTTACCTTAGCGCAAGCAGTCATGATGTCTTGAGCTGTTTTGTTTTTTTTGTTGTTGTTTGTTTGTTTGTTGGTTTGTTTTTGCGGTATGCGGGCCTCTCACTGCTGTGGCCTCTCCCATTGCAGAGCACAGGCTCCGGACGCGCAGGCAGGCCCAGCGGCCATGGCTCACGGGCCTAGCCGCTCCATGGCATGTGGGAAATTCCCAGACCGGGGCACGAACCCGTGTCTCCTGCATCGGCAGGCGGACTCCCAACCACTGCGCCACCAGGAAAGCCCTTGAACTGTTATTCTTGATGTGCGACTGTACTTAATGCTACTCACATTCCTTACACAGAGTTGATCAACCACGTATATCAGAAATGGGGCAGCTAGAAATTAGGGCTGCCCTGAAGGAAACTTAGCTTCTTCCCTCGGCTTTTTAGATAGTAAAAATAAGAATGGATATTAACATGTCCTATACCAAGTGAAAAGCGCAACTAACTCAAATGTAAAGTTGGAATTGGAAATGCTACCTGATGTTTGTTGTAAGATGGTGTTGACATTTCTCTCTTTTGCATTAATTCATTCATTCCTTCGATGCATCAAGAATATTTGCTTGCCTCTGTAGCAACCATGGTGTGTAAAACAGACAGGATTCTTGCCCTTATGGAGCTTATAGTCTAGTCAGGGAGATAGTCATTATTCAGATCACCAAGAATATGTAATTTCTGAGTGTGGTTACTGCTATAAGGATGGGTGGCCGGGCAGCATGAGCTAGACAAGGGTAAGTCTTTCCTGAGACAGTGATGCTTTAACTGACATAGTAGATGAACAGGAGGGACTTCTCTGGCGGTCCAGAGGTAGGACCTGTGCTTCCACTGCTGGGGGTCCAACTTTGATCCCTGGTCAGGAAACTAAGACCCCACAAACCATGTGGTGCAGCAGGAAAAAGAAAAAAGAAAAAAAAAAAAAGATGAACAGGAGTTTAGTAGGGACAGGGATGGGGATATGGTCATGTGCTGGGGCCAGGTTATGTGGAAAACTTCCAGGTGAGGGGAAACAGCATGTGCAAATGCCCTGCGGTGAGGGGGTGTGTGCTTCTTCAAGAAAAAAAAGAACTGCATCTTTTTTTTCTAAGTCAATTTTTGTTTTATTAGAGGAAAAATCATTTTAAGTTTATTTTCACATGACAGAGAAAGATCAGAAATATTTCAGTTGCTTTTACCCAAATTAATTTTGCTTATTCAGAGAACTTGCATTTTCCCCTATGACAAAGTAATTCTTTTCCAATTTTTTAAAATTGAAGTATAGTTGATTTACAATACTGACCAAAGAGGAAAGCCGTAGGAGGGGCGAGGGCTGGGGAAGGATAAATTAGGAGTTTGGGATTAATATATACATACTACTATATATAAAATAGATAACCAACAAGGACCTCCTGTAGAGCACAGGATACTCAATATTTTGTAAAACCTATGAGGGAAAAGAATCTGAAAAGAAAAAAATATATATATATGTATGTATAACTGAATCACTTTTCTGTACACCTGAAAGAACCGTGTCTTGAATGTGTAGAAAGCAGGAGAGACCATGGGCTGGGGTCGGGGAGTCAGGGGCCAGGTCACACAGAGCCCTTTACAGAATTTGGTCTTTATTCTAAAGTCACTAGAAAATGCAAAGACAGTTGCGAATAAGAGGGCTTGGAAATGAGATGTTCTTATGTCTGGATTTAACCAGGAACAATGCATGTCTGATCTACTCATTATCTATGTAAATCTGGCAGATCACTAAACCTCTGTCTCAATTTCACACCATCAGCCAGGAAGGAGTTAGTAATAATATGTACCCTTGTGGAGGAAGGGAGAATGGAATTTGGAAGTATCTATTCCAAATGCTTTTTAGATTATAATGTAAAAGGGGATATTAACATGTATCATAGCAAGTGAAAAGCCCAACTAACTCAAAAGTAAAATCAGAATTGGAAAGGCATCCAGAGCTGCCTGCCTTCTGTTGTAAATCTTTCTCTTTGCTATCACGATGTCAGATTACGCCATTGAAATCAGTTGGACACTGATAAAATTGAGACCAGCTTTACAAGTACTGTAGATCTAATTGGCCTCAGCAGTGGGTCCACAGTGACTTTTGCTTCTGAACAAAATCGTAGGCTTCAATAGAAAATAAGCAGCCTGGCTCCATGCTCACGTACTGCAGCCACCTCTGGAGATAATGCACTTTAATTTAGACATGGAGCTCCTTCATCTGGACAGATGTTGAAGGAGCGTCAGAGAAGTTTGTTTCCTCCCTACCTCCTGGACGAGCCCCCTTGATGGTGGATTGAAAGGACCTCAGGGCCTGCTGTGAGCACCTGCAGTTCTTGGTGTTGCTTTTCCACAGCCGTTTACATCTCTTTCTAAAAACCTCTACATCTCTAAAAGGAACCAAAGTTCCTATAAATCATCTTTTCTTGCTCAAGCTATCTTAAATTGGGTTTCTGTCACTTACAGACAAAGTAGTTCTGGTTAAATTCACCATGTGATGGACAAGCTGCAGGTAAATGAGTTGAACAGAGCATGGTCCCTGCTCTGAGCCCAGAGCGGAGCAGGGGAAGGACTCATAAACCTGACATTGCTACATGGTGTGGATGGCGCCACGACACCTGAGATAGCCTCTTTCTCATAGAAACGAGACAGGGAAGGGGATGGCTGGGGTCCTGGTTAACTTCAAGGCCCATCATGGGTCAGAGAAGACCCTGGAAGTTGACTAGGGAGCTCTGGGTGGGTTGCTGAGGGGCTTCCATGTCTAAATCAGCTAGAATCAGGCCGAGACAGACACACGCCAGTACATCGGGTGCACAGCATCCATCCAGGTGACCACAGGGGCTGTGGAGCAGGCTTGCCAAGGTGGAGGCGCCGAGGATACAAGGGTGGCCACGCCCAGCCTCTGTACTCGCCCAGCTCTCTCGCGGCTCCGGGACCAAACATCTAGTTTGTCTTAATGTCTTCACTCACTGGTTCACTAACTTTTCCTTGAGATGGTGTGCTCCATCCCAGCCAGAGGAGATACCTCTCCCCTCCCTGCACATAAGAGTACAGGTACCCGGCTTAAACGTTTGTGATGTTCTCTGGCGCCTAGCGCAGTGCCTTGTGACCAGAAGGTACCTGTTGAATGATTGCATGCTTATCCGTCAGTCTTGCACCTATCTTACAGAAGCCGGAGGAAAATAAAGCAGAGGGCTGTAGGGGTCTGCCTAGAGTAGCCTCCAGATCTGGGAAGCATTGTCTGGGGGATAAAGGGGGAGTTTGGTGTGCGAGTGAAGCTGTTTGGGGAAGGTGAAGCCAAATCCGACCTTTGTACCCTGACACCAAATTAAGTCTCGGAGACGGAGTTTTGGGTGAAGGAGAAAAGAATGGCTTTATTGCTTTGACAGGCAAAGGGGACCACAGTGGTCTAATGCCCTCAAAACTGTGTGTCCCGACCTGGAGGTGGTAGTGAGGAGTTTTATAGTAATGGTTCAAAGAGGGCGTGATCAGCTGGTGGACCTTCTTCTGACTGGTGGGGAAGTAAGTGGGAGTCGGCATCATAAACTTTCTGGTTCCAACAGGTCTGGGGTCTATGTGCTCGTGGGTGGCAGACAGTTAACTTCTCCCACCTGGTGGGGGTTTCAGTATCTGCAAAACAGCTCAAAGACATTATGATGTGCATCCCCTGAGGGGGCGCCAGGGCCTGCCCCAAGGCTGCAATATTATTTCTTGACTGTTCCTCCCTTGTCTCTGCATCCCCTCCCTTTCCTAATTAGCATCTGTTTGAACCTGAACCTGTCCATTGGAACTCAGGGACGGTCAAGGAGGCTGAATGAAGCCTATTTCCTGTAATCAAGAAATGGGGGACACAGGAAGGCTTTTGTGCCCCAGAGCCCCACAGGGTCCTGTTCAGTTTCAAAGGCACTCAAGTTTGCTCTGCATTAGGCGGTTGGGGGCACTTCCAGTTTCATCCCTAAAGTGCTTTTTTCCCCTTTTCCCCACCATCTCTCCTAGTCCATCCTTCTCTAAAAACTGTCCACCATGCCAGGGACCAGGTAGTCTTACTGCCGAGGTTTCTTTATATGAGATTTTTACCTGATAGTGAGGCTCCCACCAGCCTGGGTCTCCAGAGGGTGGTGATCTGTGATCTGGAAGGTGTTCCTCGATTCCTGACCCATCCTGTCCTTGTGGAAAACCTATGACTTGTGCTGGAAAACTCATTAGCTTTATAAAGGGGATATACGTCAAGAGTTGGGCTGACTCGCCTTCACCATGCTGTTCAGTTTGGACGAATTGTGTGAGCGACTTTACCATCTTACGCTCATGAATTTATGTGTGTTTTGCTGCAGTTTGGGGCTTCCCTCTTGCTGTGGTCTGAATGTGGGTTGGAAAAGAATTGCCAGACACAGGCAAAATGTAAAGAAGGTCGAATTTATTAGAGGGAAGGGTCGCTGCCAGAACAGCGGGCCGACTTCCTAGTAGTCTGGGAGAGTTGAGCCCGAACGTGTGCTATTGATCAGTTTTTATAGCCAGAAAACAAAGGCGTGGTCTGAGGTGGAAATTTCGTTTACTGATTGGTCGAGGCACATATACCTTCCTTCTATAGGGTGGGAGAGGGACAGGCCAGATGCCTTTCCTTATTTGGGACAGGTCCCGTTGCCTAGGTGGGCTCAGGAATTTCGTAACCCTCACAACATGGTGGGGTAGGCGAGTAAGAGTCCGGTAGGGGGCTTCCCTGGTGGCGCAGTGGTTGAGAGTCTGTGCAGGGGACGCGGGTTCGTGCCCGGTCCGGGAAGATCCCACATGCCGCGGAGCGGCTGGGCCCGTGAGCCATGGCCGCTGAGCCTGCGCGTCCGGAGCCTGTGCTCCGCAACGGGAGGGGCCACAGCAGTGAGAGGCCCGCGTACCAGGAAAAAAAAAAAAAAAAAGAGTCCGGTAAGGGGTGTAACGCTGAAACTTTTTCAGGCAGGGTTGTCCTTTGTCCTTGAAGCACCATTGTCCTTGGAGCACCACGTTCCCCCTCTCTTTATTTATAGGGCCAATCCAATTCCTTGGCCCTATTGGATACACTGTTCATATCTACCTAACTGCCTAATTCCCTCTCAGGCATTCGGGAACCCCTTTGTGAAAAGAAGGGGCAACGAACTCTCTCTGGCTGCCTCTTGCTGAGCCAGGGCCTTGTGGGGCCCTGGGTTCTTGTTGCCTGGTCTCTGTCAGGGTGTATATAGGGAGGAGTGCGGGCCCCATGGAGAGTGATAGCAGCTTGTTCAAGGGTTGTCTAGCCGGTATTCTTGTTGCATCGCCATTTGGAGGTTTATTTGTTGTATTCTGGAAGAGACAAACTTAACAAGGAGGTTAAAAATACATGGCCCGAAGATCAGTAGAAGTAGAAAAGCCACTATAGGGCCTAGGAAAGGGGTTAGCCAAGAGAACCAGAACCAGATATTAGTCTTGAAGTCCCACCAGTCAAATCCCCTGAGACTCCTTCCTTGTAAACTCCATTAGCTCTTTCAGTAATGGCTCGACGATTAGTCTGGACCTTGCCCGATTGGTTGACAAAAAAACAGCAATCCTCCTTTAACATTGCACAGGTCCCTCCTTGATTAGCTGTTAAGAGGTCAAGAGCTCTTCTATTTTGTAAAACCACTCCTGCTAGAGAATTTATTTGTTCTTGTAGCGTGTTAATTTGAGCTGCTAGGTTGGCAGTCTGTTGTGTGAGTTCAAGAGAGAGCTGTCGGGCAGTGAAAATGGAGTTTAAAAGTCCAGCTGAGCCTGTTTCTATCCCAGTGAGATACCTAGGACTGATTACCGTGAGAGTTGCCCGTCTCTGTTTATGAGGTTGAGAGTATCAGGGAAGCGGGATAGTGTCATTTACAAGAGTAAGGTTAGGAATAATGTGTGTAAGAGTACAGGTCCCCTTCCAGTTAGCTGGAAGACATAAATAAGCATTAGACCCACATAAGAAATAGGAGCAATCTGTAGGGTCTAAGCATACATTCAATGTGATGTTGAAGTATGGTTTCCCTAAATGAGTGGGAGTGTTCTCTTCCCTCATAAGTAGTAGCTAAGGTCATTCTGGCTAAAAGGGAAAGGCAAGCCGCGTTTGAGGGATGAGTAAAAAAATTATAGGCCCGGTTACAAGAGGGAATAGTGGGGTACCAGCCTACGTCATAGTCTTCAGGTGTCCTAAGTGTCTTACATTCTTCTTGCTTAATATTCAAGGATTAGAACCAAAAATTGTGGGTTTTATAGGGACAACTTGGAGACGGGGTAGGGCAGATGGAAGTTGCAAAATAGCTAGCTTGAGTCCAATCGGTGGTTATATTGGGGGGTTTGGGGAAGTAAATTTTGTAAAAAGGGGAATCATAATAAGAATGGGGGTAGTTAGTTGTGTTGGTTAGGAGGGGAACCCACGTTCGGGTAGGGGAAGGAGTGAACGTGTGATCGCAGTACTAGGAGATACTGAGGAATCTACCTACTGAGGGTCCTGGATGAGAGGGGGAGGATACACATAGAGGGGCTGATCATACCATAGAAACTGAAGGGAGTATGGGTCCTCGAAGGTTATAGTGAGGTTTTTGATGTATGTGGTTGAGGAGTATATGATCTACAGTTGGTTTTACTCTGGGGTTGATGGTCCACCCTGGTCTATTGAAATATGAGGGGGCTAGATAGGATTCAGGTTGGCTCCATTCAGCTGGTGGAATGGGGAGTGCCACGAGGCCATATCAGGAGGAAACCATGGCACAAATCCAGCAGTTCCTGTATAAACCCAGAGATGGCCGATTAAGAAGTTGAAGGGCTTCCTGAACTGTCGGTAAATATGGATGTGGGTTATATGTATGAGCGAAGATACAAAAAGAAAGAAGAATCAGAACAGTTCTCGGGAAGTTATATTTAAATATTGATAAGAGTTGATCCGGGGTATAATCTTGAAAGTCTCCCTGGAGGGTTTTGTCCCGTGTTAACTGATATACGTATTGTCGTCGCTGGGAAGGGGTTAGGATGGATAGGTGGGGATTTTGAAGGTCTATATCTTATAATAAAAAGTAGTAAAAGTGGAGTGTTGAGGTGGTAATAGGGGGTGGTCTGCCAGAGAGAGATGATGGAGACGACCAAAAAAGTAGACCAGGGAGCTGATTAATAGTATACATCTAAATTAGGAGGTGGCAGGGTGTGAGAAATTATGATTGTACCACCTTAGGGATGCCTGAGTCAAGCAAGAATGCCAGGAGGTAGTTCCACAGGAGTAGGATAAAACTACGCAGGGGAGAGAGAGAACCCATAAAAAGAAAACACGGGTGATAAGACTGAAAATCAGGCTGTCGAGACTCGGGGGTTGGAGAGGCATCACCTGATTGTCTTCTGAAGAGGAGGTGGAGGCCGTCCAGAGGCTCACAACCGTAGGGGGCGTCCGGTGAACCTTCAACTAGTTGAGGATTTTCGTCTTCTGGAGGAGGGGCAGTCTTTAGTCGCGGCACATGAATCCGAGGAGTGAAGCCTTGTATTTTGGCAGCTTTGGGGGTGGTCAGTAGGACTCGATATGGTCCTGTCCACAGTGCTGTGAATGGCCTCTGATCCTGTGGAAGGGCCTTAACATATACCAAGTGGCCTGGAGTTAAGTGGGGAGGGGTTTCTGTGAAATTGGGGTCGGGCTTAGGACTATTTGGATCCCGGTATTCCCAGATACTTTTAAGGGTCAGTCCTAATGTTGGGAGATATTGTGCCAGACAGTGAGTTTCTGGATCCACCAGAAGGTCCATATTTAAGAATGGTCTTCCATAGAGGATTTCATAAGGACCTAAATGAGTCCTGGCCTTTGGAGTGATCCGGACTCTTAGGAGAGCAGTGGGAAGGAGGGTGACCCACGTCTGGTGTGTCTCTATGGCAAGGGTGCCATGCGGAATGAAGACAATACTTGATTTGGAGGGCCTCGCTAACCCCTTGGGTCAGACTTGAAATAAATGCGGGGCCGTTATCTGATTGTAATGAGCGTGGCAGCCCAAACCGAGGTATGATATGCTCCACAAGGGTAGTGGTAACCTCGGATGCTCTCTCAACCTTAGTAGGGAAGGCCTCTATCCATCCCGTGAAGGTGTCTGTCATTACTAGGAGATATTTAAAGCCTTTACAAGGGGCCAAGTGGGCAAAATCTATCTGCCAACCTTCTCCTGGTTGGTTCCCCCGGCATTGGACCGGGTGAAACAGTGGGGCGGGGGGTTTTATAGCCCCTTCTGGGTTGGCCTGGCAACAGACTGGGCAGGCCTGGGATATAGATTGGAGGGTTGAGAGAATTCCTTCCCCTGTGAAAATTGGCCCTACCAGTTTAAAGAGGGATTTAGCTTCTAAGTGAGTAGCCTGATGAAAGTGGTTTAGAATCTTGCACTGGGAGGCTTCTGGTAGAAGGAGCTTGGCATCTGGGCTCTGTAGCCACCCCTCTGGGGTTAGAGTGAATCCAGGGGTTTGTCCCTCTTTTAGTTCTGACTGTGAGTTTTGTGGGGTTGAAGAGTCTAAACTTGGGTCCAAGGGGGCCTGTAGGACATTTTGGGCGGCTCTTTTGGCCTCTCTATCTGCCGTATTATTTCCTTTAGTTGTATCTGACCGGTCCTTTTGGTGTGCCCTGCAGTGGGTAATGGCTACCTGCTTAGGGGTCTTTATGGCCTCTAACAGGTCCAGAATCTCTGGCCCATGTTTGATTGGAGTGTTATGCATGGTCAATAGGCCCCTTTCCTTCCAGATTGCCCCATGGGCATGGACTGCATGAAAAGCGTATGCTGAGTCTGTGTAAATGTTAATTCGTCGTCCTTTTCCCAACTGTAGTGCTCTAGCTAGTGCTGTGATCTCTATTTTCTGGGCAGAAGTAGTTGCCCCATGAAGCGGGCCTGACACCATTACTTCTGATAAACTGACTTGCATATCCTGACATCCTTTGGCCCTCTCCAATAAAGCTGAGGCCGTCTGGAACCATTCTGCATCAGCGTTAGGCAAGGTGGTGTCTTGTCGGCCTGGCCTGGCACTGCAGGTATGATCAGTTACTTCTAGGCAGGAATGTAGTAGAGGGGTGTCGGGGTTTCGGCTGGGCAAGAGAGTGGCAGGGTTTAGAGTAGTACATGGCTTAAATGATACTTCTGATCCCTCCAAGAATAAAGCTTGATATTTTTGGATTCTACTATCCGAAATCTAATGAAATGCTTTGGAGTTAAGGATATCCATGACCTCATGTGGAGTATAAAAACGGTAAGCAGGGCTTCCCTGGTGGCGCAGTGGTTGAGAGTCCGCCTGCCGATGCAGGGGACGCGGGTTCGTGCCCCGGTCCGGGAAGGTCCCACATGCCGCGGAGCGGCTGGGCCCGTGAGCCATGGCCGCTGAGCCTGCGCGTCCGGAGCCTGTAGTTTGGGAGCTTCCCCTGTTGGTACGGCTGCAGCAGCTAGTGCCCTAAGGCAGGGGGGCCACACTTGAGATGTCATGTCTAGGGTTTTAGACAGGTAGGCTACTGGGCGCTAAGATGGTCCCAAGGATTGGGTTAATACTCCCAGGGCTACTCCCTTTTTCTCATGAAGAAAGAGAGAGAACGGTTTTGTCAGATCTGGTAGACCTAGGGCTGGGGCCGTGACTAGGGCTTTCTTTATTTGTTTAAAGGCTGCTTCCATGTCAGGAGTCCATTCAAGAGTGAGATCCTCTGGTCCCTTGAGGGCCTCATAAAGAGGCTTAACTAACAGTCCATAAGTAGGAATCCAGACTCGGCAGAAGCCTGCCATTCCTAAAAAGCTTCTGAGCTGTTGTCTAGTGGCTGGCTGGGCCATATCTAAGATTAGTGTTCGATGGTCAGGAGCAATATGTCTCTTCCCAGGGCTAACACTAGTCCTGAGAAGGTAGCCTGTTGGGTGCCTTAGCTGGGGAGCCCTAGTACCCTTGTTCTGCTGAATGTCTGAGAACAAGTATAGTATTACTCTCTGAAGTTAGTCTTTCTGGGCCACAAATTAAGAGATCATCGAAGTACTGAAGGAGGCAGCCTCTATTTCCTAACGTCAGTGAGGAGAGATCTTGGTAGTGCTTGGCCTAACCAATGGGCGCTGTCCCGAAAACCCGGGGGTAGGACTGTCCAAGTAAGCTGCTGGGCATATTTGGTATTAGGGTCTCTCCATTCAAAGGCAAATAGGAATTGAGAGTTAGAGTAGACTGGGATGCAAAAGAAGATTTAGATCCAGGACAGAGTACCATTGGGTTTGTATTGGAATCTGGCTCAAAAGGTTATATGGGTTAGGAGCTATCAGGTGAATAGGGACCACAGCCTGATTAATGGCCCTTAGGTCTTGAACTAAACGGTGGGGACCATCAAGTTTCTCTACTGCGAAGATCGGGGTACATGAGGAGTTACAGGGGACGAGTAGTCCCGTTTGAAGAAATTTAGAAATTAGAGGTTGTAGGTCCCCTCAAGCCTTCTTCCTTAAGTGGGTATTGCAGTTCCCTAGGGAAAGAGTTAGGGTTCTTACATGGATGACTACTGGGGCGGCGGGTGGTGGACCTGCCAGGAGTGGAGGTGTCCCTTATCTCCGGGGCAACTTGGAGTATATGGGGTGGGACCTAATCTAGAGTAGGCTTCGCAGTAGCTATTAAAGTCCATATTTACTGGCGTAAATGATAAAGTAGCTTTAAATTTTGTTAAAAGGTCCTGGCCTACCAGAGGTATTGGACAGGCTGGGAGAACTAGGAAAGAATGGGTGACTAGAGTATTTTCAAGGGAACAGGATAAGGGAGGTGTAAAATGGCCATGGGAGGGCTTTCCGTCTATCCCCGTTAAGAGGATTGAGGAACGGCGAGTGGGACCAGAGAAGGAGGTCAGGGCTCAGTAAGTAGCCCCTGTGTCAATTAGGGAGGTTATAATAGCCCCTGCCACATCCAGGGTTACCCAGGGCTCCTCTGGTCTTAATGGGGAACATAGACGCCTGTAGACTGAGCCCCGGGCACCGTCAGTCATCCACATCCAGGAGCCCCAGATCTAGACCGCAATCTGGTTCTTGCCCCTGCTAGTCAATTACCACTCACAGGGGCAGTTGGCCTTGACCTCGGCCCAGGGGGCTGGGACCTGAAATACGCCTGGTGTTGAGAGGTTGTGGCGTTGGCCTCCCTGCTTGAGGAGGGCAGGGACAACTCCTCTTCCAGTGACCCTTTGGGCGACAGTAAGGGCACGGGGGATCGGGTGGTGGGGTGCGGCCGTTCCTGACCCTGTGCCCCTGCTGACCGCACTGGTAGCAGCTCAGCGGTGGTCTCCGAGACGGGAGAGGGGCTCCCGTGGGTCCCTGTCGTGGGGGGCACTGGGCAATGGCAAGAGCCATATACTGAGCGTGCCGTTTTAACTTTCCCTCCTCTCGGTTCTCGTCTATTCCTAGAAGCCTCCTCCCTATTGTTGAGGCTCTTAAAGGCCATGTCAACAGGGCAGGAAATGGGGTCTGTGGCCCTTGATCTAGTTTCTGTAATTTCTGTCTTATGTCTGGGGACGCCTGGCTTATAAAGTGAACTGCAAGTATAGCCTGACCTTCAGGGGTCTTAGGGTCTAGGTTAGTGTATTTCCTCATAGCCTCTGCTCATTGGGTCTGAAAAAGGGCCGGCTTCTCTGAGTGTTCCTGTGTGACTTCTCTGAGTTTATTATAATTGACAGCTTTGATGATTGCCTTTTTCATACCTTCTAGTAGGCAGGTAATCATGTAATTTCTCCTAGTGAGCCCTCCTGCTGGTCCATCTTCATTTGCCTGGTGTCTCCATCCTGGGTCTGCCCGTGGGACTGCCTCTGCCCCCGCCCGGTTCTCATGAGGATTTTGGCCTGTGCCTCACCTGCCCAGGCCTGAGCCAAGGCCCAGATCCTGGCCTTTTCTTCATGATGCAGCAGGTAGTTAGGACCACAGGAATATCTGGCCAGGTTAAGTCAAAGGCTATAGTTAGGGCCTGGAATTCCCTGATGAACCTGGAGGGGTCCTGGCTAAAGGAGCCCAGTTTCCCTTGAATATGAGAGAGATCAGACACGGGGAAGGGGACAGAAACTCTGATAGTACCTGGGTCTCCATTAGCGACATCTTGTAAGGGAGGCGTATTGGGAGTCGATTCAGAGCATTGGGCTGCTCATGACGGAGTGTGGGGAAGGGAGGGAAGGCCTGCTTCCAGGTGTGGAGGTGGGCGTTAGGATGCAGAAGGTTGAGGGGGAGACTGGTGAGATCGGGGACAAGAAGGGTCATCCAGGATATCTGGTGGAGGGGGAGATGGGGAGGGACGAGGTTGTGAAGCTAAAGGAGGAGGGGGGGAGGACAAGGCATTAAAGCAGCAATGGAGAGACGCACGCTACAGGAGTCCCTCAGGCTCAGATTCTGACTGAGGGCCATGAAGGGCTGCATGTATGGAACCTCGGAATCCTTTCCTAGTTTCCGACAATAGAGATCAAGTTGGAGGATAGTGTTATAATTTAGCGTCCCATTAAGAGCCCATTGTTCTTGGTTCCCCAGTTTGTATTGGAAGCAAGCTATATTTCAAAAGAAAATGAGCCTCTTCTTTTTGAGATTGTCTGGGTCAAATTCCTTCCAATTTCTGAAAATACAACCAAGAGGTGAGTCTAAGGGAATAGATGTACCTGAACCCATTCTTAGCCTCAATGCAGCAGAATGGGGGTACTGAGAATCACTGACGGGCAGAAAAGGTGTCCCTCTTTGTCTCAGTGGCCTCTCCGTCCGACTAAGGCACCAGTGACCAGAGAGGGGAATCCCCGGAAGCCAGCTGGAAATTGACTCAGTGTCAGAAGACTCTCAGGGATGGGAAGGAGCTCCTGGTGCGATCTAGAGGCGGTGAGGTCCTTTGCAGTCAGTCTGAGCCAAGGAGAAAGAAGCGGAAGCGACAGAAAAGAGGACTGAGGATTCCGCCTTCTGACCCTGCTGAGGAGGTGGTGGCCAAGGGACTGTGGGCTTCGTGTTTTGCTTCATCCACGATGTGCCTCGCGTTG
This sequence comes from Neophocaena asiaeorientalis asiaeorientalis, assembly GCF_003031525.2. Lineage (NCBI taxonomy): Eukaryota > Metazoa > Chordata > Mammalia > Artiodactyla > Phocoenidae > Neophocaena > Neophocaena asiaeorientalis. The sequence goes on along the minus strand of NW_020174430.1, from coordinate 2,196,680 downwards.
CTGGGAAGCTGTCTTGATGGGGGCAGATGCTCTAAGAGCCTGGTCCATTCCGTGACTCCCTTATCCTTTCATGGGAGTCTCCAAGCGGCAGGTGCCGTGATGGCTTTTAAATGCCAGACCCGTGCCCGCACGATACCAGTCGGCCCAGTCCTCAGGCGGAAGACAGAGGGATCCTCACCCGTTCTGGGCGGCAGTTACTGGGGCAAAGTGAGCCGTGGGTCCTTCGGAACACGCCAGGGTGTGGCCCTGGCCAGAGTTCCTCTGCTGCTTCCACAGCAACTTGCCTGTTCACAGAGAGTCCCAAGGAATGAGGAGAGGAGGTGGGGAAAGAGGTCCCCCTGGAGATCCCCGTACGGGCCACCAAATGTTGTGGTCTGAACGCGGGCTGGAAAAGAATTTCCAGACACAAGGCAGAATGTAAAGAAGGTAGAACTTATTAGAGGGAAGGGTGGCTGCCAGAACAGCGGGCTGACTTCCTAGTAGTCTGGGAGTGTCGAGCCGGAACATGTGCTATTGATCAGTTTCTATAGCCAGAAAACAAAGGAGTGGTCCGAGGTGGAAATTTCATTTACTGATTGGTTGAGGCACATATACCCTTCCTTCAATAGGGTGGGAGTGGGAGAGGCCAGATGCCTTTCCTTATTTGGGACAGGTCCCATTGCCCAGGTGGGCATCGCCCAGGTGGGCTCAGGAATTTCGCAACCATCTCAACATGGCAGGGAGGGTGAGTAAGAGTCCCGTAGGGCGTGGAACGCTGAAACTTTTTCAGGCAGGGTCGTTCTTTGTCCTTGAAGCACCACTGTCCTTGGAGCACCACGCCTCTCTGCATGTGTCTCCATCCTGTCTTGTTCCTCAGAGCACCTGCCATCCTAGGCTTCCACGGTGCCGGGTCTTAGCCCCTCAGGAAGGAGGTCAAGGTGTAACTCTAGAAAACGTGGCAGAGGGGGCAAATCCTTTTCTCCTTAAAGGTAGTGCCCATGCTTAATTGGCTGCCTCTCTTCATATGGGATGCAGGGGAGGGAGGGCAAGAAGGAGACAGGAAGTCACTTGGAGGATTTAATTGGAGTGGGGCACTCCAGTCTTCCGAATGGTCCAGCCTCTGAGAGGGAACCCCCGCTGGATGTGAGTGGGATCAAGGGGAACTGAAATCATTAAGCAAAAAGAGTTGTCACTTTGAATCTGGGCTTCCCAGCTGGAGGCTGTGATTGACTCACACACACAGGAGATGGAGTGGGGAGGAGGTGAGGGAATCTGATCTCCCCTGGACCACCTAAAGCATAGCCCAAGGGCTCCCCAACCCATCCCTGCAAAACCTCATTAGTGAGAGGAAGCGGCCACTGAAGCCCTTCCTGCCTTTTCTTTTTGTTTCCCCCTTTTTTCCTTCTCTCTCTTTTTTTTTTCTTTCTTGTATTATCAACAGTTTCCCCACTCCAGAATCACTTATTGGTGAGTCACCCCTCAGGGGTGCTGGAAATCGTTTCCTTTAATGATACTCTGGATGATTTTGCTTCCTAAGAGTAATGTTTAGTAAAGTAACTGATGTCGTCAGAGCTGCCTGTCCTCTCCTTCCAGCCGTCTTTCCCCTACCCTCCCTCCGCTCAGTTCACCTCCCCTCTCCACACCATTGCCTTCTGGAAATGCTTTCTTCTCGGGACTCCCTTGGGCCTCATCCTGCTCTACGAGCCCCTGCTTATATGTCCCTGCACCGTTGGAACCGGATGCAGTCATTACAGCTGCAGGGAAAGCCTATGTCTCCCTTGTGAGCAGTGAGGATGCTGCCAGCACAGCTAACGGAAGAAGGAGTCTTATTTTCAGAGCGTCATTGGCTTCAGGGGTCCCGGAACATCACTTGCCAGGATATCTGGAGCTTCCTCCTCCCGGGCCAGGCTGCACCCCAATCCACTCCTTCTCCCCCTCCCAGCACCTCTTTCCTAGTCTTCTTACTCCTGCCTCAGCTTCAGGCTGCCCACAACCCTCTGGATACCTTTCCAGGAGCACTTCCCGTCCCCGAGGGCAGGAAAGCAGCTGGAACACTTCGAGTTGTAGTTTAAGAATCTCCTGATATTTCCAGCACCTCTGATGGCAGCTAAGGCGAAATGGACCTGGAAGCCTCAGAAGCCACCTCCAGCTGGAATTGCACGCCTGAGAACTCAGGCACCCCAGTTCCCAGCAGGAGTTCATAAAAAGGACCAGGAGACAGCCTCCGTGCTGAAGCATCTGGCTGGGCCGCCTGCCTATCCCTGCCTCGTGGCATTGCTGCCCCAAATCACCCGACCTGTGCGCTCACAACTCACCTGCCTTCACTCTTTTTTTTACTTAAAGAGCAAATTACCTTTTATTTTTTCTTTAGAGAATATTACAAAAGTATTGTCATAGAAACACATGATCAAATAAAGCTAAAAGAAGAAATATCTAAGGAGAAAATTATTGCAGAAATATGTGAGAAAATAAATTATTTTTGTATTTATTTGCTTGTTTTTCCTTTTCCCATATATTTATCTATTATTTATTTGTTTAATTTTTTGCCTTTGCTCTTAAGATTTATTGATCCTTCCAGCTTTGTCTCTCTGGACGTCTCCCATGACTACGTCTGTCCTTTGGTACCTGCCAAGACTTCCCTTCTTTCTGGACTCTCTGGACTTCTCCTTGTTTGTGTGCTTTGACTACACATTGGATCCTATAAAACACTGCAATGACATCGTCATCATTGTCACAACTCCAGCTCCAACTCCCCGTTATCACCAAAATCATCCCTTAAATGTAGCCACTTGCCATTTTGACTTATTCTCATATGTTCACAAAGGTCTTCTGTCAAAATGCAGGCAGAAAAATATATAAAATAAATTAAAACAGGGACAACCCTATGCATTTTACAGAGGGAGCCTAGACTGGTTAAATTGATGGCAGCTGGAAACAAAATTCTTTCAATTATTTATTTATTTATGCACTTGTTCAGTTATTCAAGAAAGAATTAGTGAGCGCCTATTACGTGTCATGTACTGTGCGTGATGCCGGGGTTAGAAGATAAATAGCCGGATACTTTTCCTCAAGGAGCTCACATTTAGTGAGAGACACAGGCATAGTGATATCTGATTATAGCACAGTGAGATACATGCACAGTCACAGGAGAGATCATTTCACTCCAACTGGGAAACATGGGAGAATCAGGGCTGGCTTCCTGGAAGAGGTGACTACTAATATGACTCAGAAATCGGTTTGGGTTTAGTCAAAGGAAAGGGAAGACACTCAGTGAGGGAGAGGAGAAGAGGAATATCCATATCCTGGGCAATAGAGACAGCAAGATAAAAGATGTAGAAATAAGAAACAACATGGTGTACTTGGAAATATATGAGCAGTTTAGTGTTGCTGGGGCATAGCGTGTGAAATTGTTGTAACACAAAGTCGTAGGACCACTTGTAACTGGTCCAACTATAACATTGCATTACAAGGAATCAGGTTTGGTCACAAGGAGAAAACGTATTTTAACATAAGCTAACTCTTTACCAAAATCTTTCAAAGTGGCCCCAATATACGTTACGTAACAGATAGTAAAATAGTTGAATGACACTTTTTACCAGTCTTTTCTCTGTATTTAACTCCATGAACACTCTAGGTGATCAGATCTCTCCTTTTGTCACCTAAACTATCTACCTGGTCTCTCCGTGCAGTGGTGACTTTCTTAGCTTTCTAAGGTAAATTGACTTAGCTTGTTAACTCTTCATTCTGCAGCTCTACTCAGTCTCCGGATCAACACGAAGCCTCAGAACCAAGACAACATCTCTACTTCATTACACACATGTATATATTTCCGTCCCCATGAAACTGATACGAGATGAGGTTTACATAGGGTATAGGAAGCAAGTCATAAGCTGTTAAATAGTGAATAGAAGGAAGGTAAGAACATGGTCTCTTTAAAAAAAATCCACTTTTATGTCTTCATAACTTACATAAAATAAAATGCACCTATTTTCAGTGTAGACTGGTGAGGGTTTTTTTCTCCCAGTTTTACTGAGACATGATTAACATAAAACACTGATTAATTTTAAGGTGGACAGCACAAAGACATATATATATATTGCAAAACGATCACCACAATAAGTGTAGTTAACACCATCCCCTCATAGAGTTACAGATTTTTTTTCCTCATAAAGAAAACTTACAGGATCTACTCTCTTAGCAACTTTCAAACATACCATACAGTAGTGTCAGCTATAGTCACCAGGTTGTACATTAGATCCCCAGGACTTATCTTACAACTGGAAGTTTGTACCTTTTGACATCCAATCTCCCCCACCCTTCTCCACCTCTGATAACCACAAATCTGCTAACTTTCTGTGAGGTGGTTTTTGTTGTTGTTGTTAGATATGAGTGAGATCATATAGTATTTCTCTTTCTCTTTCTGACCTGTTTCATTTAGCATAATACCCTCTATGTCCATCCGTAACTGGTGAGTTTTGACAAATGCATGCATCTCTGTAACCACGACCCTAATGAAGGTACAGCGTATTCCCATCAATTCAACAAGTCTCCTTATTTTCATACCCAAATCTTATCCCCACTCCAACCTGAGACAGTGATCTTTCTTCTGCTGCTCTACAGTAGACTTTTTTCTAGAGCTTCATATGCACACATACACACAACATATTTATACTCTAGAAAAATACACAAAATGTATGTAATCTGAGAATACGTACTCTTTTGTTTCTGGCATCTTTCACTCAGCTTGTAAGTCTCATTCGTGGTACCGTGTGTACTTCCTTCCTTTCTATTGCTGAGCGGTATTCCATTACGTGAATATGCCCATGTTTGCCTACTCATTTGCCAGTTAAGGCACAATGGTGGTTTCTACTTTTTGACTATTATGCAGAAAGCTGCTGTGGACATTTCTGTGGCTGGTCTTGTCATGGACATATATTTCTCTTGGGTAAATACTTAGGGATAGAATTGGTGAGCCATAGAGCAAGTTTATACTTAAATTTACAAGAAACTGCTGAACGGTTTTCCAGGGTGATTGTATCATTTTCCATTCTGTCAGCATTGTATAAGCATTGTAGTCACTACACATGCTTGCTAACACATGGTTTCTGCTTTTCAAATGTTATCCCTTCTAATAGGTATGTAGGGCAAAACACATTTTGATTTTAAATTGCATTTCTCTGATGATTAAAGACATGTGCTTCTTGGCCATTTGTGTATCTTTTGTGAAGTGTTGTTTGAAATCCTTGACTATTCTTTTTTTTTTTTGAGGTATGTGGGCCTCTCACTGTTGTGGCCCCTCCCGTTTGCGGAGCATAGGCTCCGGACGCGCAGGCTCAGCGGCCATAGCTCATGGGCCCAGCCGCTCTGCGGCATGTGGGATCTTCCCCGACTGGGGCACGAACCCATGTCCCCTGAATCGACAGGCGGACTCTCAACCACTGTGCCACCAGGGGAGCCCCTTGACTATTCTTAATTGGTTTGTTTACCTTCTAATTATTGTGTTGTAATAATTATTAATATATTCTACATACCAGTCCTAAATCATATATATGTGTTGGGAATACTTTCTCTCAGCCTGTGTCTTGCCTTCTCATTTATTTTAATGGTGCTTCCTTTTTATGTCTTATCTAAAAAATAGGATGTAACCCAAGGTTACAAAGGTTGTCTTTGTTTTCTTCTAAAGTTTTAAAACCTGAGATTTTTTGTTTAGGTACAGAATCCACATGAGTTAATTTATATGCATGGTGGGAGATCAGTCTCAAAAAATGAGATTCATTTTTTTTCTATATGGTTATCCAGTTAATCCAACACCACCTGTTGGAAGCACTATTCTTTTCCAAATGAATTACCTTGGTTTCTTTTGTCAAAAATCAATTGCCTGTTATTGAGTCTCTTTTTGGACTTTTTTTTTCTATTAATCTATATGTCTATCTTTATGCCAATATCATACTGTTTTGATCACTGTAGATTTATAGTAAGACTTAAGATAGTATAAGTCACCAACTTTGTTCTTTTTTAAAGTAACAGTCTAGGCCCTTCATATTTTTATATTACTTTAGAGTCAGTTTGATAATATCTAGCCCCCAAATGCTGCGACTTTGATTGGAAATACAGTACATCAAAATTATACATCAGTTTGAGAATAATTAACATCTTAACAGTATTGATTTTCCAATCTATAAAATGTATTCTTCCATTTATTTAGGTCTTGTTTAATTTTTGGCATCAATGCTTTATAGCTTTCAGTGTATAGTTCCAAAATATTTCATGTTTTTGAATGCTACTATAAAGGGTATTTTTAAAATTTCAGTTGCTCATTGAAAATATATAAAAATCCGACTGACTTTTATATATTGACCTTGCATCCCATGACATTGTCAGATTTATTCGTTGGTTCTAGTAAATATTTTTAGATTATTTAAGATTTTTTATATAAATTGCTTTGTCTTATGTGAATGACGGTTGTAGTTCTTCCTTACCAATCAATATGCCTCACTTCTTTTTCTTGCCTTATTGCTCTGGCTTGGTCCTTCACCAATATAATGTTAAGTATAAATGCTGTTGGCTGACTTCTTGGTTAGAAGAAAACCAGAAAAGGATTTTATGTTTCTCCATTGAGTGTAATGTTATCTCCAGGTTTTTCATGGATAGCCTTCATCAGATTGAAGAAGTTCTCTTCTATAGCTGCTGAGAGGATGTTTGCTTTTGTCAGTTTCATTGTGTGCGAGTTGATGTTGCACTTTGTCAGTTGTTTTGTTTGGCATCTATTGAGATGATCACATGATCATTATACTGAATTTTTTTTAATGTTAAACCAACCTTGCACTCCTGGGAATAACTTCATTTGTTCATAATCTATTATCCTTTGTTGTATTACTAGGTTGAATTTGCCAATATTTTGTTAAAAATTTTTGCATCTCTGTTCATAAGTGCTATTGGTCTGTAACATTATTGTCTAGTTTTGGTATCAGGGTAATTCTGGCCTTATAAAATTTGTTGGGAAATGTTTTTCCCTAATTTATTTTTAGAAAGAGTTTGAGTATGATTGTCATTATTGGCATTTCAAAGCAATATTTAATAATAGTAATGAGCAATGGGATCAATGTTCTTTTCATCTTGGCAATAGAAATATTTCAAATGCTTTTCTGTTAGGCATGATGCTTGCTTCAAAGAGCCCTCTATCACATTAAAGAATACTCTCTTTTGGGGCTTCCCTGGTGGCGCAGTGGTTGAGAGTCCGCCTGCTGATGCAGGGGACACGGGTTCATGCCCCGGTCCGCAAAGATCCCATATGCCGCGGAGCAGCTGGGCCCGTGACCCATGGCCGCTGAGCCTGCGCGCCTGTGCTCCGCAATGGGAGGGGCCCCAGCAGTGAGAGGCCCACGTACCACAAAAAAAAAGAATACTCTCTATTTCAATAAAAATGCTTAGTTCCCACAAGAATAGGCTTTATCAAATTAGCTTTTCTGACAAGTTATGGAAATAATTATATGTATTGTCCTTTGATCAACATGTATATAAACAATGATATTATATTTTGTTATATTGAAACACTCCAAGTGAAACACACTTGACATAGCTATCAAGTTTATAAATATATATGTTAATGTATAAGTATACAATAATAGGTATCATATAAATATATATATAACACAAATATAATTGGATATATATATACACACACACACACCTAGTTATACATAATTATATAGTATAAAAATACTCCATTAACACCATATACTATACATTTATATCCACACACAGAGATAATTCTATTGTTGAGATTGTATATAGCCATGTTGAATTGTTGGCTTCCTCACACTTTATAAAACCAAAAGTGGATAATAGCAGATTGTCATATCGTGTTTTCATGCATTTCTAATATTTTTGGCTTCATATATTTCATGCATGAAGTTTAAAAATAATTAAAGCTTCACTGTGAATTGTTCCCTTTATCTATATAAATGACCCTTTTTTTTAGAATTTAATTTTTTAATCTTGCATTTAACATTATCTGACATTAATATTGTATTTCTTGCTTTGCTTTTGTTAATATTAAAAGTACTTTGCTCATCTTTAAAAAAAATACTTGTATTATTCTGATTAGGTGTATCTTTTATAAACAGAGCAGAAATATATTCTGTTTTCTTCTTTTTTTAAATCCACTCTGAGCCTCTGTTTCTTCTTTATAGGGAGTTTAACCCACTTGCAGGTGTTATTAAAGCTGATGTGTTTGTTCCTTGTCATCTTTTTGTTTTCTGCTTTTGTTCTGTCTAGTAGTCTCCATGTTTTATACCTTGTACTATTTGGAATAGATTTTTTTCCCTTTTATCATCTATAGTTTTTTTGAAATGAATCTATCCTGTTTCTGTTCATCCTGGTACTTACATGTAAGTTTCTCCGAAACATTTTTAACCTATGTGAATCTAATTATTCAGGCTGAGTGAAATGCTTCGTCCTGTACTCCTGTTTGAGACAAGAATTGCAGGGGCCTCCCCTCTAACCTCATCCCACCTCAACACTCTCAGGCTTTATCAAAATCACATTTTGAACTTGTAACCCAAGACTTTGTATATTGAGACGTTTGTATATCCGTTCAGCTTAATTGTCCAATTTACAGCAATTCCTTAGCCTTGTCTCTCTAAATCCATTTCTCACTAGGCCTTTCATGAATCCCTCATAGGTGTCATTTGTCAGTCTGTCCCTTTGTTTCTTCTCAAAGTTGTTTAGAATACATTTTAACAAGCATATACCAAAAAGATGTGTGAGTGCCGTCTTTTCCGATTCTTGAGATACTTCTTCTTTCATGTGATACATATTTATCAAAAACCTGTTTTGCAACAACAGCTGTGGTAGGTGCTGGAGATACAATAATAAACATGGACACCATCCTTCAAGGAGTGAATATCTAGGAAGACCTTTTTGTTGCCACCACATGTGATTTGGCATCTTTCCTGAGTATGAATTCCAAAGTCACAATCTTTACCCTCAAAACTCCTGCAGTTGCTGTCCCTTTGTATTTGGCATTTAGTGAGGAAGGAGAGCATCTGAAGCCTTTTCTGATTCTCGTAATTTTATGACTAATTCATTTGCTGCTTAAAGGTATGACGAAATTCCTTTCTTTATCTTCGGGTTTAAACCTCTTCCCTGGAGATGTGGACTGTGTCTCGTGATTGATTATTCCTCTTTGTGGGGCTCCCTTTCTCAGGCACAGACAGCCTTGCTTCAGCACAAGGAAGTGAGTATTCACTAAAAACCCTATTGCTGGTTCTGGGTAGCTTGTTCTGAGGAACTCTAATTATACCCAAGTGGACTCCCCAGTGCCTTCCTTCATATCAGTCATCTTTTTATTTTCTCTCTCTCTCTCATTAAATTCTTCTATTTGTCTTTTTCTATGTGTCCTGGGAGAATTTCTCAGCTTTGGACTTTATGTCATAGATTTGGTGTTTTGAAGCTTCACATTCGTGTGTTCTAAATCCAGAGTAGATTTTAAATTTCATTGTTGTTTTAAGACCCCTTGCTTGTTCCCCTTATCTACCTACTTGGGCTCTTGGGTTCATCTTGTGAACTCTTCTTCTCAGACCTTATGGAATTATTTTTCAGCTTTGCCTCCTTATTTCATGAGGCCATCTTTTGAGGTTGCCAGATAGTTTTCTAAAATTTTTATTAGTGTCCTGGGTGTCAGTGTTTTTTATTATAACAAAATGTACATAGCATAAAACTTAACAATGCTAGTCATTTTAAGTGTATACTTCAGTAGGGTTAAGTGCAATGGAAGTGATTTTTTTAAGTACAGTCTTCCTGGAATTCTTGTGTCTTTCTTTTCCTTTTCTCTGCAATATTCTTTCAATACATATTCTCAGAAATGGAACAATCTTGTGGCAAGTGGATACCTCCTTGCCCTGGCTCTCTTTCTTTGTGTAATGTTTGGATGCGCTATTAGTTCTATTCCTGAAATATATACTGAGGTGTCGAGCTCTTGGTTCATTTCCTAGCATCCAACTGGCTTCTCCCTGTTGTGCTTCTGCTTTATTGAAGTGGTGCTTTTTTTCATTGTCCTCTGGAATTTCTGATACACAGTCATGATGGAAGAAATTGAATAAATGAAGGTTCAGGAATATTTATTTGCTGATCTGCTCTGAAGCTGCATTGGTATTGCAAGTCATTGTGCTTCCTTAGATAATCTATTATGATAACTAGCCTCCTAGAGGCCCTGATGTTCTCCTCCTTCTCATATTCATGTCCTTATGTAGGTCTTCACCACACTGCGTCAGCATGGTCTGTGTGACCTCAGCATACAGCCGAGTGGTGGCATGTGGCTCCCAAGGCTAAGTCGTAAAGACGTCCTTGCCCTGTCCCTTGCCCTCTCTCTTGGACAGCTCGCTCTTATGGATCCCAGCTGCCATGATTGAGGTCATGGAGGGTCCTGCCTCAACAAGCACTGACTTGCCAAGCACGTGACTCAGCCACCTTGGGAGTGGGTTCTCCTGCCCCAGGTAGCCTGCAGCTGACGCAGCCCCGAGTGATGCCCTGACCTCACCTTTGTGAAAAACAGAGTCAGAACCACCTAGTTAAGCAGTTCCTAAATTCCTGACTTACAAAAATGGTGTGAGTTTATAAATGTTTATTGTTTTAAGCCACTGAGTTTTAAGGTAACTTGTTACTGAGCAGTAGATAACTAACCAATGCATCCTTTCATTTAAGTTAGCTTTTATATTACTAATGGATACTCAGTCCTGCCTTGGTTGAAGCCTTTTTATCGGAGTGAGGAGATAGATAGTAATGGGAATATATACTTCCTTCTTGCCTCCTTTGCAATCTTTGTTTCATTAAGATAAATTTTGTCATGATTGGAAAATGTCTCTATTTATTCAATCCAATTCAGTTTCCCTTATAAGCAGTATCATTTCTAGTTAATTTTAGGAAATAGATTGTTCTTCAATCTTAGTTTTCCTAAAAAATATAAGTATCATTTTTTTCTAAATTTTTATAACTAATTTTAGCAAGAAGTTAAGGTAGATGCATTTGGGTCTTCTACTCTTGTACAATTTTTTTTCTAAATTAAAAAAAAAAAAACTTTGATATAGTTTTGAACCAGATATCTCTCCTTGCACTTAGCAAGGGTACATAAATGATACCTGTATATCTTTAACATGCTTGGATACTTTAAAAAAATATCCAACATATCTGTGTATCCTTCAGTTTTTCAAATAAGGTAAAATATGTACAATCCTTTGGTTATTGAAATAGAAAATCAGTTTTAAGTAAAGATGGTTCTTGTCTTATTCTTTATGTAGTTCTTTGATTTATTTTCCTGTCTCATTGCATTGTCTAGAATTTCAAGAACATGTTGAATGTTGACAGTTATAACTGGCATCCTGTGTCTTATTTCTGCTTTTATACAGTTGCCTCTAGGTTTTTCCATTAAGTGTGATGCTTACTTCTATTTTCAGAGAGATCTCACTTATTGAGAGATCATAAATAAATGTTCAATTTTTATTCATTCTTTTAAGAATTTCTGTAACTTCACACATGGTTGTCACATCTTTTATTCTTAGAATTAATCTCAGGAACATTTTATCTGTTTAATGCATTGCTAGATTCTATTTGCTAATAGATTTGTACTCTTACAATTAAAACGCTATATGCAATAGTGGAGACTATGTGAAATGCACATTTCCTGACAATACGTAGATGATCAAGTACATCCTAGCAGTAGAAGTAATGATAATTATTACCACAGTGAATGCTGTAGATTATAGTTTTTCAAGTACTACAGCGGTTCAAAGCACTAATAATGATACAAAAAAGAGCCTTTGCGGTAGGGTAGCAATTTTCCTGCCACCAGGCTTATTCCCCAAGGTTACAATTAAAAGTCATCAGCAAATGGAGGTACAAACATTACTTTTTATAGCTCAGGTTCTTTACATTGTCTCTGTAACCCAGCCGTTTTCATTAGTGCTGAAATCCCAATTCTGGACATGTAGGATAGGAGAAAGGGCCCCAGGCGACTCTCCTATTTACCAGCTAGGAGATCCTGAATAAGCCACTACAACTTTTAAGCCTCCTCTGTAAAATGGAGCCAGTCAGTCAGCCCGACATTCCTTAGAATATTTCTGTGAGGGTCAGATATGGTACGGGGAGTGTGGTACTTTTGAACCGGAGTCCACTACGCACACATACAAATGCACCATCATCAGCAGCATCTCTGGAGTCGTATTGAGCTGTGGCTCTCTACTCCCTACATACAGCCAGATCCTTTTGCTTTCATGTGTTATTACAGGCCTCGTGAAACACAGGTTTGCATTTCAGTGCTACTTAATTACCCTTCCTCATCTCCCAGCCATTTTTACATTTAAATAAAACTCTCATTTCACTTAACGATAAAAGGGCGAAAAATTTGCATATTAAGTGTGAGTCAGTGGCATGGATATCTAATTAAAACCTGCTATTTTTTTTCCCCTTTCTCCCCTTTTCATTTTTCTCCCCTGAGCTGCTGACATTACTATAGCTGTATTCAGTGTCCCCATTCTGTCAGCCCTGTGTGTTCTGAGGAAAGCAACCAAGAAGGATATCAGGGAAAGCAGGCACTTAAGAGAAGCAAGAGGAGGGTGGGGCAGGAGGGAAAGGGGACGAGTAACAGAGGAAGAGGATGCAAACACAGAAGGGATTGTAATGGAGAAGTCCTGCAGAAGAAGAGGAACTTAGGTAGTGGCTGGGGAGGCTATTGTTTTTAAAAAGAGGGCAGGGTGAGGAAGGGCATGTCTGAAAAACTGGAAGTTTACCAGAAAGAAGAGAGTAAGAACCAATGACAAAGTGATGGGTGGAGAGGAGCCTATGACAGGACGGAGAAAGGAGCAAGTGGTCCGAGGGGGTTAGAACAACTGGGTATCAGCCAGGAAAGGCAGTAGTTCAAGGTAGCAGATCGCTTGTTTCACAAAGAGTGTCCAACAAAAAGGCCATCTGTTGGTCTGCTTTGAATATTTGTCCTCTCCTCTGCCTAAGCTCCTGTGGTCTCCTGTAATAGTCTACATCCTCTCTCCTAGATTTTCTTTGTTTTTCCTCCCTACAGTCCAGACAATAGACTCAGAAACAGATTTCTTGAAATTGTGTGTGTATCTTCAAGATTAAACCAGATATGAGCATCTTCTCCCTCTTTTCCCTTCCCTGAACACCAAGACCAGCCTAGTATAATTAAGGCATCTGCTCAGTATCTTCCTTTGCCCACTCTGTTCACGTAAACAGATGACCTGTTTCTGAAATTACAGTGTTTACGGGGAAACTCAGTCGTGGATAATGGTGCATGTGAGAAGCATGGTTCACGGTAGGCGTCAGTGCAGTCGTGTGGCACTGTGATCCTCTCAGCTGTAGTTAATCATGGCAGCCCTGCCCCTGGGCATGCGAGACTGTCCATCTGCCTGTGTCCAGATGCTTGGGCAGATACAGACTAAAAGCGCCGGGAGATCTGACTGAATTTAGACCATTTGGCAAGCGATAGGTCCAAAAGGGAGAGTAAGGAAGACGTTATGCTGCTGAAGCCCAGGGCCCCGCACTGCGGCCCCAGGGAACTGGGATCCAGTTCGGTAAAGGAATCCACGTCAAACTACAGTTTGTAAAGGGACTGGGCGGCGAGGCCAAAGCCACACTTGGTCAACTTTTTCGAAACCCTTTGGCCCTTGTTGGAGGTTGATTTGGAAAACACTTCCCTGGACTCATACGTAAGGGCAGGGTTACCTCTCCTCCTGGTGTAGTGTTTTCCAGATTGCCTGATCACAGGCTCTTGTCAAATTATGCGCTTCCGGCCCCACCCCAGACCTCTCAAATCAGATTTTTCAGGAGCTAGCCCTGAAGAATCTATGTTTCATATACAACCCAGCAAGATTGGTAAATACCAGTTTTTAGAGGAGCTGAACAATCTTAGGTGTGGAGGTAGGGGCATGATAAGACCAAAACAGGATCTCCCCTGAAGGCAGTATATAATGAGTAGACAGTTTTCATAAACGCCCCAGACAACCTCTTGGTCTTCCCATGTGTAGTCACTTCAACATCAACACAGTCATAACAACATCGTGTTATGACTCAACCTTTTCTTTTTATTTTTTAAAAACTTTATTTATTTTTATTTATTTATTTTTGGCTGTGTTGGGTCTTCGTTGCTGCGCCCGGGCTTTCTCTAGTTGCGGCGAGCGGGGGCTCCTCTTCGTTGCGGTGCGCGGGCTTCTCATTGCGGTGGCTTCTCTCATTGCGGAGCACGGCCTCTAGGGGCGCAAGCTTCAATAGTTGTGGCACATGGGCTCAGTAGTTGTGGCGCATGGGCTTAGTTGCTCTGCGGCATGTGAGATCTTCCCGGACCAGGGCTTGAACCCGTGCCTCTGGCAGGCAGATTCTTAACCACTGCGCCACCAGGGAAGTCCTTGATGTGATGTGTGAGGTCATTAAGCGAGTCTAGATCTGCATTTCCCACCTTAATACCTTCACCTCCACTGCTTTTCCAAACATGGCTTTAAGACAACACAGGATGAATAGACCTGTGCTTTGGCTCTTTTGGTCCCTGAACCGAAGACCATGCCTGATGCTTTCCATTCTGCTTCCCAGGAATTAGAATACTGTCCCTGAATGCTGGTTTAGGGTTTTAATGTTGCTGCCTATTGACAGAGTATACCTTGATGCCAACTGCCTGCAGTTAAAACAAAAGTTAACAGGAATTGAGCTCGCCCTGGGTGCCAGCGTGTCCTCGAGAATAATAACCCATTTTGTCCTCAGGCCAGCCCTATAGCATACTTACTGTTCGGATGCGGTGCTTTGCTTAAGGATGCTGAGGTACTGGGAGGTAAATCAGGGACCCCTAGATCACCCAGGTAGTAAGTGGCCCGACAGGATTCAGATCCAAGAATTCAAGCTTCCGGTTTGAGCTTTTAAACCTGAAATTATTCTGCCTCACCTGGCGTTTCCCATCCCTGTGCTCACCTCACTTGTGTGAGATGAATGGTTTCAGCTTGAGCTGGTTCAGCCCTCCACGGACAGCTGGTGGACTTTTGCTTTGTGGTGTCATCATATTGTACCAGGCTTAGCAAGGGTGACTGCGGCACGGTACCCAGGCCAGACCCCTGGGCCCCCGACAAGCTGTCTGTCCCACCTTCTCTGAGGGAAAGCGGATGCCTGTCTTAAGCAGCCATGCCTTGTCCTGGTGACTGTCGATTCACCCATCCACTGAACTTGAACTGCTTTTGCAGATGGCCCGTCTACTCTGCTTGGGCACTGCTTTTGCTCCCGTACCATGTTATGCCTGGAAGAGGGCAAGATTCCTCTTCCCTTCATACCTGGGAGCCACCCATCCCCACCGTTAGCCCATGGCAGCCTTGTCTAGTTCTGCTTCTTGTCCTTTCCTGACCCTCCTGCTCTAAGTCCCCGGCTGCAGTTCAAGACGTGCTGCCATCAAGAGGGAAGCAGACTCACAGAATTCTGGAGGATGGCTTTTGCTTAAGACGCCAGAAGGACCAAGATAGTATCACCACCAGAACTGTCCTCACGTTTGAATTCAAATCTATTTGTGTAGCATGTACTCACCTCTCCTGGCTTTCATTTTTTCTAAGATTTGGAACAACTAACTTTCCCAAAATGTGAATTTTCATTCCTTTTCAAATCTGGAGGGTGTCCCATTACCAATAAAAGAATGCACTGCATCTTGGTTCACACCATTTTAAAACATCAATGACCCTGTTCAGATTCTTTCCCAGAGTACTAAAAATGAAAATTCTAACCTCCTTTGCAGAGTATGAATATAGCCAAGTAGTCTGGACAGGTGCAGCGTCCTTAGATGTTGTTAGACACTCTCTTGGGTGAAAATCATCTGATTCTTCTGTCCTAAATTGAATAGACAAATTGTGAACCTGAAGCTGTGTGGCAAAAATTCATGTCCTGATCGGTGGTTCTTCGAATATAATGAATGCACGGTGAGAGTCCATTTATGATGGGATGGAAGATACAGACACCTATGGATGTAGATCTTGGCTGTGAGATTTAAGAGAAAGAATCTAAGCTGATTGGTGGCCTTTGTTCTTGATGTCTAGGATTTCAGTTTTATTGTTAACTCTGTGTACAGAAATCTCCTAGTTTATTTCTCCTTGAACCTCTAAGTATCGTAAAGTCAGTTTAAGACGTTGTTTAAGTAATGCTACCAATGTTTTTCTTTTGATTTGAAATGGAATTATTGAAATAAAAATATTTGTCTATCTCTGAGGTGGCAGCTACACATCCTTCTCATGGCTTCTTACCTCACTGTTGTTAGGATGGCCACTACCCTTCCAGCTACCATGCCCACATTCAAAATAAAAAGGGGAGAGGGGAACAAAGAGAAAGGATCTTTTCCCCTGGATTTTGTCATTTTATTCGAGGAGGAACGGTCTCCCTGGCCCACTGGCCATGCCCAGTGTTTGCCCTCCTGGAGCACAATTTGTGAAAAGGGATCTGACTGCAAGTTGAGGAAGCCCATGCATATAGCATCGGTGTTAGGCTTCAATGGACCAATGCATACAAGATATCTGCACATAATAATAATTGAGGGAATGATAGGTAACTCGTTATCATTAGGGAAGGCTCTGTAAGGCACTGTCAAATCTATCCAGAGATCTTCTCTTTGCTTTTTCCTATAGTGAATACTTCAGTTTCCTATATCCATCTGAGATATCATGGTAACATTTTATGCCATTATACTGAGACTCTCTTAGTCTTAGAAATGTACAGCTTTCAACTATACTCTTCGTTTTACTTGGTTTTCTAAATTAACAAATTCTAAATGTAGCAAAGCCTGCAATTCTTTTCCTGATTTTATCTTCGTGATTCTGAACTCATTAAGTGATGTAAGGCTCTGTTAGAATCTGATTTGGGAACTACTTGGCCCAAGTTGATAAGAAAGACTCTAATTGGTCAGATTCAGAGTTTTCAGAGGCCAAAATGCTGTGACTCAGCTGACTCTCTTCACAGCTCAAGAGGAAAAGACAGGGGTCTCAGGAGGAGCCAACTTATTTCCCAATAAGAATCAGGAAGAACTTTCAGAAAGTAAAATATATATTTACCACAATTCTGACACTTCTCAGAAGTACTGCTATAAATAAAAACACATTTATAGATGATGTGCCATATCTATTGTGCTCTATGGTGCTTCCAGAACTGATTGTAGTAAGCCTTCCCCCTGCAGGCGTTTCACATCTCCTGGTTGACATGCCCTTACACAATCTGGAGGGGAGGCGAGGCTCCACACAGAGGCCCCAAGGAGCCTAGCAGTCACTGCCTGGGGGGTGGGGCTGGGAGGGGCACTCAGGTACTTCTTTTTTTTTTTTTAAACATCTTTATTGAAGTATAATTGCTTTCCAATGGTGTGTCAGTTTCTGCTGTATAACAAAGTGAATCAGCTATACGTATACATATATCCCCATATCTCCTCCCTCTTGCATCTCCCTCCCTGTCAGTGCAAGAGTGTTCCCTTTTCTCCACACCCTCTCCAGCATTTATTGTTTCTAGATTTTTTTGATGATGGTCATTCTGACCGGTGTGAGATGATATCTCATTGTAGTTTTGATTTGCGTTTCTCTAATGATTAATGATGTTGAGCATTCTTAAAAGACATTTATCCTCAGGGAAAGAGACTGCCTTCAAGTCTTCCTGGCTCTGCCTCTAGAGCCTGTCATAGTACCTGGCACAAAACGGAGGCTCAATGAGAGGAGATACAGGTGGTGTCACTCAGCTTAACTGGTCACTTAGAACACTTACTTCAAACCAGCGTATCCAATACCCGTCCCATATACACCATCGCGAATTTCATAATCCTGTGTGAGTGTGTCCTTGCAAAGTGTGAGTGTGCGAGGCTCACCTCCCCCGAGCTGTCCCGAAGGGGGTTGATAAACGTAAGCTGGTTTGGTGCACTCTTGGATTAAAGCTTCACGTTTGTGGGTTTGATTTCTGAGCAAAAATCTGTATTCTGACTCCCTGCACAGCTTTACCCACAGCTGTTTTGACTTCCTCCTCTCCCCAGAGTACGCTGTACATTTCTTTTAAAGCATTCATGTTCTGTTTGGTGTTGTCGTCACCTCGTGACAGCCATCCACATCAGTGTTATTGCCCCTGTCCCTCTGACTGCATTGAGAACCCCTAAAAGTCAGAGGCAGGTCGTGATGGATGCATGCTCAGTTCGTCTGCTGAGAGAAGTGGAACAGAATGGAAAAGGATAGAAGAAACAGAGCGCATTGGAATAAACCAAACGCACGTGGCTCATCCAGATAAGCTGCACAGGAGACGTCAAGGAGGTGACAGTGACATAGGACAGCGGAGAAGCACTCTCAGTGAGGAAAAAAAAAAAAGGTGCCCACGATCACTGAGCTTGAGAGGGAAAATTCTTTTCAGTAGAAATGTTTTCCCTATATAGTTTGGGTTCCATCTTCAGATCACAGGTTATTTGAAGTTGAGTCTGAGCCAATTAAGAACTTCCTCTTGTTTCTCCTAAAGGAAAATACCCAAGGCTGTTGGAAAGCTTAGGGTATCGTGTTCTGCTCCCCACGGGGCACCTTGAAGTCTGGTGTTTGTCTAGCGAGAGAGGAAGGGTGTTTCTGCAACAAATGCTTTTGTAAAAAACAAGATGGTTTGGTCTTTGGCTGGGACCCTTGCATAGAATGGCCACATCAGCGACAATGAATTTAAATTCCTCTCCAGAAAAAGCATGGATCTCTTCTAAAATGGAAATGCTGGCGTTTGTCTTCCCTTCTGCTGACAGAAGACATGAGCCGTTGAGCTTTTTGTCTCCTCTTCATGCAGAACCAGCTTCTTAGAAAATTATTAGGGTTTCGCTGACATCGATCCAGAAGGAGACAGGAAGGGAAAGAACATGGGGAGTGAGGGGGAAAAAAATCCCTGTTTCTCTTCTGCTGTCAAAAAGAAATGCACTAAAATCAGTTTTTACTTGAACTCACTCTGTGTAAAAATACAAAGTTTATTTCATACTTCTGCAAAATCCCCAAACCCATGAGGGCTCCTGGAAACAGGAGAAAAGTGTCTATTTTAAAGACATAATTGTTGCAGTTTTATTGTAAGTAGCAGCTCATGGGAGTGCGCAGGATTCGTGGCTGGATGGAGAGGCAAACTCGGCACACGTCAGCTCACAGTTTCCTTCTCGCCTCTACAGAACTCTGACTGAGGGCATCTTCTCGGCTCTGGAAGAAAGCTGGCAAGAGCCACTTCCACTTCTGGGGACCAAGGTGGCCAGAGGGAGCAATGGGGGTGAAGCGGACAGCGAGTCAGGGCCTCACCAGGCTGGGAGGGCTCATGCGGTGAGCACAGCTGGCGGCAGCTGGGACTCCACTCAGGAAGCTGAAGCTGAGGTTGCCGGCTGCTCCCACAACCAGCTGAAACTATTTTGTACCCAGAAAACAAAACAGATAAAAAAAGAGGCACACGGGAGCATCATCTCGCTCTTTGTGAAGCGGGGGATAAACCAGCGCCTGTGCCTTGCATTCCAAGCCCTTTGGATCAGGGTAAAATTGACTCCAACAAAGCAAACGATGTATTATTAATGTTGCTGTTTCTTTTAAAGATTTGATACGGCAGGCATTGCAATAGAAAGGGAAAGGCTCTTCGAAATTGGCAATTCTTTTTCTTCAGTTCTCTCAGTGGGATGCTATATGCCTCTTTTCTCCCGTTTTACTTTTTTGGGGTTTTTTTTTTTTTTTTTTTTAAACAAAGAAATGGGAATCCAGGAAGGAGAGGAAAAAGGATGCAGCAAGGCATGCAGGGGAAGGGAAAGGGAACCATAAAAACTGTGGAAGAAGGTGGACAGGGGAGCAGAAGGTGAAAGGTGAAAGCAGTTTGCATTAAAAATCAGAGAGAAGGGAAGAGTAACGGGGAGGCATTGTTACGCTTCCAGAACACTGATCTTGCACCCTGGTGGTCAGTGTAGACATCGCAGTACCTTTGGGGAGACATGCACATTTCCTCATGTCTGCCCATAGGGAAGAGCATCAATCTCCCTGGTGGTCTGGGTCTGGGGGAGAGATTGACTCCCTTGTCCCAGCTCTGTCTTGTGCCCATCCTACCAGAGGGTGGATCCTGGCATCTGCCATCACCCCCATGGTTCTGCAGAAAGTGTCATGACCAGCATGGTCCAGCATCTTTTCTGCCGAGGTTCACACAGAGACCGCACAGCCAGACTCACAGTAACCTCAGAGAGAGAGAAAGACATCCAAACATGACGTTTTGTAGTGTCTGTTCTCAAATAGCGTCCAGAGAACAGGAAATCCCATTCTTTCCTGGATCACGTTTAATCTGTCCGTCATCCAGCCAGTATTTAGGGAGTGCCTGTTCCTGTCTGCCAGGCACCATGCGATCCCCCCCTCCCCCCGTCATCCACACCGTTATTGAGCAATAACTGTGTGCAGGCACTGTTCTGGGAACTGGAGATAGAGCAGCCCCAGATGAAGTCCCCGCCCTCATGGCGGGCCCAAAGACAAGGCATCGGCCCAGTGTTGTGGGCTTGCATATTACTTATACACTCAAGGCATCCAAAACCCTCCCCCCAAATCCCAAATCATACATTCAAGGGCTTACTTGGCATTTCCACTTGGAGGTCAAATTGGGCGTCTCAAGCTTGATGTGTTCTAAATCACACTGTTGATGTCCTGGTCCCCCTCCACCCGTTCCCCCTGATTCTTCTCCATCTTAGAAAAAGAAAACCCCATCTTCCAGGTTTTCACACCAAAATAAATAATGAAAGGAGTGATCCTTGATCCCGCTTCTGCTCACACCCTAGACCCAGAGCGTTGGACATTCCTGCTGATTCTAGGTTCCAAATATATCTAGAATTTGAAAATTTTTCTCTACATTTACGCCCAGTTTTCAGTGCAAGCTTCAATCACCTCTAACTGTTATCCTCGTACCCACTGCTGGGTCACTCCACAGCCAAGTGAACCTTTTCAGATAGAAGTCTGGTCATGCCACCCTCTGTGCAGAGCCCTCCAGGGACCCCTTTCTCTCCCAGAGGAAAGGACAGGGGCTTCACAGTGGACATAAGGTCCCACACCACCTGCCCACTGTTCCCCTCTCCCCTCCCCTCCCACCACTGTCCCCTGGTTTCCCTGCTCGAGACGCAGCATCTAAAAGAGGGAAGTCCAAGAGAGTACCCTCTTCAGAGCATGGAAATCACGTCATGATAAGGAGGGATGCTGCCGAGTAGGGCATGAACCTATCCTCACTAAGATGCTCTTAGACGTGGCAAAAAAGACCAAAGTCTAGAAGGAGAAACTCTACAAGAGACGTGAGAAGAAAGCACTGTGGTGCCCCAGTTCTTGATTAAGTTTGCCTGTAGGGTGGGACGGGATCAAAGGATGTTTCACACAAGGTGTGGTATTTTAGGAATACCCTCAGGAAGGGTAGATAGTTTCTGGGTAAAGAAGCCCTAGCCTTTCAAACGGCAGAGAGAGAAGCTTGAGCATGTGCAGAGGCACATGGTTGGGAAGGTCCGGGAGGCTGAGGCATCAGAGTCAGTGAGCGACGCAGCAGGAGGTGAGACTTGAGAAACAGGTTTGAGCCAGTTTGCCAAGACCCCCTACACATCAAGCTGAGAAGCTTAAATTTTATCCTGGAAGCATTGAAGAGACAATAGAGTGAAATCGACATGGATAGGCGTGTTCAAAGCATTGAAGTCATCTACATGAGAAGGCTGAACTACTGAAATGTATATTATTAGAAAACAGGAATGCACGTTACTGTATATTCAGATAAGAGTCACGACAATTCCTGGTGATGTCCCTAGTCCACCCCTAATTGCTCCGAGTGCGTGTCCTCGGCTGTAAGCCAAGGATGCTGAACTGGGAGATTTCTGAGATCTCTTGCAACTCAAAAACATTTCTGTCTCTATCTGGCGAGCTCATGTGATCAGGGAATACTTCCCGGAAGAAATAAACCCAAAACTGGCTCCTGAGGGAAGAGTGGAGCTTGCATAGGCCAAGAGGAAGGGAAGGGGAGTCTACCGAGGGAGGCATGGCGAGAAAAGAAAGAATGAGGTTAACAGTGCAGGAAACAGTAAGCCCTTTGGAGACAGGAGACACGTCTCTCATCACAGCTGCTTAGTACCTTGTAGTCCAGGGCCTGACAAATGGTTCTGCAGGAACAGGTGAATGAAGGAAAGGGGGTGCCCGGTGGTATGTGGGAAAGTGCAGCAGGCGATGCCCCCAGGTCTGGCAGGACCCCCTCGTGGAGGACCTGTGGGTCCATGTCCATGAGCAAACATGCCGTGGGGACTCCTATGAGACGGCCGTGAAGTTGACCATTGCAGGCAGACTTTAGGAAACACCCCCTGTGGGATTTGTCTCTAATGCTGAGCAGTAGTCTCTCAGTGGCCCAAGACAAACTGATTTCCTGTACGTAGCAACCGTTATTTGTTTCATGGTGAAACATCCCCACTGGAGACAAGAGAGCCCAGCTGTGTTTGGGTTTTACAGGCTGTCTCAAGATTCCTCTCAGATGTTTTGGTTTATGGCAAAGTTGAAAATACTGCATTATCATTATTGCCATTTTCATTTATTCAGCTCCCACTAATAATTAATGTTTACTGAGTACCAGTCGTGTGCAGTGAGATTCAATAAGCATAGAATTAGACTTGGCCTCTGTCCAGTGGGCTTGTGGTAAAGAAGAAAAATACAAACAAGTTGTTGCCCAACTTGTAATCTCTTTAAGATATGTTTGCTTCAGAGTCTCCCTTTGGTGAAACTTTGCTAAACTGACTAGAGCCAAGAAATCTGACTTTAAGCTTGCCATTACTGTTTTATACCAGTATTTCCCAAAATAGGTTTTATGGGAAGGATATTGATAGATGATATATATTAATAAAAAAGAATGCCCAGACAAACGAATTTGTAAGCAGTGGTTTCAGCAGAAGTAAATATGCTCACTACTGCAGGATTTGGCTGAGATTTTAATGGGTTAATGTGCCTTGTAAGCCCCAAGAAAGAGAAATAGTACGTAGATTTTTTAAAAACTTATTTGGGCATGGAATCATTCTCTAATAGACTATAAAAATGCAGTTTTGCAAAGCTGTTCTAAAATTCAGAATGATTTTTTTTTAACCACTGAAATGATTTTATTTCTCAGACCCCTTTGCTATCCTCTCAATTCACCAAAACCTTGGTAACACCTCCTTATTACTGTCGAGGAAGGATTATGGATCAATGGTTGATCCAGGAGACCCTTCCTGGAATCCCCACAGTATTGGGGCTACCCAGGCAAAGGTCTGGTACAAGAAGGCAGTCTTTTCCACTGCAGTATAAAGATTCGAGAACCATGCTTTTATGAGTATTAAAACAACTGGAATCCTTGAGGCACACTGCAGTGGCTAAAATAAATAAGATGACACTTCCAAGTGTCAGTGAGGATGCAAAGCATCTGGAACCTTGTATGCTGAGTCATTGCTAGGAGTCTCAGACAGGGCAGATGCTTCAGAAAACTTGGTACTTTCCTAGGAAGTTAAACACTGCACTATGACAGAGCAGTTTCGCTCCTAGGTGTTAATTCAAGAGGGATGAGTAAAAATGGCCACAAAAACACTTAAACAAGAATATTTTATTTGTAAT
Source organism: Neophocaena asiaeorientalis asiaeorientalis (assembly GCF_003031525.2). Taxonomy (NCBI): domain Eukaryota; kingdom Metazoa; phylum Chordata; class Mammalia; order Artiodactyla; family Phocoenidae; genus Neophocaena; species Neophocaena asiaeorientalis. The sequence continues at coordinate 2,173,089 of NW_020174430.1, read as the reverse complement.
ATCCATAAGTAGAGGGTGTAAATGCCCCTCAGGAAAAAAATTAGGTTAAGCAAAAGAAGCCAGATATGAAAGATTAGATATCATTTCATTCCATGAATTTAAAGTTCTCAAACTGGCAAATTCATGGGAACAGAAATCAAGTCAGTGTTCACCTCGGCATGGGGGCAGAAGGTAAGGGGAAATTGACTGGAAGGGTCTTGAAGGAATTATCTTGGGTGAAGGAAATGTGCTGTTTCTCTATTGGAGTGGTAGTTCCATGAGTGTTTACAGCTGTCACAACTCATCAAACAAAACACTTAAGATCCGTGCATTTGATTGTATGTAAATTCAACCTCAATAAAAACATGGAAACAAAATAATTGGAGCCCTTTCCTCACAGAGCAGCTTTGAGAGATCTGTTGGCACATCCCGGTCGTGAATTCCCATGAGCACTTGCCTACGGAAAGGACAGGAAATGCCAAATGACCCATTTGTCATGTCTCAGGGGACAGTGTTCATTCTAATCTTTTGGAATGAAAGTGGTCAATCCCCAGATGCTTAGTTGTGGATCAGCTTGGACAGCTCTCCTGAAGGGTCATATTGGGAACCAGTTCCATGCGTGTTGTTTCCACGTGCTCCTGCATATCCTCTTACGAAAGGACACGTTTCTGATACGTGATCAGCTGATGACTTGCCCTTTATTTTTAAATTAAGGTCATCACTGACTCTTATGTTTCTCCCCAATCATATTTTCTTTATCTCAGCATGGCATTTTGCTTATTTGTTGCTGGTTGCTGGCCTTAGACTCTTAAAGCATCCCCTCGATATTATGAGCAACACCAATTAACCATAGACATCAAGGACTAAACACAAGTAAAATTAATAGCTTTCCTGGTCTCTGCCAGTATCATTTTGATGAGAAAGGCAGCAGTGATCAATTGTTATTTAACAAGTCATTAAACTGAGAGAAGGATGGGCACAGCCACAGTCCACTCATCAATTTACAATTGATGAATAATTACCTATTTTTTTTCAAAGAACTTTATTCCCTCAGTGTTGCTCTTAGATTCTCAACTTGGACCAACAAAATCTTTGACCAGATTGTCCTTTGGGGAGCAAGTGTCCAGGAGGCATTCGTACATCCACCCTGTCTCTCTGTCTCTCTCCACTCTTCCTCCTCCTGCCCTCCTTCCCCTCCTCATCTTCCTCTTCCTCCTGCCATCACCTCAGTTCGCACGTACAGAGCACTTCCTGTGTACCCAATGCTCAGTGTCTGTACTCTCTCTTGTATTATTTCATTTAATCACGTCTTAACGCAGACATAGAGAATGGACTTGAGGACACGGGGAAGGGGAAGGGTAAACTGGGACGAAGTGAGAAAGTAGCATGGACATATATACACTACCAAACGTAAAATAGCTAGCTAGTGAGAAGCAGCCGCATAGCACAGGGAGATCAGCTCGGTGCTTTGTGACCACCTAGAGGGCTGGGATAGGGAGGGTGGGAGGGAGACGCAAGAGGGAGAGGATATGGGGATATATGTATATGTATAGCTGATTCACTCTGTTATACAGCAGCAACTAACACAACATTGTAAAGCAATTATAGTCCAATAAAGATGTTAAAAAGAAATGGTATTATGAACCCATTTCACAGGTTGCAAGTTGAGAATTAGAAACTCATGTAACTTACGGAAGAACACAGAGTTTAGACTTAGAAGATGGTGTTTGCTTCTTCACTGCACATGCCTTGTCCACTTTAGTATAGGCAGTGTTTCAGTGTATATGTTAGCGTGCTCTCTACTTGCTGGATTTTGAGCTGGCTGAACTTGTAAATATCTGACATTATTATTTTGTTTTTTTTTCTACTTAAAAGTTCTCTATACATTTAAACATGAATAAAATGGTGTCTCAGCAAATCGTTTTATGTCACCTCAGATATAAATGTATACTTCATTTGCTACAGTATTTGCATTTTAGAAATGTTTTCAGGGAGTCCTCATTTGTAAATCAAAACTTTTTCAAGTTTAATTACTCTATGCATCCGAAGAGAATTCACAATTAAAAGGGAAAAAAATAGAATCCTCTTTCCTAAAGCTAGTGATTGCTTGAATTCACCAGCCCGTGCCTCCCATCTTTTTGCATTCCACCCACCGCACCGGGCGCCTGAGAATAAAAACAGGAGCACACTCCAGAAACGTGTGCTCCTCATTCCCATGGGCTTCCTCCAGTCTTGACCCCCTGCCCCATTTCCTGTGTTGGAGGTTATAGGAGATCTGTGTATTTATCTGAATATTTGTAATGCGTATCGGAATGAGTGTCAGTATCTGTGTGTGAGATAGAAAGATATCACGTGAATTCAGTATCCGTACAACGTATGGACAGTACTGCATGGTGCCGTTTCCTGTGCTAAAAGGGAGATGCTCAGGCCACTGTGACAAAGTTCCACAGGCTGCGGGGCTTCAACAACAGACATCTATTTTCTCACGGTTTTGGAGAGTAGAGGTCCAAGATAAAGGTGCAGGCAGGGCTGGTTTCCTTTGAGGTCTCTCATTGACTTGCAGGCGGCTGCCCTCTTGCTGCCTCTTCTCTGTTCACCTTCATTCCTGGCGTCTCTGTGTGTCCTAATCTCCTCTTATAAGGGCACCGTTCAGATTGGATTAGGGCCCACCCTAGAGGCCTCCTTTTAGAGTAATTACCTTGTTAAGGGCCCCATCTCCAAATGCAGTCACATTCTGGGGTAACTGAGGTTAGGGTTTCAACATTTGAATTTGGGGCAACGGGCACAGTTCAGTCCATCACAGGAGGTTAATAAATTTCTCAAGCTTGCTCTTCAGAGCTTCATGTATAATACGAATTTCAAAATCCCTCCAAGTAACAGCTTTGTTTCTATAACCTCAGTGACCCACTTAGTAAAATGCGATAGGAGACATAGGAGAAACAGACATCTTACAGCTCTGGGATTTAGGGTAGCCCTAAGACCTCCTGAGCTTTCACACAGACTCCTCCAAAATCCATTGTGTGTTCTTATCACACAGGCTCTGCTGGGGCTCAGGCAGGGACCCCAGGGGTGGGTGGACAGAAGGGAATAAGAGGTCCAGTGGTCCAGGGCCGGTGAAATTAACCAGCAGTGTGGCAAGTGGGAGCAGTGCCTCCAGCCATGGCAAGGGATGGAGTTCAGCAGACAACTGTGGACCAGGGCAGACTGATGCTGGGACCCAAGGAGAACAGTCACTGTGCACTTAGGGCAGCACGAGCTCCTTAACCAGGTGGGCCAGAGCTGAGGTGCCAGGAACAGCTATTCCTTTCACGCTCAGGGACCACAGCTGAGGGCTTTGGAGGAGGGACCCACAGGAGCTAAGTAGGTGTCCTGGTCCCAGTAAAACCTGCTGAGGTTCAGAGTGGAGCTCCACCCCGGTGAGGATATGAGGTTTGAGACAGAAGAGCATCGTCTGAATGGAGGATACCAACAGCGAGCTTGGAAAGGAGGCTAGAGCTGGTTCTTTGTATGGCGGGAGGGTAAGGGTGTGTCCAGGAGTCGGGCCCAGGGCGCGGCTTAGGTGGTCTGCCCACCCCTTTGGTGGTGTTGAGGGCAGTGGGCACGCACAGTACCCTGCTTTGGCTCCCTGGCTCTTCAGAAGTGGCAGCTGGGGTGGGTTTTTTTTTTTGGTCTTTTTGTATCTTGTTGTCCAGAATTTGCCCCAACTGCTCATGCACGCAGTTATTTTTAGTCCCTTATAGTTTCTTTGTATTTTGTTGCTCAAGGAGATGTTTGTCCAGAGCAAGGTCCCAGATCCCAGGTCCCAGCCTGTCTCAAGGCTTAATCAGGACAGGGTGGGGCTGGGCTAGGCAGCGTCCGAGGGTGCAGTTCTTTGCTACCAAGTGCAGCGGGGACCGAGGAGGACGAGCCACAGGGACGCTGAGAACAAATTGGTATTTGGCCTTGCGCTTTCCTCTGTTCCCCTGGGATTTTCCTCTCCTTTGTGAAGAGGTCCACTTCCTCTTCCTGTGATCTCTCCTTGACCGCATGTTTCAGAATGCATTCTAGTGCCTTCTCACTGCAAATTATAAACAATAAAAACTAGGCCAAGGAATTTACCCTGGGGAGCAAAGCTGGAGAGGCAGAAGGTGGACTACCTGACCCAGTTGGTCTGTCTCCATCTCTAACGTTTCCGACTCTGTGATTATGGTTCTAGGAATGTGATTGCCGCCGCACACTTGGTCTGCCTACTGGAAAACGCCCCCTCCCGAGGGTACCGGCAGGCTCCTCTCCCTCACCTGAGGTCATCTGTCTCTCCATCCTTCCTGCTGCTCATTCCACGGATGAGTCAGCCACACGTGTGAGGCCTGATGCATGCACTGATGGCTCCTGCTAATGAACTGGCCTCGGGTTGCCATGTTGGCAGCCTCTCAAAATAGAGGGTCTGGTTTGAAGCTCTTTCCTGCTTTCAGAGCCACTGGCATTTTTTTTTTTCTTTTTTCTTTTGGCCATGCTGTGTGACATGAGGGATCTTAGTTCCCTGACCAGGGATTAAACCTGTGCCCCCTTCAGTGGAAGCTCGGAGTCTTTTTTTTTTTTTTTAAATATAAATCTATTTATTTATTTTTGGCTGTATTGGGTCTTCGTTGCTTCGCGTGAGCTTTCTCTAGTTGCAGTGAGTGGGGGCTACTCTTCCTTGCAGTGCACAGGCTTCTTATTGCGGTGGCTTCTCTTGTTGCGGAGCATGAGCTCTAGGTGTGTAGGCTTCAGTAGTTGTGGTACATAGGCTCAGTAGTTGTGGCTCGCGGGCTCTAGAGCACAGGCTTAGCGGTTGTGGCGCACGGGCTTAGTTGCTCTGCAGCATGTGAGATCTTCCCAGACCAGGGCTCGAACCCATGTCCCCTGCATTGGCAGGCAAATTCTTAACCACTGTGCCACCAGGGAAGTCCCAAGCTTGGAGTCTTAAGTGCGGGACTGCCAGGGAGGTCCCAAATTTATTTTTTAATATAGTTCTAGATTATGGATCTTGACTTAAGTGATGGTGGAGAAGCATGTAGTCTGCCATTAGGAAACTCCTCCCTGTCAAGGTGCGGTCTCCTAGTCAGTGCCATGATTTGGTGCCAAGCACCAGAGTACGTGGTCAAGTCTTCCTCAGCAGCACCAGTAGGGAGGGAGTAGGGTCATTGACCCAGCTGGGTTCCTTTAGTGGCAGCCCTCTAATCTGTGTGGGTCCATGAGGCTGTCTCACTAACAGGGTGGGGCTTTCCCATAAGAGAGGGCTCTGAGGAGGTGGCCTCTGCATCCGGAGTTGCCCCAGGGCTCTTTTCTGACCTTCAGTTGATTTCTCCCTTTGTGTGAATTTTTAGGAATGCCCTGCACTGGCTGAGGACCCTGACAATGGCTTTGCCAAAGGTCCTTCCCTGGTGTGCTGCTGTTTGGCATCTCTTGTCCTTGATGGGGAAGTTGACTGGTGTGAATGGGAGGTTTTCATCGCCCTGCATTCAGCAGCTGTTCCCTCTAACCAGGTGCTGCATCTGGTTCCCCTTCCAAGCCGAGAGAGGGGACCAGGCTCTAGCTGCCAGTGAAAGAAATGCTCTGAGAGCCTAAGGATACATGGAAAGGACTCCCTGGTGGTTTGGGGTAAAACCTCCTTCTTGCTTTAATGTTCAGAACTTGAGGTTTTGTTTTTTTGATGGGTGTGGGAACAGTTGATTGACTGGTGGCCTGTTGGTTTGCTGAGACTGAGCTCTGAACGTAGCCCTTGGCGGTAGTAAGAAGGATGCTATGGGGCCTCCACTGGCCCACGCAGCAACGATGCACTGAGCCCTGGCACTGTGGGCTGTGGCGTTCCAGTGGGGAGAGAAGGCTCAGTGCAAGCCCCACTGCAAGTCTCCTCCTGCTGCTGGAAGCTCACCTCCACTTACTCCATTTATCTGAAACCCTGGCACAGGCTGCCTGCTGCTGTGACCCAGTTGCCATGGAGAACTTGTATAGTCTTGGCTTCCTTGCTGCTTCTACAGGCAGTATTACAGAAGAGAATGTCTTTGCTGCTAGGAAATGTAACTGTTACACAGAGATGCTCATTTTCTCCGTGATGATTATTACCGAGGATATGCAAGAAGCCTTCATTACAGAGCATTGTCCTTTGTAATGAGCCCTCCGTAGCTGTCCTGAGGATGGATAAGGCTGACGGGAGTGGATTGTGTTAACCCTCAACTATCTACTAGATAGATGTCTACTAGACAGACAGATATGAAGTAGGACTGTTTATACATTTAACAGGTTTTTGTGGAGCGCTTACTATGTGTGAGGCCCTGGGGATACAGAGTCAAATACGATACTGTCCTGCCTTCAGAGATCTTATGTTCTAGTAAAGGAAAAAAGAACTGCAAACAGAATGTAAAAAAAACATGCTGCAATAGATTCCCTTACCAAGGGTGAAGAGGCCAAAAGGAGGGAAGGAAAAATATACATACATACCTATGCTTGCTGGGATTTTGTCAGGAAGTCACCCTGGAAGAGGCATCCCTTGAACTGAGTATGGCATGTGGAATATTTGCCAACCAGGATGGGGAGGCACTTCACATTCCTCTTTAGCACATAGGTTTGCCCTCAGCGTGTAGAGGCACTGCTCCTCCGAACACCGCATACAGATTCCAGGCAGGGAGAAGCGGGGAGATGAAGGCAAAAGCCAGGGCACACGTCTGCGGAGCTGCTCTCAAGCTTGCCTGGAATCCTCATTCAGCGGCTTGACGGCCCCAGCTGCAGGACCGCCTGGATTGCTCAGTGTTTCCAGCTGAGCACATGGCTATTCTGAATAAAAGTGAGCTTGGTTCGGAAGGTGTAGGAATCACAGGACTGCCTAGATGGTCCCCAGTGATCTTCATGCCCTTGTGCAGTCTTCTCCCACACTGACCAGTAGGATACAGCAGCTGGGGTGGTGTGTACATTTTCAAGGCTGGCTCACGTAAGGCATTCCATCTTGGTCTTTTGCTGTGAGGACAACAAAGCAGCCCTGTGGAGAGACCCACGTACAGGGTCGTGCCAGCGACAAGCCACTTTGTAGCACATCTCCCGCCACGGGCAAACCTCTGGCGACTGCACTCCAGTTGACGTTTGTTACGGTGTCAACCATGAAAGACCCCTGAGCCAGAAACACTCAGCCAAGACACTCTCAAACTCCTGACCATGGAAGCCACGGGACAAGACAAGATTATTGTCCTTGTAAGTCCCTGAGCTTGGGGTTACGCGGCGACGGATAACTGAATGATAAGAACAGGAACAGTAGCTGAAGAGCAGGCACCTAGACGGGTCGACCACCATCCAGCTGGCCCCTACACCCAGACACTCTGCCTTCCCCTGTTACCTGCTCCCAGCATCTCCTCCCCCAACCTGTTTCTGGGCCTCCTCCCCTGCTGAAATGACATTTATCAAGGTCAATGTTGAATAATGGGTTACCAAATCCACTGGTCCCTTTCCAGTTCTCTGTTTATCTGAGCTAGTCAACCATCACCTTCCTTTTGAATCATTCTTTTCCTGACTCTTAGGACCTCCGCATTTTCATGGGTTCCTCCCTAGCTTCCCAGAAGCTCTTTTCCAGTTCTGTCTGAGGTTCTTTTTGTTCTGTTCAATTGCCGGGTGTTGGCATATTAGAGATCTAGGTCCTGGGGTAACTCTCCCCCTCTATCTATATACCTTTTTATAAATAATTCCAACCAGTCTTCTGGCTTTAAACATCACCAATATGATGCTTCCCACACTCATAGAGGGAGTTTAGTATAATTGCTAACCGCATGAACTGGATAACGAGACAACCTGGCTTTCAGTCCTAAGTCTGTCCTTTGATAACTGGGTGAGCAAATTACTTCATCTCAATGTCCTCATTTCTGAGTCAGGATAATTCTAGTGTCTGTTATCAGACAGGAGCTTCTCCTACTGCTACTATTACTAGTACTTTTACTGCTGGGCATCTCTACTGGGTGTCTAGTAGACGTTTAAATTTATTGAAGTCCAGAACGGAAGGCTTGGCTTCTACGGACCCCACACCCTCCTCTCCTGGTTCGCTCTGTCTCAGTGAATGGCACAGCCATCCGTCTAGTCGTATAGAAGACATAGGAGTCTTCCTCAATTTTTTACGTTCCTTCATGTAAATAGCCACACTGTCAGGAAGGCCTGGTGTCCCTATCTCTAGAAAACGTCCTCCGTCTACCCGTGTCTCCATCATTCAAGCCGTCCCCTTCATCTTAGCCGCTAGCATTTTCTGCCTGAGCTGTGGAAGCGCCCTCTGCCCTGGTCTTCTTGCTTCTACTTCAGCATCCCTTCCCCAATAATATAGTCTCTATACAGTAGAATTAGCTTCTTAAAAACATAAACCAGGTCACATCACTTACCTGTCCAGAATCCTGAAATGTCATCTGATTAGCACTTAGCATAAAATCCAAGCATCTCCTCCGTAATTGCACCCTCATCTGACCTCACCTAATGGGCAGTGCCCCACCACACACACACACACACACACACACACACACACGCGCCCTGCCCTGCCCTGCCCTGCCCTTTGCTGGCTCTGCTCTGGTCTCACAGCCTCTTTCCTGGTCTTTGTCATCCCCATCCCCATACCAGGGCCTTTGCACATGCTCTTGTTCTGCAGCGTTCTTCCCCTGTATCTGTACATGCTTAACCCCCTCCTTGGTATTCAGGTTCCACTTCTCTGACCTTCTCATCTAAAGCAGAATCTAGTCATTCTCTAATGCATCATCTTGTTTCATTTTCATCATCATATATTTTATTTTCATTTTCCTACACTCTTTTCTTGGCACTGTCTCTTTATTTTGTTTCTAACTCCCCTTACTAGACTATACATTCCATAATAACATGTGTCTTATGTCTCTGATTGATTGATGTATCCCTAGCACTGAAAACAGAGCTGAGAACAGAGTAGATGCTCCATGTAAGTTCGTTTGAAGAATAAATGCCAGTGAGACAAGTGCAGTAGTCTAAGAAGATCTCCAGAGTTCTGCTGGCTAACTGGTTTTGGTAGTGGTTGCTTTCAATAAGATATAGAAGACGAGTTAACTGGATGTGAAGTAATGAGGATAATTCTAGATATCTTGAGTTTGGGGTGGCGTGGGGTGTCTGGATGTGACTGGCTTGGTGTGCAGTCTGACCCATGATTCTGGAGTGCAGGAGGGTTCTGGGAGGTATATGTAGTTTAGGGATCCATTGCATTTACCATACATGATCTAATTCAATGTGAGACTTCCCTTAAAATAGGTCCCCAGGAAAAGGAAGAGCTTTTTTGCCTTGCAGTCCTTATGGAACATTCCATAATCCAAAATGTTCTCTTGATTACTGATTTAGAGTAACGAAGTAATGTTTGGGCAGACACATTAACCTGAAACTACCTCAATCAATGCTACTTTGGGATACTTAGGAGGTTGTCTGAGAGAATCAATTAAAAAAAAAACAGTTAAAGATTTTTAACACTGATTTAAGTAATTTTTTATAGCTAGTGGAATTCATACATATAATACAACTCTATGAAAAACAAAACAACCAACATTCTATGGAAACAGGTACTGGTGATGCAGGGCTTAATTTCCATTGATGGCCTCATAAGATGATTCAAAAGGCCAGAATGTGCTCTAGCTCAAACACTGGAATGAACATGCCAGGCTTTGCAAAGTTGTGTTGGGTGACTCAGGGATATTTAAGAGTCTGATGTCATGATCCATGGGAAGAGTTGGATTGACCCCTGGTGGGGGAAAAGCAAAATTTCTAAATTAGTATATTGGTTTATATAGTATGTTCTTTTAAATGTGTGTGCTCATTTAAGTTTAATAATTTAGTATGATATATAAGCATTGGATTATTTTATCTTTATTCCTAAAGTTTTTTCAGAATTCCGTTTAGATTCTCCTCATTAGAGAAATGTAGGGTTATCTTATGCTCAGGGCTGCTTTATTCTGATCTGTATAGTGGGTGGTAGTTGAAACACCAAGAGAACTTCATGTGGCAGGAGACAGACAGGCTGAGGACAGAGTAGGTTACCACACTGAGGAAGGGAGGGGAGGAAAAGGAGTCTGTTTAGAAGACTAACAGGAAGGAGAATTTTAGGAAGTAGGAGAACTAGGAAAAAGTAATGAGGTTGAGCCCAAGAGAAAAGATCATGTCAAAACTAGGATTGGGCTTCCCTGGTGGCGCAGTGGTTGAGAGTCCGCCTGCCGATGCAGGGGACACGGGCTCGTGCCCCGGTCCGGGAAGATCCCACATGCCGTGGAGCGGCTGGGCCCGTGAGCCATGGCCACTGAGCCTGTGCGTCCAGAGCCTGTGCTCGGCAACAGTGAGAGGCCCGCGTACCACAAAAAAAAAAAAAAACTAAGGAATTTTATAATTCAGAAAGAGTCATGTACCACAATGTTCATTGCAGCTCTATTTACAATAGCCAGGACATGGAAGCAACCTAAGTGTCCACCAACAGATGAATGGATAAAGAAGATGTGGCACATATATACAATGGAATATTCCTCAGCCATAAAAAGAAATGAAATTGAGTTATTTGTAGTGAGGTGGATGGACCTAGAGTCTGTCATACAGAGCGAAGTAAGTCAGAAAGAGAAAAACAAATACCATATGCTAACCCATATATATGGAATCTAAAAAAAAAAAAAGGTTCTGAAGAACCTAGGGGCAGGACAGGAATAAAGACACAGACGTAGAGAATGGACCTGAGGATACGGGGAGGGGGAAGGGTAAGCTGGGACGAAGTGAGAGAGTGGCATGGACATATATACACTACCAAACGTAAAATAGATAGCTAGTGGGAAGCAGCCGCATAGCACAGGGAGATCAGCTCGGTGCTTTGTGACCCCCTAGAGGGGGCGGATAGGGAGGGCGGCAGGGAGACGCAAGAGGGAGGGGATATGGGGATATATGTATATGTATAGCTGATTCACTTTGTTATAAAGCAGAAACTAACACCCCATTGGAAAGCAATTATACTCCAATAAAGATGTTAAAAAAAATAAGGGATTTTAATAATAATAATAATAGTAGTAGTAATTATAATAATAATGGATCCGTCTGTGGTGTCCCAGACCTTTCCCTGGAGAGGGCAAGAGAAGCAAGGCTGAAGAGAGTCCACTGCATTTATATAGCAAACTACTGGTCACCTTGACCCAGGCAGTTTAATGGGGTGATAAGGTCAGAAGCCTGTTGGCAAAAGTGTGAAGAATAGAAGCAGGGGAAGCATAGGCAGAAAATGGACATTTTTTTACGATTAGTTTGACTGTAGGGGCAGGAAAGGTATGTGCTTTGCCTAAGCGGTGATTTACAGTTTAAGAAATTGTTTCTAATGAGAGGAAAACCTTGGGCATCTATGCAGGTTGAAGAAAAAGAGCCAGAACAATGTAGAGAGTAAAGAGGGCTGATGGGATGAGCAGGGTCCCAACAGAGAGGGTGTGACACCAGGTCAGAGGCCCAATGGGGAGATTAGTTTTGTCCAGATGAAGGAGTGCTTCTTCCTTTGGACCAAGAGGTTAGGAGATTAGGGACAAATATAAGTTTGTGAGCACAGAGGTCACAAAGCAGAGCACTGCCCTGACCTTGGCAAACACCTTGAGGCCAGGTACCTCCTTCTGAAATCATCAGCACGCCTGCCTTTAGAAGCAGGTTGAACGGTGGGTGGAAGGGTCTGAACTCGGCGTTTAGAATCCTTGGCTCCCATTTCGCTGCACAGAACATTATAAGACGTGAGAGAGATCTCCGTGACTTTTGTAGCACTTGGCCCTCTTTCCACCTGACCCAGAAACCCCTTTCTCGCAGTGCTGCCATGGGAGCAGAAGGAGGAAGTTCATTTCCACACTCAGTATTCTCTGATGAGCACGCTCTCCACGGCTTTCTGGGCTGCAGAGCGCCAGCCCGTTAAACGAGAACGTTAAACCGCGTCTCCACATCCACTTCCAGTGCCAACGTGTGACATACCTGTAAACACTCAGCTCACACCATGCCTGTAAATAATAAAACAAGGTGCAGTATAATGAAGGGGCCCAACGAATCGTACAGACAATTTGTGCTGTGAGCGAGTCTTTTTAAGTTGACGAATGTGACATTGTTTTCAAGTAAAAGAAAACTTCAGCATTTTATTTTCAGACTTACCCTGATCCAAACTAGGTCATGGCAGTGTGATGGGGGAGGTTTGGGAAAGTCTCAGAGCAGCTCTCAGCTGATACAGACTCTTGACTTGCTTTGTAAGCCCAGCGAAGACAGAGGAATGGCCAGGGCAGCCTGGCTGGCTGGGAACAAGCTGGCTTCCGTCTGAGGCACTTTTTCTACCTGAAGAACAGTGAGGCTTCAGGCCAGTGCTCAGGTCTGTTATCAGCCAGCGGCGGGCTGAGAAATCGTCTCCATCCACTAGCGACAGTGGGTGCCGTTATCTCAGGCCAGGTAATGAACAGTCTTTAAACTGCATCAGCTGGATTTTATTATCCTTTAGTTTTACACCTCTCAGCCTAGAACTGGCTTATCTTTTCCACAAAGGAAAAGATATTAGTTGACCTTTTTCCTTTCCTTCCGTTTTTCAAGTTTGAAGCCCCAGCATTATAATAAGCCTCTATACAAATACCCATAGGTGCCTGCGTAATTAAAATTACCTGCCTCAAGTTTCTTTTGTTCAATATGGGATCTGGAATAGCCAAATGTGTATCTGCTGCATATTTACGGTACAGACTCGAGGTCCCAGCTCTGGTGCTTCTTGGGGTTGTGCTCTCTGAGCAGGGAAAGGATTCATCTACATCTCAGCAAACCCCATGGATCCTCTGTTGGAGCTACTTCCTACACGAGCTCAGAGACATTTAGTACAAATAAGATCCCAGCCCCCAAAGCCGATGATTTACATGTTGCTGATTCAGTTCAAACCATCAATTGGTCCTTTCAATTTTTTCCACTGAAAAGTCAATTGTTATTCCAACAGGAGTTGACCAGGCTGGACGAAGGTTTTATTTTCTCATATTAAAGTCACCTGGACTTTCTCCATGACATTGCCCCCTGCTGTTGTCTCCCGTCTATGAGGCATCCTCTAGAGATGGGTGGTCCTCGATGGGAAGGCAAGTGGGCATTCTTGGGATGATCAGAGTTCATCTCTCTAGATGAGTGTGTGTTGGTGGAGGCCAAGTCAAAATTATCCCTAATTCACAAGAAAGAAAAAGAAATGTGGAACAGTGACCCAGATATTTGAAATTAGTCTATAGTCAACCTCATTTTCTCATTATTAAGGGTATGTATAGGTTAGTGTTGAAAAATAATAATACATTATGAAAGACATGTATAGCTTAGTGGTGAATAAAACAAAGAATTTTGTTTTATTAAAGTGTTTGGAAGAGTTCAAAATGATTTCCAAAAGGAGTTAAACATGAAAATGAAAACGCGTTAAATAATACACAAGGTATTTTTATGACCTTGAGTTTGGGAATAACTTCTTAAGCAAGACTCAAAGTACAGAAGTTATAAAGGACAAGGTTGACAGATTTGGTGATGTTAAAAAGTATTACAATGAAAGACTCATAAGTGAAAAGATAAATAGCAAACTTGAAGAAAATATTCTTAATAGCTATAAGAAAAAAGTGAACCACACACAGATTATGGTAGGTTTCTTATAAGTCTAATAAAAGAAAAAAACAAAATCCAATAGAAAAAATTAATAAATAAATAGGAAATATATTGTAGAACAATGTAAATAGATAATCAATATTAAAAGAGTGATTTATTTCACTAGAAATCAACTCATTACAAATTATGACAAGGAGATATTTTAAAACAATGGGTTAGGCAAAATGTAAGGAGATAAATAGCATTTGATTTTGGTGAGGACCAGAGAGGGGGGCACCCTCATGAACCATAGGTGACAGTGAAAGCTGGTGAGCCCAGGACAGACCAGGGTGGGAGCAATGATCAAATTTTAATTGAGAATTTCTAAGAATCTTATATAAATAAATTCTTGTAGAGGTGGAGAGGGATGTTCATAGCAACATAGCTAATTGCGGAAAACATAGAAAGAACCTGAATGCCCACTAACAGGGGAGCATGTAAAGAAATTCTGGTATATCTTTTTATGCAGCCAATAAAAAGAATAAGGAAGGGGCATACAGACATGGAAAGGTATGTCATGAAAAAGTTGCAGAATAAGAAGTATATTATCCCATTTACATAAAAAGATCAATGTGTATACACATACTTGTATATGCGTGACTGCACCAACAGTGTAACATTAGGTTGAATCACAGGTCGTGGACCATGTTTTCCTCTGGGGAAGGGACTGGGGAGAGGGTAGTTGTGATTAGGGACTATTTTATGTCTTCTACAACATACTTCTTCACTGTTTTACCAGTGAATCTACTTATCTATTGATTGTGTAAGAGGAAAGAGAGGGGAAAAAATGCAGATCCCAGCCATACGGTTAATTTGTTATTAGTGAACATAAGGGTTGACTCTGTATGGAGTTAATTTGAAAAACCCTGAGAAGCATTAGTGATCCTTTCATTTTCCCAGATAAAAGTTAGGTAAGGCGAGGGCCATCGAAACAAGAGATAACTAGTGAAAATAGAGATATTTGACTAATGGAAAATCTATTCGTTAATTTAACAAATAAGTGGAGAGCAACGTTCTAAGAACTAGGGTCCAGCAATGAAGAAAGCCAAGCTCGTGCCCTCATGGAGTGTAAATTCTAGTATCCAGGTGGGAGGCATTGGGGAATGGGGTCAGACAATAAACAAGGAAATGATACATATCTAATGCCAGATGGTGTGAAGCCCTCTGAAAAAATCATGTGCAAGGTGAGGAGGCTGGCTGGGGTCTGATGGGGGGATCGTTTGTGATTTTCTGTGGGGTGGTCAGCAAAGGCCTCCTGTCTGAAGCCAGCACCTTCTGAAAGAAGAACTTCCCAGACCAGGGACAGTGAGTGCAGAGACCTCAAAAGCAGAACCTTCCGGATGTGTTGGAGAGGCCGAGTAGGAAAGAGGCTTAGGAGTTCAGGCAAATGAGAGGGAGGTTGGGAAAATGAAATGCATTTTGTTTATGTGTTAAGTGAGTTTTACAAATTACATAAATTATTTGACCTTTCAAATTCCAGGGAGTTGATGATAATATTTCTATGTTCAGGATGAAGAAACTGGGATTCAAAGCAGTTAAGACACTTGCCCAAGGCTACTTAGGCTATCAGTGGCCAAGCTAGATTTGAACCTAGGTCTCTGAATTTGGGAAATATGCACAGTTCTACAGCCATAGGACCCAAAACTGTCTGCACTTCAGAAACTGTAGAATCAGAATCAGCAGGAGAAGGGCCCAATTATGTGTATTTTTAGAAATTTACTTGAGTGATACAGATGATTGATCGGCCAACTTTAGGATCTAAGTATCTAGTGTAAGCCCTGCCCTTGGCAGATGAGGAAATGGGCGTTTTCCATGGTTGAATGGCCTGGGAGCTGTTCCACAGGGTGGCAGAGCAGACCTAAACCCAGATGCCCTGATCCTCGAAGTTTCTCAAGCTTTGAAGTGCGGTAGAGCAGGGCTTCTCAAAGGGTAAGTTGCCTGGGAGCCACCTGGGGTCTTGTTAAACTTCAGATGCTGTTCAGTGCAGCTGGTATTGGGCTCCAGGGTCAGCTAATGCTGCCACTGGTCAGGGACCACACTTTCAGAGCAAGAACTTAGAGTTTCCTGGATAGTTTGCTAGAGCTGCCTGAGCCTCAACCCCAGGCTTAGAGATTAGAAAACTACGTGCTTTCATGTGACAGTGAGCATAAGACGCTATTTTCTGTGCCCAGGGATAGTGTTACGGAAAGAGATGGTGGTGAAGGGGACAAAATGGGAAGGGAGGGAAGTGGATGAATTGAAGTGAGTTGAAGGTGTAATGAGATCACCAGAGTACAACTCCCTGACGATATTTACACAGAAGCTATGAGGAGAAAGTTGAGGGGCAATTGTGCTCATAAGTCAAATGCCCCAAAGTTCTGGCTTCATCGATCTTGAGTGGATTTTTTTTTAACCTGATTAACCCAGATAATTGATATGGGGGAGGTTCTTTAACCACTTCTTACACTCATCCCACTGGACGGACATTGCAGGAGGTGGTGAGAAGGGTGTCCGTGGTCTTGCTGAAACCGTGGGTCCTCTTTGCTGGAGGTCTGGAAATCCTGCCATCTTTGCTACGCCAGTCCGTCCTGCTGTGTGACCGACCTTCAGGGATCATTTCCAGCTGTAAACTTCAACACTGATTTCCAGCAAAGCCTAAATACCCGGGCCTGGTCACCAGCTACCCTCTCTCCATGGAAATTCACTTCACTGCTGTTAATTACATGTTTGCCTAAGAGATGGGTCAGGCGGATTAAGATATAGTGTCTTGATTGTTGGATGCCCCGTTCCTTCTTCCCTCCCAGAGAGGTTAGGTTGCCATGTAATTGAATCTGTGTTCTCCTGCATCTCATAGTAGAGGAACCTGCTGTCAGGACCCCTAACAAGGAAGCTCCGGCCAGGAAGGAAACCCAGCTGCATTAGTTAGATGTTATAAATCACCTTCTCTCCTTCAGTGCCCCTAGCTTCTGGCTCAGCATGACTAATGGACAGAGTTCATATTCAATGTCCCTGAACAGCCCGCTTCCTGGGCCCTCCTGGGCAGGGCTCAAGTTCTCAGAGATGCTGAGTTGTTTCAATTTCGCAGGTGGTGGTGGACAGTCCCCTGGGTGGCCTCAGGAGAGGGGAGGGGTGTGGAGTAGCACCTGTGTGGGACTCGAGATCTTCTATCCATCATCAGAAATGAGCTAGTCCACACAAGTAGACATCTACATGAAGCCCCAAAGCAATTTTTAAATTTCAAAAACTGCTATGGAAATATTTCCAAGGGATTCTGTTAAAGAGAAATCTTTCCTTTCCTCGGCTTCTTAAGTATAGTAGAGCTGGTATTTCTTACTCTTGTTTTAATGACTCAAGGTCATCATCATGAACAATGTTTATCGAGCAGGGCTGAGTTTCTCGGCAATACTCTTCAGAGCTATTGAAGCCTATGGCTATTTGCTCCCCCGGGCGCTCTGCTTTTGAGTTCATGTGTCCACCTTTTATAGTATTTCCTTATTCTTCCTTGCTGTCAGGTTACCAGTCATCAGCACTGCAGACCCTGTGCTGTCTACTGCATCACGTCTAAGTGTCTATTATAGCGATCGTTCCCAAAGTGTGATTCATTGACCCTGTGATCCATTGATTCCCCAAGACCCTTTCAGGGGGGTTGTAAGGACAGAACTATTCTCATAGCATTACTAAGACATGATTTGCTTTTTCCTATATATGGGCGTTTGTCCTAATGGTACCAAGGCCGTGGTGGGTATACATGCTGGATCTTAGTGCTAATCCAAGTCTGCTCGTCTTCATTGTATCCCTCACCACTACACACTCGCAGTCAAAAAAATAAAGCTAAAAGAATGAAAAGCCAGTTTAATGTAAGGATTCTTGTTGGGGCAGCAAGGTTTAATTTTGTTACCTCTCACCACTGAATGCCTGCCTTTTCAGTACTCTGTGAAGTGAAATAGAAGCGCACCTAAAGCACCAAGTACAGTGCCTTCTCGGGGGAAATCACCTGTTAGACAGCTGGGGTTGCAAGCTAAAGTAGCCCCTTCTATTTGTAGAGGACAACATTTTGACTTGAAAAGAACAGGTGACAGGCACCCCATGGTCATCCAGACTTGGTTATCCGACAGACATTGCCTGGAAAATGAATAACGCAAGCCTGTTAGAACTGATAGCGCTTGTTACCAAAAACTGGAGTTTGAATTTTCCCAAATTTGGGAAACTTGTATTCACTTCATGACCTTAGTGGGTTCCCAATGCCTAAAGACTTTTCTGATGAGATTGACAGTGATATTAACAGCTGTGTGTTTTTAAAATTATATAACGAAGTATGTTAGAATTTGGAAGATCTAGACGAATCAGTGAAGGAAGATTTTCTAAATAATCAATAAACAATATTCCAAAATGATGCATGGATGAAAAAGCCATTCAAAGGGAAAGATAGGACAGTGGACTATAAAGTAACAGAACACAGAGTGTTCCCTGATGGATGTGGTTTCAGATTCCACATTGAAATTAAGCTTTAAGAAAGTACCACTTGTTGGGCCTTCCCTGGTGGTCCAGTGGTAAAGAATCTGCCTTACAATGCAGGGGACATGGGTTCAGTCCCTGGTGAGGGAACTGAGCTTCCCACATGCCGCGGGGCAACTAAGCCCTCATGCCGCTGCTACTGAGCTCATGCACCTCAACTAGAGAGAAGCCCTCGTGCCACAACGAAAGATCCCGCGTGCCTCAGTGAAGATCCCCCGTGCCGCAACTAAGACCCAACGCAGCCAAAAATGAATAAATCAATCAATAATAATAAATCTTCAAAAAGAAAGTACCACTGGTTAAATTTTGGTGTATATCAAAGAAAAATATTCGCAACTATCTGAAAAGACTACTAAAACAGTTTGTTTTGTGACTGTATCTCTGTGTGGAGCTGCATTTTCTTCACATACTTCAACCACAACAAACAATTAGCACAGATTGAAAATGTGGAAGCAGATCCAGGAGGGAATCTAACTGTGTCTGTTAAGGGAAACATTAAAGATAGTTGCCAAAATGTAAAAACTCTTGTCATTAACGTCTCTTTTGGAAAATATCTGTTTTCCATAGAAATGTTACTTATGTTCAAATGTAATGAGTTTATTATTGTTATTTAAATGAATAAGTAAAAATGTTCTTCGGTTTGATTTCTAGTATGGTAAGTATTGGTAAGTGTAATACAATAAAGCAAGTTCTTCGTGGTCCTCAGTAAATTTTTAGGTATCAATGAGTCCTGAGACCCAAAAGCTTGTATATTGTGGTGATGAATTAGCTCTTACTCCTTATATAGCTTTGCCCCCTCAGAACCTCACAACGACCATGCAAGGTAAGCTGATGAGGAATTACCGTCATCACTTGCTGCAGGGGACACGGAGGCATAATTAATTATGGCAAGTCTAGAGTAGAATCCGCACCTTCTAGCCCCTGGTCAGGGTGTGTTATGCTCTAATTAGCCCGGAGAACAGGGTATAACCAGATTCACGCCACTTGTGTGTGATACGAGTGTAAGTCAGGCCTCAGTGGCCTCCAGAGGTGATCTTGGGCTGTGCCTGCCCCTTGTTGCTTAGATGGTACGTCACCCGTCTCTTTCCTGCTCCATCTCATCTGTCTTTTCCCGACCCGCACATCCTTCTGTCTTATTTCCTCATTCCCTTCAGGTCTCTGCTTAATGGCTGCCATACCAAAGAGGCTTGCTTCTCTGCCCACCCAGGACAGAGCAGCCCACTCCAGCAGCCCCACCCCCTCAGCCCATTTTGCTTATTTTCCCTGCGCCGCTGGCCCATTGGTGCGTTGACGGGCTCTCCTCACTGGAAGCTCTTAAGTGTCTGTTCGGTTCCCTGTGTGTTCCAAGCATAGAACTGCCTGGCACAAAGGAGGTGGTCGAATAAACAACAGGGTACTACTGTATAGCACAGGAAACTATATTCAATATCTTGTAATAAGCTATAATGGAAAATAATTCAAAAAAGAATATATATATATATACTTGAATCACTTTGCTGTACACCAGAAATTAAACCATTCTAAATCAACTATACTTCAGTTAAAAAAAAGGAGGTGGTCGATATTTGTTGAGTGAAAGAATGCATGCCTTGAGATGTTTGGGATGTTTTTTGGAATCAGTGGTCTGGCCAGATAAGTCCACTCCAGGAGATGTTCTGGGTACCACTGTATTGTCTGTGGTACAGGCATCGCCACAGACCTCCTCCAAGCAACAGTAGCAGTAATTTCCCTTCCTCCTTAGGAGGACTAAATTGTGGGGTAAGAGCTGCACTTCTTTCTGGTCAGTTTCTTGAACTATTGCAACAGTGTCTTAGGTTGCCCTCCCCTAATAAGTCATCTCTGTGACTGAGGTATGAGCTCTGGGGGGACATCTCTTGGAAACAATGCTGTAAGGGCGTGAGGAGGTGGGTCAGGGGGCTGGAGAAGTTGAGCTGAACAGCTGCTGTAACGTAAGCCCGGCTCATCCTACAGGGAGCTCTGGTGCTGAGAAGGCCTTTGCAGCTGTCCTTGGTGGAGGCAAGGGGCCCAACCAGTCTCTGAGCAAGTGCTGCCCTGGGATGGGACCTGACGTTGCTCAGGGGCAGCCTGTCGCCCAAATTCCAAGGGGGACTCAGCACACAGCATCCAGACAGCTTGGCAGACGAGTGTTTCAGGGGGGAAGAGGGAATCCGAGTGGGCACGCATGGCCTTCACCATAGAACAGGAAACAAGAAAACTCACGGCAAGTGTGTGCCGCCCTGTAATTACCTGATGCGTTTTAGTCGCCATTATCATCATCGTCGTCATCGTTAGAGTTGCTGTCTTGACATTTCTTTATAGCCCTTATTGCTATCTGATGTTGTGTGTGTTTATTGGTTATTTCTTTATGATCTGTCCCTCCACTAGAAGACAGGACTTTCATCATTCGTGCAATGTTATCCGTCATTAACCAGTCCCTGGAACATAGCAGGCACTCAGTTAAATAGCTGTTGATGGAATGGATCATTTCCTGTTTAATTCCATCTGAGGGAGGGTGTGTGTGTGTGTGTGTGTGTGCGTGTGTGTGTGCGTGTGCGTGTGTGCGTGTGTGTGTGTGTGTGTGTGTGTGTGTGTGTGTGTGTGTGTAGCCGTACTCAACGGCTGTGCTGTACGCTTCCTAAGATCAGGGTATGTGTCTTACATCTCTTGTTGTTTTCCTTGCTGCCTTTTGGAAGTGACCATTCCTTTGGAAGGTATTCAAGGCTGTTCCCACCCGGCCCACCTGTGTCTCAGCCTCACCTCTGCTCCTGTGCTTTGTGGAACATTCTGACGCCCTCCTGTCTCTGCGCCCCAAACAGGGCAGCCCTCTGCCTGGAATGCCCATCCTGAACTTCCTGGCTGTGCTGATCCCTCCCGTCCAGTCTCAGCTTCTCCTGGTTCTGTGCACTCTGCCTGGTTCCGTCCACCCCCGTTTCCCCCTTTAAGGCACTTACATTACTCTTCCTTGTAACTGTCCTTACGACCCCAAGACTCCCTCTAGGATTGTCTTATACCTCTGTGTTCCTACTGCCTGACACAGGCATCCGTGGACTAACAATCTTGCCTAATACACTTTCCTATAACCAGGGAATTGTAAAACGAGTATTAGAAAAGGTATTGTTTAAACGGTTAAGTAATTTTCAGCGGCCTGTGTTGAACAGTACAACGATAATAGCACACGTTTATTCAGTAACTTTCCCCTGACAAGTTCAAAGCACTTGCATGTTCGGCATTGTTCTGTCCTTCACCCTTGATGACTCGGGTGAATCACGTTGCTTCTTGATGGACGTAACTTGGGCCTCCACCCTCACCACCCTCTGCATGAAACTGGGTAGAATCATGTATCATTTGTTGAATAAATGGGTGAATGGTGTGGTTATGGGCTAATGGGAAAACCTGCAGTCCTCTCTGTTCTTTTCTTCTGCTACTGACAACAGTGCAGTTGGGAATGAACCAGAGGCGACGTGAGGATGTTCAACCAGATATACAGAATTTTCTTCCAATTAAAATCCACAAACGCTAAAATAATTGACTAAAAATAAACTTTAAAAAGATTCCAGCCTAGGGTGACCTCTCCTGCTTTAAAATTCCTTTAGCAGTGATTAGAATTCATAGCTATTTAATTCAAACAGCCTTGGACATCTTTTCTTTTGATTGACTTGCTTCTTAAAACTGTTCATTGTTATTTAATATCGTATATTTTTAATATATTGTTTCCCCATTGCATTGTGTTCTCCTTAGCAGTGGGAACCTGTTTATCCCTAGCTGCAATTCATAAAAAGCCTAGGAGTTCCTGGGAACCTCTACTCATGCCTCTGTGAGGGTTAAGGAATGGAGGAAGGGAACAGAAGAAGGAGAGGCTGGGAGCACGACCCCTGGATTCCATCCTGGGCTTCTATACATGCTCCCACTCCCACCCCAGAAAAGCAGCCCACGTTTTATAACTTAGTGAATTTTCAGTGTAGAATTTCATTGGCAGAGAGGGTTCCACTACTTGAGAAAAAGTTTGATAGGCACTAACTACTAAGGTACATGATCTGTGATATCATCTGATGTCTATTCTTTCTTCACTAAAATACAAGCTCCATGTGAGACAGGGGTATAGTGAGTATTGTAGGTACTATTTCATACGTAGGAGGAATGAACTAATTAATCTGAGAAAGAAGGAGTTATACAGAGATGGTCTTGATGGATATCTGATTGGCTTAAGGTGTTTAAACAGAGAGAACTTTTGAGTTTGGGATGATTTAAATGTCATGTTACCGTATACTGTATTACCTGCACGGAGACCCTTTTAAAAATGAAAGGTGTGACGCTGCCTGTTAGGTCAGCAGTTGTAGTCAATGACTTCCTCTGGCAGAGCAGGGCATATTTTCACTTCCTGAGTGACACACGTCTCCACGGGATGTTGCTTGAGGGCACATTTGAAGATTGAACCTCTGGCAAAGAGGATTTCAGGTCCTATTTGTTTGTGCCCCATTAGAAGAGATCGTTACTCGCGGGAAACCATCCAGCCGTGGTCTTATTGCAGGGTACTTTACTCGCTTCTCCCAATGTTGGGGTGACTAAAGATTGGGGCCATAGCCAGAAGGGGTAAATGTTCCTTTGGGGCTGGATTGAAATATGCTATCAACAGTGCCAGTTCAGGCTCTCTGACACCGTGTGATGCAGAGATGAATTTGCTTCTCCGCTGGCAGACGCCTCTTCTGCTAACTGCCCCTCCCAAGCCCTTGATTGAGTTCTATCCACGAGAGGATATTCAGTTATTTGAAGGGCACCACCAAAGGTGGGAACACAGATGGGGAACGACCATCACTAGTTGGGGACTCTCCTCTGGGAACAAGGTGACTCTGAGTTAGAGGACCCCCAGCTGTTCACTGGACCCTCCAGCTTTATTTTCCTTCATTTCCAAGGCACCCACCTGATGAGTTTGATCGTTTGCAGCATAAAGGGATGTTGTGGTCCTGGGAATTTAAAATAAAGTAAGAGGGACTTCCCTGGTGGTGCAGTGGTTAAGAATCCACCTGCCAATGCAGGGGACACGGGTTTGGTCCTTGGTCCGGGAAGGTCCCACATGCCGTGGAGCAGCTAAGCCCATGCACCACAACCACTGAGCCTGTGCTCTAGAGCCCGCGAGCCACAACTACTGAGCCCTCGTGCCACAACTACTGAAGCCCACGTGCCTAGAGCCCGTGCTCCACAGCAAGAGAAGCCACTGCAATGATTAGAAGCCTGTGCATCGCAATGAAGAGTAGCCCCTGCTCGCCACAACTAGAGAAAGCCCGTGTGCAGCAATGAAGACCCAAAGCAGCCAAAAAAAAGAAAAAAAGTAGAAATGAAATGAGGAAACTGAGCGAAACTCCTTTTCAGAGGTGGTATCGGGAGCATAGGATTAGATCAGGCCATTTAAGAATGTCCCTGTTATGTTTTAGGAGAAGGGTTCGACCTATAATGTATCCAAGTTTATGTGATACATTCTATTATAATGGTGTTACACTCTGTTCATAAAATTACGAGCGTCTCCCAGGAAGAGGGTGAATCAGCCATTATACCAGCACTGCCCCTGACATGTTTATTCGGTCCGGGTCAGGGCATGATTATTATACCCTACTGGGAAAAAAACCCACTAACTTGATATTTTAGACTGAAAATCACTTTGTCTGTAGGTGGTGTGCACGCCAGTGGTGTGCAGATGTTACATGGCCCTGCAGTCATGAAGCAGTTTATGTGCTGGTGTGGGTTTTCCACAGGTGAGTCCATCCTGCTTCCCATAGAGCCTCTTGATTGGGTGTGAAAGCAGCCCCCCTCACCTCTCTGCAACTGGCCCGTAGAATGGGTTACCCAGAAATACGGACCCCCTTCCATCCCAGGGGCAGGGCCGCTCCCGCCACATCCCTCAGAAGCCCTGGGCGCTAGTGCCCTGCTGTCTGAGCGCTGTCCTCAGCCCTGAGCCCCTCTGAGGGGCCTCAGGGTGAGCAGCCCCGGCAGAGGCAGTGGAGTATCCCCATCGTGGAGGGACTGCCCGGCGGCTCCTGATGGGATATAAGCCTGTTGAAGCCTGGCCTCAGGAAGGTGGCCCCCGGCTCACTGCATGCCGGTCCTCGACCTCCTGGATCAGAGGCTCACGATCAGACTTCTAAGATGAGTTCTGTTGCTGGCCTCCCCAAGGACTCGTGAGCAAATGCTGAGCTCCTCAGACCTTATTCCCCAAGAGCAAGTTACGGCCTGGAAGAAGCTGGGTCTGGTAATAACAGCAGAAGTGAAAAGTGGCTCTTTAGTCGTGTGGAGTCTAAAACCAGAGACCAGGCAAATGAGACCCGGGTCACACAGTGTGCTTAGGAGGGGTCAAGCGATAGATGTCCACTGAGTGGCCTCGTGGCCAGCCCGGCACCTTAACTGCCCCCCACTCCTCCCCCCACAATGCCCCAGACTCTGCTCCTGTCATGTGCTTCGCACACAGTGAGCACCTTTTCTTGCTAATCACGTCAGTGAGAAGTGTGATGGGAAAGCACAGCATGAAAATATCTGCTGGCTCATGACTGCGATTCCCCCAAGGTGATTTAGGTGGGCAGAGTTTTCCCCTGCAGCCAGCACTCACTAACCAAGAGCTACCAGTAAATTTCCTCAGAGGAGCTGTGGTAAACTAACTCACGCTCTCCAGAATCCTCCCGCCTCCCCACCTCACCCTGCTGTTCCCCCTTATGTGCTGTTCCAAGTCTGCCTGTTGAAGTGGGAGCATCTCAAGGCCAGCACTGCTTGAGCTGCAAGCCCAGCGGCATCTCCTCGCACCATTGCCCCCAGCTAAACAGTATCCAACCTTTCCTTTCCACCGGATGCGTGGTGTAGATGGCATGCATTTATTGCGTTATTTCTGGCTGGGTTTATATTTAGGTGTGAATAAATCAGTCTTCTCCCCAGCTCTGGACAGTGAGACGAGGGAAAACTAGGACTGGGTCTCATTCGTGAATTCATTCTTTCACTTGCATGTTTTCCAACAGCTCCCTGTGAGCCCGTATCACTCGCCAGGACTGGCACGGAGATGCCGCTGGGGACGTGGTGGATGGTCCTTGTCTTCACTGGGCTTCCTCTGAGTGGGACATGGCCGGTGACAGAACAGGCATTTACGTTCTGAGGCAGAGTTCTCAAATTGGCGCGTTGACATCTTGGGACAGATAATTCTTTGTTGTAGGAGGCTGTCCTGTGCATAGTAGGGCCTTTAGCCTCATCCTGACCTTTACTTCCTGGGTGTCAGTAGCACCTCCTCCCCAAACCCTAGTTTTGGCAACAGAAGTGTCCTCAGAGGTTGCTAAGTGTCCCCTTTGGGGTAAAATCACCAGGTTGGGAAACACTCCACTAACGTGATAAATGTAATGATCAAAACAGGCTCTATTGGAGCCTAGGGCAGGGGCATCTCAGACTTGGTCAGGGCCCCCCCGGCAGGAAACAGATGGTTCAAACTGTTAACTTAGAACAATTGTAGGCAGGTTAATAAGGGGGTTATTATGAGGTGTGGAGACGGTGTGGGGAGGCCCACGGGTAGCGCTCTACCCAAGGCTGAAACAGGCAGCAGGTGAGGGACACAGTTACCGGTGCACCTTACCCAGGTGACCCAGGCGTGAGAGGTGACCTGCTGGGAACACACACCTGAGCTCCTTTCCTCCCTCTGACCACTCGCTGGGCTTCCCCTTGGCCACCCCAAGTAGACCAGTTCACGTATATCAGACAGCCCAAGAAAGCAGGACAAAGAAGGGGCAGTGCGTCTGGAAGGTTGCAGAGGAAACATCTAGTATAACAGGCTTCCCTAAATGTGGAAGATCTAAGTTGAGCCCCAAAGGATAAATCAGTTACTCAGGGGAAAGAGGAGGGGAGACAGCGTTTGAGTAACCCATGTGATTTCTGTTCCATGAAACTCAGTTACAAGAATCGTCGTTACACGTACAGTTCATTTGTCGAGCCTTCACCAGCCCGGCTGGTGAGGAGTTCAGTGGAAGTCGTGTTTGGGGGGCTGTCTTTTCTCTCTAGAGGATCCCGAAGGCTGAGAAAACAATCTCTGGATTTCAGTCCTCAGTGGTGGGAACAATTCAATCCCCTGCATGAAGGAACAAAGGGCGGGAAGGGGGGCGAGTGCATCTCCGCTTCTGGATCCAGCTTCGTTGTCACCTGTCTGAGGTGCTGCTGTCACTTACTGGCTTTGGGGTGGGAAATGCGCAGGTAGCCACCCTCCGCAACAGGCTGGTGGAAGATGCCTCCACACACCCCACCCCCAGGTTGGCCCACTTCCCCCTCCGCAGCCTGACAGTTTGTTTTCCTGTTTCTTTGAAACAAAAGCCTGCATGGTAATCATCTTCTGGGTGCCTAGCAACTGCTTTAGACCCCAGGACACAAAAGTCATTAACAATCCTGAGGTGAGCTCAGAATCCAGGACTCACAGAGCCTGGCTTCGGGGGATGAGGCGGAGAAGACGCCCTCACGCCTTCTGGTTTCCTACAGCTTGGAGAATAAAGCACACCCTGATTTCTCAGCAGAACAGCTGTCCATGTTACAAAGCAGGGACCGAACCCATGGCCATTTAGGCGGATGGAAGCCTGCTCTGTATGGCATAGAAATCCCGTGGGGCTGGAGTTTTAACAAGTGGATGGTAGAGGAAGATGGAAAACAGAGGGCCCGAGAACCTGCTCAGGCACCAAATCGACAGAACTTTCTACTGAGACCCATGTTGTCACCCCAGCACATCGGAGGAGCACACAGGACATAGTCTGTGCCTTGTTGTACTCCGCAGATCTACTTGCGGTTCTGATGAGACCGTCGGTCAGTACTTTCCACCAAGACTGAAAGCCCCCATTCACGTAGGGATGTAAGTGGAGGGCCCAGCAAAGCCAGTAGACAGAGGTGTGCCCCAAAGCTGGGGCACCCGCATAGCTAGGAGTCGTCAGAGCCCTCCGGCGGCAGCAACTAGCCAGCTGGTAAAGGATGCAGTGTTGACTTACTGTCGCCTGTTCCCATGCTGAGTCTCTGGAGTGAAAACCCCAGAGCCAAGTGCTTTCTTCAGCAGGGCAGGGGCACTGCGAGGACAGGTGCTGATCATGGATCTTCTCCAGGGCTCTGCGCCTGGTCTCAGGAGTTACCCTGGATGCCTCTTCCCGGCTCCCTGTGTCCTACTTCCCCACCATCTCATCAGTGTCCTTGCTAATTCGACAAAGTTATTACCTGATTAATAACTCCTATGATAGAAGAGTTCCTGGATGAGTGTAGCCCAATTTACAATCTGCAGGTGATGGAAAAATTATGTTCAGTTCAGTAATAATTGATGGAAATGGTTTCTCCTCTTCTGCAGCTGATTGGCTTTGTAATTGTGATTTAATAATGGAAATATCACTTGTTTTCTTCTCAGGATGAATTGGCTTCTGATTTGCTAAGCTCAAGGCTCTTTGGGCTTGTTTATATCGTTGTCTTTCCTCATGAGGCTGAGATGTATTTCTTATTTTGCTATATTTTTCTTTGCACACATGCGCACACAGGGTTTGAATCAGTGGTTGAAAGAAACATTGGTGCTGGAATGAATTGGGAGATTGGGATTGACATATACGTATTAATATGTATAAAAGAGATAACTAATAAGAACCTGCTGTATAAAAAAAATAAATAAAATAATTCAAAAAGAAGAAACAGGGCTTCCCTGGTGGTGCAGTGGTGGAGAGTCCGCCTGCCGATGCAGGGGACGCGGATTCGTGCCCCGGTCCGGGCAGATCCCACATGCCGCGGAGCGGCTGGGCCCGTGAGCCATGGCCGCTGAGCCTGCGCGTCCGGAGCCTGTGCTCCGCAACGGGAGAGGCCACAGCAGTGAGAGGCCCGCGTACCGCAAAAAAAAAAAAAAAAATAAATTTTTAACCAACCTTTTAATTATAAAATTTTAAAGCTAACCCTTTTTTTTTTTTTTTTTGCGGTACGCGGGCCTCTCACTGCTGTGGCCTCTCCCGTTGCGGAGCACAGGCTCCGGATGCGCAGGCTCAGCGGCCATGGCTCACGGGCCCAGCCGCTCCGCGGCATGTGGGATCTGCCCGGACCGGGGCACGAATCCGCGTCCCCTGCATCGGCAGGCGGACTCTCCACCACTGCACCACCAGGGAAGCCCCTAGAGCTAACACTTTTTTAGAAATAATCTAATCTAATCCTTAATTTTTACCGGTGGTAAAACAGGAAGCCCAAGGTGGTTAGGTAAGTAACTTACACAGAGAGTTAGGGATTGCTTTTGGACCCAGTGGAGTGCTGTTTCCTAAGTAATGATGAAAGTTTGAAAAGGATGGCTGTGGTACTGTGATTTATAACAACAAATATTTATTTGGCCTTTGTCCAGTTCCTAGCATGGAGCTTCTCAGGCCCTTGGAATTTCCTTTGATGGGAGGAAAGGTGTCTCTTGTGATGTGTATGAGGTGATTTTTGGATGACACTAAAGGTGCAGGCTGCTTGCCAGGGGAGCCAGTCCTGTGATTAGAGGGTTGGAACGTTCAGTCTTCGCCCCCAACCCCCATCACTGGCTGGGAGGGGCCAGGGTGTGGAGATTGAGTTCAGTCACCAACCGCCAATGTTTCAACCATGCCTACATGATGGAGCCTCCATAAAAAGCAAACAAACAAAAAAAAAGAGGTTCGGGGAGCTTCCAGTTTGGTGAACAGGTGAAGATTCAGGGACAGTGGTGACTCAGAGGGCACGGAGTCTCCTTTCTCTGCACCTTGTTCTCGTGTGTCTCCCAGCTGGCTGCTTCTAAATTATATCCTTTTTTAATAAACCGGTGATCAAGTCGGTAAAATGTTTCCCTGAGTTCTCTGAGCCGCTCTATCAAATTAATCAAACCCAAGGAGGGGGTCGTGAGACCCTCCGATCTAGAGCCAGTCGGTCAGAAGCACAGATCACAACCTGGACCTGCATTTGGCATCTGAAGTTGGGGGTCGGGGGACAGTCCTGCAGGGGCTCCAGGTAGAGAGTGTCAGAAGCGGGCTGAACTGCCGGACACCCAGCTGGTGCTGAGTTGCTCAATGTCAGGAACTGGTGTCAGAATTGGAAGGGCTCCGTATTTTACTTTCCCAATTGATTGTTTCTCTGCTGTTATGCACGCATATCATACGTGTATCTGTGTGTTCATGTGTGTATAATATGTGGAACCAAGGACATACCAAACTGTTACTTACATCAATTCCAGGACTTACCATCAGGGAACAGTATTCTGTAACTGAAAGAACCTCTAATGCTGCATGTAAGTAGGATAAGTCAGGGTCACGTTACAGGGTAGCTGACACTCCATCCTGACCCATTCTCAGAATCTCCCTCTCAGGGTGGTCCTGGAAACCTACACGCACCACCTGTCCAGCTACTTGTCACCTACAGGCTCCAGGCCCTGCCCACTGTGGAGGGACACAAAAGACCACCTCCCAACCTCTCCATTTCTGTCCAGGATCCTTCGGTCCAGTCCTGCCCCTGGATCCCAGTCACCCTTACAATCCTCCCTACTTCTTTTTCTTTCAGTGTTTACTTGTTTGGCTGCGTTGGGTCTTAGTTGCGGCCCGTGGGATTTTTGTAGTTGCGGCATGTGGGATCTAGTTCCCTGACCAGGGATCAAACCCGGGCCCCCTGCACTGGGAATGTAGAGTCTTAGCCCCTGGACCGTCAGGGAAGTCCACAGGCCTCCCTGGTTTTATCTCCTGAACTGACATTGTTTGTCAAGAAGGCAGAGTCTCCATGACCCCTAAGGTCACAAAAACAAAACTAACACAGGAATCTGAGCCAGTAGGAAAAACATCTAGGAATTCTCAGGACTCTCCTTCCTTCCCAGGTAAGAGGGTTAAACTCGAAACAGTTTAACATATGTGACCACATATGTGACCACAAAGTGTGAGGAAATCCAACAAAGGCAGGCAGGGAGAGGGCACAGCCGGGGCCTGGGGAGGGGCCTGCCGGGGCTTGGGAGCCCTTGCCTGAGCCTTCAGGTCCCAAGCCTTCCAGATCCAGAGGCAGCCCCAGGTTTCATGGGTAGAAAGAGGATCCATGCCTTCACCCAGAAGGCATGACCCAGAATCGTCAGGCTGTCCAGAGACTGACGTTAAGAGCACAGCAACCCTACTTAGAAAGACTGCCACAAATAAAGTCAGGAACAGCACGGTGACCTAGGACCTACGATGCCGCTTTCCTTTGCAGTTAAGGGAATGGAGGCTGCGTGAAGCGAAGTGGGTTCCCTGAGCTCGGGGCTAATTAGTAGCAGAGCCAAGACCAGAACCTCAGCCTCTGGCTTCCCCTAGGCCTGTATTCGTCAGGTTCTGCAGAGAAACAGAACCGATTAAATATAGAGCCGGATAAGAGCAGATTGGATTGTAGGATCTGGCTTGGATAGTTAGAAGCCGAGACGACCCATGTCTCGAGTCTGTAAACTCGGGGAGCAGGGAAGCTGGTGATGGAGGCCGGTCTGGGATTCAGAGGTCTGGGAACCAGGGCAGTGGATGGTGTAACTCCCTATCCTGGGGCCCTCAGCTGGGGAAGGTGGGAGACACTGCTGGTGTGAGTCCCAGAGCCTGAGGCTGAAGGCCTGGGGACCAGGAGTGCAGCTGTCTGAGGGCAGGAGAAGATGGACAGAGAATGTGCTCTCCTCCGCCCTTCTGTTCCTTTCAGGTCCTCCAAGGCCTGGATGAGGTGCCCACATCAGTGAGGGCGTCTGCCTCACTCAGTCTTCAGATTCAAATGCTAATCTCCCCAGAAACACCCTTGCAGACACACCCAGCAATAGTTACCAGTTATCCGGGCAGCCCGGAGCCATGTCAAGGTGCCACGTAAACTGCCCATCGTGGGGCCCCTCAGATCCCGTGGCTGTGTCTGTCTGGTGTAGCCGTTGCTGGTTCTGGCTGTGCGGGCACAGGGGAGGGGTGGGCTGTGGTCCCGAACATGGGGTCCTCACTGTGCCTGTTGCCCAGCATCTGTTCCCTGGTTGGGAAGGATCAGGAGGTGAGCCACGTAGCAAGGGAGGGATATTTGTTGCGAAGGCGGGGAGGACAGAAAGCAGAGAGAGCGTCGCTGTCCTGCATTTGGAGTGCACTTTTGCAAATGGGCCACAAATCATCTAAGGGGATTATTAGTTATACCTGTAAGACATTATTCCAATCTGCCCATCTAGAGGAGGGAAAAAGAATAGATACTTGTCAAAATTGGCGTGAATAGGAGTCTTGGCAGGGAAAGGAAATTATTAATCTTCTCCATTAATTCGAGACATTACCCCCAGACACACACAGCCCTTCATAACTGTCAGAACCTCTCTCCTCCCCATCATGGAGCAGCCGCACCATGGTGACAGATGAGGGCCACCTTGAAGTCACACGGCGTCTCTGTCCTTGGGTCTGCGTCGTCAAGACCCCAGACCGAGCGCGGGCGGCTAGGTTGGTTCCCCAGCACACGTGCCCGGCCGCAGGGACCTTCTAATGTTTCCTTAG
This sequence comes from Neophocaena asiaeorientalis asiaeorientalis, assembly GCF_003031525.2. NCBI lineage: Eukaryota > Metazoa > Chordata > Mammalia > Artiodactyla > Phocoenidae > Neophocaena > Neophocaena asiaeorientalis. Next base: position 2,141,527 of record NW_020174430.1, on the reverse strand, counting down.
GGGCCAATGGCCCTGAGCTTCTGGGGTTGGAGTTTTATCCATCAACACCGTGGTCATCAGTTTCAGGAACTAAAGAATTATTTAGGGTTCCTTGTCATAGCCCGTATTGATAAGTTGTGTGAGATTTACAAATGGCCTTAGAGGTCATATGGTGCTATTTTTTATTTGATAGAAAAAAAAAAAGCAACCCAAACACCTGGGACTTGGAATGGTAAAAACAGTTCCTCAAAATCACAGCCCATTAGTGGCAACACAGAGGGTAGACCCCAGGTCTTCTGATGTCTGATTCATTGGTTTTCAGCCCTTATTCCTATGATTGGCCCAGAGTCATAGAAGGTCACGTGTAATGTGACCTCTATGGTGATGAGGCTAAAAAGGGAGGCCAAGGAGACCAATGCCTTTGGTGAGAGGTCAGCTTGATAAGAGTCCAGCCTGGATGGCAGGTGGGAGACAGACTTGCCTAGAAATAGCTCGAGGTGCAGATACGGAGAGTCCTTGACAAGAAAGTTTCCAAAGGGCCCCCGCATCACAGGAAGCGCTCTTGCCTTGCCTGGGCAGAGGCGTTGCCCTCTGAGCACAGGGCTCCTAGCCCTCCCCTTCCAGCTCCCGCCATAGCTGAGCGGCACTGTCTCCCCTGATGCTGAAGAACCAGGCCCTGCTCTGCAACATGGGTGCTGACTCCGGCGTGGCCTGCACGCCGAGGGCTGCTTGGCTTCGTGGGCATTTTGCCTGGAAGCGAATATAAGGATTTCACAAATATTAATAATGAACAGTGATAATTAGCATCACTGCCATGCAGCCGTGCCCTTGGGGGCTAACATGGGGAGAGGACAACGGAGGGAAGAAAAGAGAAGAAAGGGAACAAGGAGGAAAAGTCAGGCTGCATCAGGACCTCATCTGCAGAAATACGGCTGTGCTCTTCCTCCAAGAAGCCTGGAAAAAACCACACTGAAATAAACCCGTTGGTTCAGAGTGCAAATAATAGGGCTGCTTTTGGTGCCTGGGCCGTCCACAGCATTTCAGAAGGTGCACGTCCTGTCTCTGACCCACCGGGACTTCGGGCCCTTGAGCCCCTGCTGGGTTTCCCCGCCGGGGGCTGCAGTGCTGACCCCTCACTCGGCCTCTCACCCTGTTCTCCCAGAGAAGACACAGCTGGTGCGCCTGGAGCTCCAGGAGAGCAGAGCCCAGGGACCACTCTTGACCTTCGTCCAGGAGGGTCCTACAGGCAAGGGCCACACCTTGTTTGGGACCCAATCACCGCCTCTTTGCTGGATGTACAGGCGTGAGTGTGGGCACAGCCCTGGGGCCTGATGCGGGCCTTTCTGTGGGCGGGGAGTACCGGGGCGCAGGGCTTATCATCCAGACCAGCACATTACCGAGAGCAGAAGGTGACTGTCGGTAATTACACTGGGAAGACAGGTGTCAGCTGGGACTGTTCAGGCAAATCTAACAATGCAGTCGCCCACCTATAGAAACAACAAAGGCGTTTTTGGCATTGCTGTGCAAATACATCGATCCCCGGGGAACTGAGCCGGTGCAGGCGGTGTGGAAGGAAAGTTTTAACTCCCCCGAAAGCAAGCGAGAGGTAAAGCATTCGCTCTTACGTTGCTCTATTATTAGAAATAATTTCCAAGAGGGAGGGGGTGGGGAAGGAATGGTTGGGAGTTTGGGGTTAGCAGATGAAAACTGTTATATACAGGATGCATAAACAACAAGGTCCTGCTGTATAGCACAGGGAGCTGTATTCGCTATCCTCTCATAAACTGTAATGGAAAAGAAAAAATAGAAATAATTTGAAGATTTTGGACTCCACCTGTCCCCCCACAGATTCTGACCCTGGAGGGTTTGCCATGGGCTCAAAAAGTCAGGTGGCTAAAGTGTCCTCAGGGAACTGGTGTTGGATACCCACTGGCTGTATCGGCCCGGGGGCATTTCCATTTCTCCAGAATACGGTTTTCTTTGGGAAACGGGGTCTGGGTTACTCGTGGTGCCAGCGTGGGCTGATGCCGGCAAGGTCAGGTCAGACTGTCTGAAGACATATAGACATGAAAGAAGCACTAGCTCACTCATCTCCTCATCAGCTTTTTTTTTTTTTTAAAGCAGTAGTTTATTTAGAATAAAGCACAGAACTCATTTCGCTATGTAGTTGTTAACACTGAAATAACCCTGTTGGTTCAGAGTGCAAATAATAGTAATAAAAGTGGAAAACATGTAACAAAAATTTTTCAAATGTCCTTAACATTTTGTCAGTAACATAGCTGTGTAAGCTCAGCTTTTGAAAGTGATGGATTTTTTTTTTTTCTTCAACCTCTACATTTTGGTCTGAACTATTTATGTCTGTTTATATTTAGATACTTTTTAGAATATAAATGTTAGTTACGTTTTTAATCCAAGTCAGCCAACCTGTTCTCCAAATGGATTCAAGCTTCTGTCCTCAGCCATTTGTCTGCCTGTGTATGAAATCCCAGCTCTCTGCCTTCTGCATCCTCTTTCTCTCTGTATCTCTGTCTGTCTGTCTGTGTCCACCTCCTCTCTTCTCTCTCTGGCACACATTCTGAACTTTCATTTAAAGCGCACAGGCCACATCCCCGCTGGTACCCTGGCTGTTTCTCTGGCACTCACTCGGGTCCCTTCCCTCTGGGTCAACAGTATCATCTAGATTCCAAAAATCTCTGATTTGTGCTGGTTTTTCCTACACCTCATGAACCCATCTCAGAGAGAACATATGGAAAACCAAGCCAAGGGACTTCCCTGGCGGTCCAGTGGTTAGAAGGTTGCCGGGGGCTGATGCAGGGCCCCGCCCACAGGAGTGCAGTCACTCTGTGAGCACGAGCCCAAGAGCCTGTCTTTCACATGCTCCCTGGTCATCCTGATGGGCCCTTGTGACCCTGGATACCTCCAGGCCCCCTCCCTCCCAGACCTCCCTGCAGAGAGGCTCTCCACATCCCCTTCTCCTGCCCGCCCCGCCATCGCATCCTCTGCATCTTGGCTTTGGTCCTCCTGGTAAGGAGAGCCCAGTGTCAGAGTCTGTGCTTCTGGACAGTCCCACTGCACGAGTCACTAGAGTTTTTCCCTCCTCGTGTTATATCCCCCTGTCCCGTCAGAACATGGGAACCATCTAGGAAACTCACCCCTGCCAGAGCACCCGTCTGAGCCCCAGCTCCGGGAGCCTTACTAACGGACTCCTTTCCCCGCTAGACGCCCAGTTAACTGGGACAGTGACTCGCCGATCCCGTCATTAGCCAGCAGACTGTCAGCCTCAGGGGGGCAGCCAGCAAGCCAGCCTCCCTCGGGGAAGGTCCCTGAGGCCACAGGCAGAGAAAAGTCGACAGACCCCAACACAAAGAGCTTCTGTCACTGCCAGCAAATGAGACATTGACCCAGCGGCTCCGTCTCCAAACCAGAATGGCTTTAGCACAGTTCAGTTGCTCATATTAATTAAGGGAAAATGAGACAGTGGGTTCATCACACTTTTCGTTAAGTCCAGTGTGGAGAAGGGATGTGTCTGGGAGTTGGGGGCAGCCAAGGATGGCTAGAGCCATGTCCACACTCCCTGCATTAACGGCGGGGAGCCCAGAGTTGCTTATTGCCCGCGGTGTTGTAGGGAGAGGCTGGGGATGGGGAGGACGGAGAGTGTGCAGAGGAGACCAGCAGAGACAGGAGACTGAGCGAGGAGAGAGGGACAGCTGGGGGCGTTCTGGGATCCAGCCCCCCAGCCATCACGTACTGAGTGGACAGATGCCGCGTGTTCAGCCTGAGCAGATGCAGAAGCAAAGAGGTCGGAGAAGTGAGGGGTGTCATTCCCTCTCGGTGTGCCTGCAGCGGAGAGCGGATGACACCACACGGGCAGCGAGTGCTGAGGTGCGCGGCTGAGGTCCTGTGAGCCCAGCTATCCCAAGTGTTGAACCTCACCCCGGTTCCCAACTTGAGCATGTTCTAAGGTTTTTGTCCTTCGAAAGAAGGAGGCTCCTGTGTCAGGAGGTGTGTGATGGAGAAGGACGCCAGGGGACCCCTAGGAAGCAGGGGGAGGCAGCTCCCACCTCCTCTCCCATGCCGTCAGTCCTGGCCCCCTCACTGTGGGAGACGGGGGACCCAGGTAATGGGTGAGGTTATCTGCTCCGACAGTTAAGCAGGGACAAGACCATGGCCTACAAGTGAGGGCTGCACTGCTGATCCCATCACCTTCCCCAGACACTCCGCTTGGTTCTAGGGGGGCCTCCTAACCCCGGACTCTCCATTTCAAGGCAGCCATGGCACTCAGGTCCAGTTTGGGGCCTGTGGTCAGTACCTACTCAGGCTGAGGCCTCGCGTTGCACCAGTCCAGCTGTCTTGGGTTCACAGGGAGAAGGGCAAGATCTGGGTCAGCCTAGGATGCCAAGCCCAGATTGCAGGCCACCTTGACAGCCATGAAGCTGAGGTTTTTTGTTTTTGTTTTTGTTTTTTTTTGCGGTACGCGGGCCTCTCACTGTTGTGGCGTCTCCCGTTGCGGAGCACAGGCTCCGGACGCGCAGGCTCAGCGGCCATGGCTCACGGGCCCAGCCGCTCCGCGGCATGTGGGATCCTCCCGGACCGGGGCACGAACCCGTGTCCCCTGCGTCGGCAGGCGGACTCTCGACCACTGCGCCACCGGGGAAGCCCGAAGCTGAGGTTTTGATCTGCCTGCAGCTCATTTTCTGCAATTATGTTCCATGGGCCGGCATCCTGGAGAGAGAGGGACGAGGGACAGGACTTGGGCGCCCACCCCCATGTGCACTCCTGACAACGTCTGTCTTGTCCCTCACACCTTCAGGGACAGAAGCAGAGGGAGAGGGCGGCTTCAGACACTCCCTTCCCTTGGCCTCATCTGGCTCCGGACCCCGGGGGCAGGGTTTCCGGCAAATACACAGCCTTCCAGTGAACCCCCACTTTTTCCTAAGCCTCATGCACTCTTCACAGGAGTAGTATCAGCTCGTGGATCCCTCGGATGGCTACCCTGCTTTGCTGAGTGGGCGAGAGACTGTTTATTTTCCAGGGTCAATCAGAAAGCCCAGTTGTGGTCTAGCAGGTCAGCGGCATGCACGTGGTCGTTGAGGTGTTTGATTCCAAGTTTCCAAGGTCGGCATCAGTAGGAATCGTCTGTAATAGCCCCTCTTGCTGGGCAGCAGGGAAGCGGATTTCTGGCTTTTCCAGAAGCCCTGCCGTGTGAGTCCATTGCCCCCCGGGGCCTCCGTCCCCGCCTCTGCCCACTGCCTTCCTTCTGGCCGCGTCTCCTCTACCCCCGCTTTCTTGCTCATCTGTGTTCTCCTTACGTGGCCGTTCCTTCCCGATGCTTTCGCCTCCCTGAACTGATGCCTCTTTCCATCCATGGTCCCCCCCACCCCGCTCATTTTCTCTGGGGCGCCCGCCCCCAGGCATGTGCCATTGTGAGTCACCTCCTGACAGGTCTCATGGCAAAAGCTGTGACAGGTGCTGGCATTTAACCTCACAAAGCATCTTCCCCAGATAGAGCGGCAGCTTTTCCGTGGCTGATAAGGAAGGGCAGAGGGGATGGGGGCACCTCGCTGGGCTGCAGGCACCTCCCTAGCAACTTCTAATCATTTCAAAGGGAGAAGCCGGGCAGGGTTTGCCTCCAAATGGGGAGGATTTCTTGAATGATGTGAATAGTCAGGCAAAGGAATAGGCCACCCCTGGAATCATCCCTGGGGACATCCACACGGAGGGGCAGATATTCTGTCAGGGACAATCATCCAGAAAAGTGAGAGGCTAACTTCTTTGACCCTCCTGGTACTTCCAACTCTATAATTCTAAGGAATTGGCTGAGAAAAAAAGAAGGGAAAATTGGGCCAAGAGTGAAGGCTGAGAAACAGCTGGCTCAGAAGGATGAGGATGAAAAGGGAGAAAAAAGAAGTGGGTCAGGAAGCGTCCGGGTTTTACTGTGGACTTCCTCTTCGAGCTCTTCATCCCTGAATGCTTAGTTTTCTGCCGTCTCTAATAAATCTTTCTGACCCACCATACCTTACTTAAGGGGTCTAAAAGCAATTAAGAATGGAAAAATTGAGCCTGGGGAGAAAAAACATAAAGCACTCCGGGTCTGGGCTCATGAGATTGTGGACCACCCAAATCAAGGACGTTGCCTTCTACATCCTCTCCACCCACGGCATCTAGCCCATCACCTCTCTCACTGTCAGGGATGAGTAAGATAGCCACCGGTCTCATCGGGGACAGCCGGCCGGGCCAGGGACCCTTCTTCCCAGGGGTGGCCTGCTCCCCCGTTTCTGAGATGGCCCAGACCCTGCTCGTGGACACTCTGCTCATTCCTTGCGCTCTGTGACTGTTAGGTCGGAATATGTGTCCCTGCAGAAGAGGCCGCCCTGTGCCCATGGAACTATGGGGCCAGCTCAGCCCTTCCCCAAGCACGAGACCTGCGTCTGTGGGGTCCGAGTCCAGGGACCTCCCCCATCCCTGATAAATGGCCCCATTTGTATCCTTGCAGATCTTAATCTTCCTAATACAGTGGATTGAACTTATCTTCTTCAAAGCGCTCCTCCGTGGAAAGAAAGAACCCGCATTTTTAAATATATTTCAGCCAGTGATGCAGAGCCCACTTCCTTCTGCTTCCAGTCATGTTATATTGGGCTGTCCGAATGCGCAGGGCAGGGTGATATGCCTCTGGGTTACTGGCTTATTACAGGACCTCTTACCATTAAGCAAAACTGCGGGGCAGACTTGAAGCTTGCTATCTTTTTTTCAAGTCCCTTTTGAATGTGTCTTCAGAACCTTTCCCATGGCGTCCAGAGCACCCCGTCTGCCTTTCTTTCCTTCCTTGCACCAGTGCATCCTTCGTCGTCCTCCTCCCTCCTTTCCTGTCGCCCCTCTTGTGGTCCCCCCTCTGCCTCCCCCGCCCAGTCAGCAGTCTGCCTTCCTAGCAAACAGGATTCAAACATTTGTTCCCTCCTGCCCTTTTCTCTGCAGCATGGAATCAGGATTTTACATCGCAACCAGAACTGGAGAGGGCAGGGAAAGCATTCCACCTTGCAGTTTCCTAGGTCTCCAGGCCTTTAGCAACCTAGATTGTGTGTGCTTTACAAATCTCACCCAGTATTCAAAGCAATTAAGAAAATAGCATCTCCGTCTCCTTCCATGGACTTGAGGTGAGGACAGGTGTCAACATCTTCCCTTTCTTAGCAAAGAAAGCTGGGTTCGAGTGGGCGCGTGTTTTGCAGTAAGATCACAAAGACTCAGTGGAAAAGTAGCTTCAGGGGTCCACATGCTCAGCGTCAGTGTGCCCTGCAAAGCTCTCAACTCCAGAGAGAGGGTGTCTTTTGAGATGCCGGCTCCACGAGGATCTCAACGCAAAGGGCAGGCAGGAAACGTCGCTGACCCCTTCACAGACCCAGATGCACATGTGAGTAAGAACGGGCTGAGAACAGCGCTTGGTGGAGAGTGTGGGCCCCAGGCCAGCAGCACGGAAATCCTAGGACACTTGGTAGAAATGCAAAACCCTAGGCCCACCCTAGACCTACCACATCAGAATCTATCTATCTATAGATATAGATATAAAAACTTGGAGGAATTTATATGCAAATTAAAACCCGAGAACCGCTTACTTTATAGAACTTGACAAAATTCATTTTCTCACTTAATGAGCTAGTATTATCGTAACGATCCCCATTTTATGTGAAACACTGTTCCTTCCTCCCTCCCTTTTTTTGCTGTCACATAACAGTCCATAAAAACAGCGGTACAGATGGTGAAGATAAATTCCCGCATTGCAGAGGGTGGCCTTGTTGTCCAGCAATTCCCCCAACTCCCCCAATTCAGACAGGAACTTTGAAGATGCTGAAGAAGATGCTCCAGAGCAGGTGCTTCCTGGGGTCTGGGGTGTGCCCTGCCAGCCCCACTGTAGGTATAGCTCATCTGTTTGGTTAAGTGCAGGGGGTTTAATTACCTGTGGCAAATACACTGCGGTACATTTTGAAAGAATGATGGAGTCTTAGTAGGAGAGAGCCATCCTTTCCATCCTGTTGTATTTATTTACCGCAAGAAAGGCACACTGAATCTGGAAAGTCGTTTTGGTCTGTCTGATTTTATTGTTGTTTAATCCTTAAAACCACTTAGATTGGTCAACCGGCATCATTTCAATGAGCGAGGCAATTTTTATCTTTATTAGACGTCCTGAAATAAGTGATTTCAGAATCCCCTTCAACTCTGAGATTCTTTAAGTCTAAGAGAGATAAGGAAAAAAGGGTGAGAGGATGTTGACATCCTTCCTTTGAGAGGAAGCTTTGAGGAATTAGATATGAACCAGCTTGGGTGATTAAATGTCTGCTGGGGTCGAGCGTCATAACCAGCACCACCACCCTGAGATCCCAACAAGCAGGGCCCCAGGAGGCACCTACTCTGGAGCATCTTCCTCAAAATTTTCCAAGTTCCCATCTGGTGCCTGGGACCAGCATAGGCCAGCAGTGCCATTCAGGAGTGACACTCAGATCTCAGCCTGGGAAGTGTGGACTTATCCCAAACCCCACTTCCCCCCTTCGCCTCTACTTCCAGCCAGTCCTCACATGGGTTCAACCAGATTCCCAAGATCCTGAAATTCTCACCTGTGGGCTTGTCCTGGGGCCTGTCAACCGGCCTAAGTTCCAGGAGGGTGCCCTGGTAAGTGGACTGCTTGGCTGGCCGACGGATGCACGATTTCCTTCAAAGAATAGCGTGAGATTGGGCTCCTAGCTGACTCTGAGTGACTCGGTTTGTTTACCTATTTGCCTGCAGCCCCACAGCTTCTGGGGTTGGCCTCGATTCCCAACATCCAGACACTGAAGGTAGAGCCTGGGTGACCTTGGTGGGGCTGGGTGATGGGGGCAAGGGAGGCCCTGGGAGCTGAAAAGCCAGTGTCCTGGGAAAGGGGCAGGGTGGTAGGGATACCCCAGTGCTTCCCGTGGAGCAGAGTCAGGATGCCAAAGCAGCGGCCTCGTGTCTGCCCATGAGCCCACCCCCATGACACCCCACTTCCTGCGCCAAACCCATCGTGGGCCCAGACTTAGTTTGTCGAGCAACCATTGGATCAGCTATGCTTCTACAGGGTGTGAGAAAAGTTACAATGTGTTTTTATCATCCTGAAAACTAATTTTGCTCTCATGCCGGGAGCATAAAAAGGAATCAGGTATCAGGCTTAAAAGAAATGCAAATGGATGTACTTTCTCCTCGGCCTTTGGGTTGGCTGGGTTTTCACAGGAGCCTGGTGCTTTGACAGCCTCAGGACATTTGTGTTTTAAAACAGAAGGTCTGTCCTCTTTGCAAGCAGAGGGGTCAGATTGTGAAAGAGCATGTAACAGTGACTGCAAGAAATGTCAATTTTGCAGCCCCAGAGTACTTAGGATCATGAATTGCAAGCTTCACAAAAGCCTGAGAATGACGCCTCCAGAGTGTCCTACAAAGCCGGGTATTACACCCATTGAGCTCCCTCACCCCAGGTTCTGGGGATCTCAGGGTTATTTTATGTTGGCAAATGTTTATTGAGCACCTACTACATAGCAGGCAAGAAGAGCTTCCTCATTCATTCATTCTCCACTTTATCTTCTCCAGGACAGTGTGAAACCAACCGGCTGCTTTGTGTCTGTCTGTATCAAACTGTTAAACTCTCACATTCATTCTACAAGTAGTTAGTGGTTTGTACTCTGTGTACAAAGGCATCTCTACATTGTGAAAAATGAAGATGTCCATACTCACATACCCTAAAGTTATTCCCACAACAATTCTGTTTAAGAATATCAAAGCTTACTAACGTGCCACAGTATTTCATATGTACTCTCTTAATTATCATGTAAGAAAAATAATACGCCCTTTTTATCAAATGGTCTGAAAAGTTAAAGTGACTTGGACAAAAATCCATTGATCCAAGACTCAAGCAGAGAATTTCTTCACTTTGGGGCCAGGCTTCCCTGGCGGCGCAGTGGTTGAGAGTCCGCCTGCCGATGCAGGGGATGCGGGTTCGTGCCCCGGTCCGGGAAGATCCCACATGCCGCAGAGCGGCTGGGCCCGTGAGCCATGGCCACTGAGCCTGCGCGTCCGGAGCCTGTGCTCCGCAACAGGAGAGGCCACAACAGTGAGAGGCCCGCGTACCGCAGAAAAAAAAGAAGAAAAAAAAAAAATTACTTTGGGGCCAACATAATGTCCAGAATCTTTGACTTGATATTCAAACCCCCGTTTTATGGCTTTTTGTTTCCTTCGCTTCCAAGCTCTGTGAGTACAGTTACGCCCCTGGTTTCACAGTTTCTTGATTGTCTCTGTTTCTTTCCTCCCAGACGGCCAGGGCTTTGTGAGTGAGGACGAATACCTGGAAATCTCCGACATCAAACGTGACCAGTCCGGGGAGTATGAGTGCAGCGCCTTGAATGACGTTGCTGCCCCCGATGTGCGGAAAGTAAAGATCACTGTCAACTGTGAGTAGACCCCCGTCAGAGTTCCAGGGGAAAGGAGGGCATGGGGACTGAGGGAACTGTGAGTAGACCCCCCCCCATCAGAGTTCCAGGGGAAAGGAGGGCATGCGGACTGAGGGGACAGAGAGGTAACGGCAATGTCATTTTCTGATAGACCCAAGTTGTTTCCAGCAGGAAAATACAGTATCAGATTGCTGTGCTCGTCACCACCTCCAGGGCCATGGACTGTCAGGACTTTTAGCTAATGGGGAGACTCGTGAACTCTGGGTTAGTGTGAAGGCTTGAAGAGATGCTGGGGTAAAACACAGTATCTTCAACCAAGAAGTCATCTTCCTAAAATACGTGATCGTTTAGCTGGGAAGGGGGACGTGCACGGCACGTGACTGATGTGCGTCTCACCTGTCTCACGGACTCGCTCTGCATCTCCCTGCAGACCCTCCCTACATCTCCAAAGCCAAGAACACGGGTGTCTCCGTAGGCCAGAAGGGCATCTTGAGCTGTGAAGCCTCTGCAGTGCCCACGGCTGAGTTCCAGTGGTTCAAGGAAGATACCAGGTACCTTGAAAGCGGAAACAGGGCATGTCCGAAGCAGAGCTGATGGATCGTTCCCCACGTGCAAGGAGGGTGATGAAGTCCAGGGGGAAGATTTGGCAAAGCAAACTGATTACAGCCTCCATTATAAGAGTCTCCTTTTAGAACCAGACACAAAACACGGAGGGGGCTGGGAAGTGGACAAAACTGATGGACCTTGTTTCAGAATCACATTAGCTGTAGACACGGTGGTCTTCAAGGACTAGGGGAATGCAGCCCTGGAGCGTGGGCACCCTTCCCTTTCGGCCCCTGATGGAGGCCGCCGTGCTTACAGCTGGAGGGTAGATGGGCCGGCTTAGTCCGAGGGAAGGGCTTTGTGAGGAGGAGAGTGTGTGCGTGGATCCATCTGCGCCGTCTGGACTTCCCGGGACCCTCCTGCCTGCTGCTTCACTGTGAGTGCGCAACCAAACCCGTCGCACCTCCCCTTTTTTTGCAGGCTGGCCACCGGCCTGGACGGCGTGAGGATTGAGAACAGAGGCCACATATCCACACTGACCTTCTTCAACGTCTCGGAGAAGGATTATGGGAACTATACGTGTGTGGCCACGAACACGCTTGGGAATACCAACGCCAGCATCACGCTGTATGGTGAGTGCAGGAGGCCTGGACGTGGGGCTCGGCGGGGCGGGGGGCTGCAGGGACTCGGGAGGGAGGAGCGCGCACCCTGCTTGGCCTGTGTCCGTCCATAGGGCTCAACCCCCCACCTTAGATGCAAACGCACCTCTACCTCATTCTCCTGGCACACGGTACGTGGTGTTTGCAAGGTAACTGCTAGCTCCTGGCCTCGTGCAAGGTGAGCTGTGCACCTCAGCAAAGGAATAGACCTAACTCTGAACCAAGTTGCAGAGTGGTTACCGTAAACAAGACGGAGCCATGGAACAGGTCGATTGTAGTACTGTCTATTGGTCGGAGGGGTAGATGAGATATAGTTTTAAGATACCCTCTACAGTAAGAGTCGATGACTCCAGGGATCAAATTTTAAACCAAGTTACCTGCTGCCATCATGACTGACTGCATGTCACGTTCCCATTCATTGAAATGAACGGAGCAGGGGGCTTGAGTCCTCATCGGGACGATTGCTCTGTCCACAGCTGAGACAGCCATCCCTTCTCTGCAGGTCTCTCCCTCCCACACGGCGGGAGGGGCCTCCAGAGTGGCCCTTCGGGAGACCTCACCCTCCCTCAGTCAACTCTCGCGCTGCTGTGTCCATCTCCTCGTGCAACATTTCACCCCACGGGCCAGGCCCAGCTTGTGGCGATAGTCCGTGTGTGTACGTGCATGTTTATTTGCTGAGATTTGGTTAGAGGGAAGCGTCTGGTGAATAGGACGGAAAGGTATTCATTTTTCACGTGGACCTCAGACCCAGAACAAGCTTTCAGCATTGACATGAACTAAACTTTGTCCACCAGCCATCTGAAATGTGTGATCTATGTCTTTTGTTTTCTCTCTGCATTGTGTGTGCATTTTGCTGTGTGTGTCTTAGAAATAAGCCCCTCATCAGCAGTGGCAGGTGGGTACAGCATGTTCCTTCCCTCCTCTGCCTGCCTGAATGCCTGTGCTTTTGATTCCCACCCTCCTTCAGAGACAGGCTCGCCAGCTCCACCTCCTTGGTTTATCTATCTCCCTCGGTGGCTAGACTTCAGAGGGCTGGTCTGCACAGGTTAGGTAGCAAGCGTGTGGAATATGATGGCTTTCACACTCGTTGTATGTTTCCGGAGAAGGGCTTCCCCCCCTCCCGCCCAAACAATAAGCTTCTACTTGGCGGCCTTAAGAGGGATGAGTATTCCGCTCTTTGCAAGCAGCAGCAGCGAGGGGAGCCCAGCCTAGACACCAAGTGGCTTACCAGATGACTGTCTCCGTGGGGACATCACACGAGCATGAATGGATAATTCCTCCAGCCCAAGGCAGAAAGGGCTAACGACTTAATTCTGAAAGCTTCATTTTCAAATGGAAGTACTTGGGTCATTATTCATAATGATCATCGTAATATCTACCGCTTACCAAGTATTTATTGGTTTCAGCTAGTTCCGTGCAAGACAGGTGACTAGCCCCATTTTAAAGATGGGTAAGAGGAGGACCCAGGAGGCACGCAGAGCTAGTGACGAGACCCAGACCCCTCCTCAGTGCTGGCGAGTGTGCCCAGAGGATGAGGGTGTGAACCATGGGCACACACACACACGCTCCCTCACGTGCCAGATGGGGCCTCACCCTCCCTGTCTGGAATCAATACTGGCTCTGCCCACACCTCGGTGTCTGTCTGTGAATGTCCATCCCTAGGTCTTGATAAAACTTAGAAGAGGTGTGGCTGGGTTGCTGCTCTGCCACTGACCCTGCCGTCACCCCTGAGTCGGTGGGGTTGCCTGCGGCGGGATGTGGCTGACAGTAGGGTTCCAGGACTGACAACTAGGCGATCCGGGCGCTTGTCCCTCTGTACCATTGACTCAGGAGAGAAGTGTGTCACAGCCGAGAACAGCAGTGTGTGGAGATGAATGATGCATAGGCTGGGGCTTAAACAACCAAAACTTGTTTCCTCACAGTTCTGGAGGCCAGAGGGCCGAGACCAAGCCAGGAAGATCTGTCAGCTGATTTCGATGAGGGCTCTCGTCCTGGCTTGTAGACGACCATCGTTCTCACATGGCCTTTCCCCTGAGCATGTGGGGGGAGGGAGAGGAAGGAGAGGGAGAGTGGGAGAGGGAGGGGGGAGAGGGAAAGGGAGTGGAGGACGGAGAGGGAGAAAGAGAGGAGGGAGTGGAAGAATGGGAGGGGGAGGAAGAGGGAGGAGTGGGAGAGGGAGGGTGAGGGAGAGGAAGAATGAGAGGGGGGAGAGGGAGTTGGGGGAGTGGGAGAATGAGAGGGAGAGTAGGGAGAGGAGGAAGTGGGAGAGCAGAGGGACAGGAGGGAGAGGGAGGATGGAGAGAGAGTGGGAGCAGAGGGAGAGGGAGTTGGACAGGAGAGGAGGAAGTGGGAGAGGAGGGAGAGGGACAGGAGGGTGAGGGAGAGGGAGGAGAGGAAGAATGAGAGGAGGGAGTGGGAGCGGAGGGAGAATGAGAGGGGGGAGAAGAGGGAGAGAGGATGGAGAGGGAGAGGGACAGGAGGGTGAGGGAGAGGGAGGAGAGGAAGAATGAGAGGAGGGAGTGGGAGCGGAGGGAGAATGAGAGGGGGGAGAAGAGGGAGAGAGGATGGAGAGGGAGAGGGACAGGAGGGTGAGGGAGTGGGAGAGGATGGAGAGGGACAGAAGGGAGAGGGAGAAGAGGGAGAGAGAGGATGGAGAGAGAGTGGGAGCGTAGGGAGAGGGAGGATTGGGAGTGGAATAGGAGGGAGAGTGAGAGGGAGAGGAGGAAGAGGGAGTGGGAGAGGAGAGGGACAGGAGGGAGTGGGAGAATGAGAGGGAGGGGGAGGGAAAGGGAGCGGAGGACAGAGAGGGAGTTGGAGGAGTGGGAGAGGGAGGATTGGGAGAATGAGAGGGAGAGGAATAGGAGGGTGAGGGAGAATGAGGAGGGAGAGAGAGGGAGTGGAGAGGGACAGGAGGGAGAGGGAGAATAAAAGGGAGGAGAGGGAGAGGGAGGAGAGGAAGAATGAGAGGAGGGAGTGGGAGAGGGAGAGTAGGGAGAGGAGGAAGAGGGAGGAGAGGGAAAGGGGGGTGAGGGAGAATGAGGAGGGAGGGACAGGAGGGAGAAGGAGAGGGAGAGTAGGGATTGGAATAGGAGGGAGAGTGAGAGGAGGAAGAGGTAGGAGAGTGAGAGGAGGGAGTGGGAGAGGGAGAGGGACAGGAGGGTGAGGGAGGAGGCAGAAGAGGGAGAGGGAGGAGAGGAAGAATGAGAGGAGGGAGTGGGAGAGGTAGAGTAGGGAGAGGAATAGGGGTGAGTGGGAGCATAGGGAGAGGGAGAGGGAGAGGGAGTGGGACAGGGAGTGGGCCAGGAGGAAGTGGGAGAGAAAGGGAGAGGGAGTGGGAGAATGAGGGAGAGTAGGGAGAGGAATAGGAAGGAGGGGGAGAGGAGAGGAGGGTGAGGGAGAGGGAGAATGAGAGGAGGGAGGTGAGGGAGAGGCAGAAGTGGGAGAGGAGGAAAAGGGAGGAGAGGGACAGGAGGGTGAGGGAGAGGGAGGAGAGGGAGAATGAGAGGAGGGAGGGGGTCAGGAGGGAGAAGGAGAGGAGGGAGTGGGTCAGGAGGGAGAATGAGAGGAGGGAGAGGTAGAGTAGGGAGAGGAATAGGAGGGAGTGGGAGAGGAGGAAGTGGGAGTGGGAGAGGGAGCATAGGGAGAGGGAGAGAGGATGGAGAGGGAGTGGGAGAGGAGGAAGTGGGAGAGAAAGGGAGCGGGAGAGGGAGTGGGAGAATGAGGGAGAGTAGGGAGAGGGAGAATGAGAGGAGTGGGAGAGGGAAATGAGGGTGAGAGAGGAGGGAGTGGGAGAGGGAGTGGGAGAATGGGAGGGGGGGAAAGGGAGCAGAGGACGGAGAGGGAGTTGGAGAGGAGGGAGAGGGAGAGGGACAGGAGGGGGAGGGAGAGGCAGAAGGGGGGAGGCAGGAGAGGGAGAGGGAGAATGAGAGGAGGGAGTGGGAGAGAGAGGAGGAAGAGGGAGTGGAAGAGGAAGGAGAGGGAGAGGGAGGATTCCGACAGAGAGAGGAGGGAGAGGGAAAGGAGGGTGAGGGATAAGAGGGAGAGGAAGGAGAGGGAGAGGGAGCGGGGGTGGGAGAGGGAGAGGAGGGAGGATGGAGTGGGAGAATGAGAGGGAGAGGGAGAGCGCTGGGGGGTGGAGGACGGCTTCCTGATGTGTCTTCTTATTGGGACACTAACCCTAGCCAGTCGGGCCCTACCATTATAACCTCATTTGACCTTAATCACTTCCTTATAGGCTGCATCTCCAAATACACATGGGGGGTTAGGGCTCCAACATATGCGCTTGGAGGACACAGTTGAGCTCCTAGGAAAGGCACAGCTTCATATCCCCATGCAGCCAGCAACACAAAGCCCGTGTGAACAATTAGCTTGTTGGAACCCACTTTCCACTTCTGTCTCCCCTCTCCACCTAACCTGAATGCATTCTATTAAAGGACCATTCGAACATTTATAACTGATCTGCTTAATCTCCCCAAAGCCACACAGACAGACACCCTGCATCCCAGGCACGCATTTGGGTTTGCCGTCAAAGACTGGAAGCTTGGTTTTTGGAGACCCTTTGGACTCTGCACCGTGAACCCATCCCAACATACATTCACGACAGGCCTCTCACACAAACATGTCTTTCCTATGTTTCCTACCTCCACACACAGAACAAAGGGAAATGAGATGAAAGCAATGTGGAAAGAAAGCAGAAGACACAAGCTATGAAGATGGGCTGAGCCGGGAAGTGCTTAGAGACAACATGGGTAGGGTGGGAGATGCTCAACGATGACTCAGTGGCTGACCTTGATGTGGGATGTTTCTTCCTCACCGTCACCAGTTGCTGCCCCTCCAGAAGCCGCACAGACAGAGCAGGTCACCCAGCTGCGTGCCAACTCAAAGTGGCATTTCACACTGTGCACTTTTCTTAGCCCCGGGCCACTGCCGGGACTGGAGAGGCAACGGAAGGTAGAGAGCAGACCAGCACGGGGATGGGGAAAACTGAGTTCCAGTCCTCACTCTGGCACAAACCATGCTGCTCTCTGTTCCGTGGTTGCCTGTAAAATATAAGAACAGAACAAAACAGACTCCAGGCTCTTTCCAGCTTTCTAAGTCTCTGTTCTGAATTTGAAAAACAAAGGGAAACTAGGCTAAGAGGCAGATCTCCAAAACCTGGCATCCGTAACCTTGGGAATGGCAGCAGGTGCTGTGCCTATTGCAAGCAACTTGCTCGAAGTATCCGTAAGCTTTCTTGAGTGGGTGAGGCATTCGGAGGCCACCTGGGCCCTGGCATCCTGGAGCCTGGCCGGGTCCACACGCAGCAGGGCCGGGCGGGCTCAGCTTGCTGGCCATGGCTCTGCCTCTTGCAGAGGCCGCTCACGTTCTCTCGACTTGCCAGCCCATTCTGCTTCCACTGGGTCTTGAGCAAGAGGCCCCATCCCCCTGTCCTTAGGGTGCAAGGAGGGAACATTCTGAACCTGATTACATCCAGCACTGCAGAGAGTGTGGGGCAGTAATGAGCCGTGTAAACGTCGGTATTTCTGTATTACTGGAACCGGCAGGGGAGAGGGACAGAGAAGGCAAACAAAGTCAGAACGGAGGGGGATGCTGCCGAGAGACAGACAGATTTCTCACATTTCATCTGTGCAATTGCAGCAGCGACACAAATAAGTTACGTCAAGGGTTAAGCATCAGGAATGGGCACCGCTCCGAGGAATCCTGTCACTGCAAATGCAACAGCTGGGCTCAGGACTGTTTCCTCAAGGCAAAGCCTCAGCCCCTCAGAGCAGCCAGAAAGAAGGCCTACCTCTTGGCCCCTGGAAACTATGAGGACAGAATCTATTTTTCTTTTGCTAATGGCCATTCCTCCAGAGTAAACATACATATCAGGCTGGCTCTTGAGACAGGATTTTCATCAACTAAAGGCAGCCGGACCAGCTCTTCTCATCCTGCACCCTGGGCTTCCCTCACCCAGGGTCCCCCACGGAAAGCTGGTTCACGCCCTGCCCCCCACCTGCACTCCTCTATAAAGGCTCCCAACAACCTCACCTTTCCCCCAGGTGGCTCCAGGTGAGACCTGAGGGCTGGGTGCAGGAGTTGAGGATCCCGAATCTGCCCTCCCTTCACCTCCAATCCAGCCCAATCCATGCCTCAGTCTCACGGCCTGTGTCCCTCCGAACACCCAGCCTCCCCTCAGCCCCAGACCTCCCTGGCCCCCAACACCCTGCTTCTGGCTTCTAGGATGTGACTCGCTGTGGCTTTCTTCTTCCCTCTCGGTCTCAATCTGCTTCGAGCCCCTCCACCTTCTGCCCAGGGGTGGCATTACAGCAAGAGGAGAAGGGTCTTCTGTGTCTTCAGGCATCTTCAAGAGTTGTATCTTAGCCCACCGCTTTGGGTGCTTTAAAAATGCAGATTCCTGGGCCTGGTCCCAGACCCATTTCCTGAAAACCTCCCGGTTTGTGCTTTGTAGGCAAGCTCTCCCAGGGAAGTGTAGGCACCCGGGAGCCAGAGAGTCTCCGAGCAGCAGTCTGGGGGCTCCCCGGTCCGTGTCCCTAGCACTTTCCTCAATTCTGAGCCACAAGACGCTCTGCTACCTGAATGTCCCAGGGGAATCTCCATCTTTCTCTCCCTGGCATCCCTTCCCTCCTCAAACGTGCACCTTATCTTCTCACCCACCGCCTCACTACAGTCTCCACGGCCGTTCTAACCCTTTCCTCTCCAGCAGGTCGGAGCAAGCAGGCACCAGCCCTCCCGCCACTGCTGGGGCAGGCGCCTTGTCTGGCTACGACATTCTCTTACCGGTGGGTGGTCCGGTGGTCCCCTTGTCTTTGATAATCTCTCTTCAATCTGCCACTTCAGGGCCAGGTGGCCCTTCCCAAACTCAGAATGAACCTGTTCACATCCTGCTGAAAAGAAAACCAAAAAGTTCATTGCAGCTCTGTCATGCAGAGTGAAGTCAGAAAGAGAAAGACAAATACCGTATGCTAACACATAAATATGGAACCAAAGAAATGTCATGAAGAACCTAGGGGTAAGACAGGAATAAAGACACAGACCTACTGGAGAACAGACTTGAGGATATGGGGAGGGGAAGGGTGAGCTGTGACAAAGCGAGAGGGAGGCATGGACATATATACACTACCAAAAGTAAGGTAGACAGCTAGTGGGAAGCAGCCGCATAGCACAGGGATATCCGCTCTGTGCTTTGTGACCGCCTGGAGGGGTGGGATAGGGAGGGTGGGAGGGAGGGAGACGCAAGAGGGAAGAGATATGGGAACATATGTATATGCATAACTGGTTCACTTTGTTATAAAGCAGAAACTAACACACCATTGTAAAGCAATTATACCCCAATAAAGATGTTAAAAAAAGAAAACCCTCGAAGGCCTTTCCTGCTCTGAGATCAACCTCCCTCGTGGCCCCAGGTTCCCCACTGCCTTCTCTGCATCCACCATGCTAAACACCCGCCCCGCCCTGCCCGGGATGCCCGATCCTATTGCACAGTCCAGCCTCGACTATGCTGCTTCTGTCCAGCAATTCACTGATTCAGCGAATGTTTGTTTCGAGCCTACTGTGTGCCAGGAGTTAGATTTAGGATTTAGGTACCGTGAGGAGGAGGAGGGAGAGGAGGGAGTGGGAGAGGGAGAGGAGGGAGAGGGAGAGGAGACTTCCCAACCTCCTACAAGCAAGTAAATAGACATTTACAATAGAATATAAGTGCTGCACTAGAGCAGAGAAGAAGCTACTAGCTAGTAGGTGTCAGCCAGAAGGGGCTTCAGACAGCTCAGAACCCTTTGAGGTAAGTACGTCTGGAGCTCAGAGAATTTAAGCCACGTGACTGAATCCTTCCCGCATATAGGAATTCCACCGTAGAAGGACACGTTAACATCCGGTTTTGCACCCAGGTCTGTCTTACCTTAAGCCCATGTTTCTTTCTAACCCATAGGTATACTGTCTCTTCCAGTGTGTTGAAGGGTCACAGAGGGAGGCGTTTGCCCTCTTCTCTGCCTGATAAAATTGTACTTACCCTTTAAGCTTCCACTCAACGGTACCCCATCCATTAAGCGTTTCTGAACCCCACTGAAGAATCACTCACCCATCTTTTGGACTCTCTTGGTAGTTCACCCTTAGGCTTATATTTTGTTTGTGTTTGTTTCTGCACTAAAGGATGTAGCCCTGTATCTCGCAATAGTTATTGACCAGTAAGCACTGGTTGGATTAATAAATATATCTTCCAGTCAGTGGGGCATCCGTTACAGCCTCTTACAGGGTAAAACTCCTCACTAACCAAAGGAAGGTCAAATACTCAAAAGGTCTTATAGTCTCCTCCACCGCCCCGCAGGGAAGCCAAGTCAACATTGCTGACACTTTCCCTTGCATTCCAGCCCCCCTTACGTCCCAGTTCTAATTTGAAATTTAGGGTCCCCTCCCGCAGGGTCTTTCTCCCTTGTGAGAAACATCCTGACAGACTGTTTAGGAAGGCATTCATCAAATGATTTCTTCTTGCAGAGACATCAAAAGCTGCACGTGCCTGTCCATTTCCTGCTGATAACGTATATGATTTTTATTTTCCAAATCCACAGTTTACATCCAGGTGGGAGGGAATGAGTCAGAGAGAAACACCATCGATTCTGGCTGATGGCAGCAGCCTCATCATTTGTGTTTTCCCCAACCTGCGAAATGCCGACATATTAGGAAAAAATATGCAGACATTTCACATTTCATTCCTGGGAGGCTCCTTGTCACTGCCTCGCGCCCCTACCCTGCTCCGTCTGAATCACTGACATCTGGCCGTTAGCCTGAGCGTTTAGACTTTAACACAGAGCGCTCGGGCTGTGCTGATGTCAGCACACGCCCCAGCTTCTGGTTTGGCACAGACCAAAGCCCTGCTTTTTTCAGGGTTGTGATGAGCTGACTGGTTTGAATTAACTTCTGATACGAACTTCCTAGGCCTTGGGCTTTGTGGGAGCACAAAGCAGAGATGGCTGCCTTTTTGGCTTCTTTAGCCGCATGCCTTCCTGGAGCTGCAAAGCCCCGTTCATCTTCCTTGTAGAACAACACAGGGCCCTGTTTTCGGCTGTAATTAAAGACAAGGAAGGAAAAGCTCCCTCTCAAGGGGAGTGATGCACCTTCGTCCGCCAGCGCTGCTGAAAACAGGCTTACGTTTCCCCAACAAGTGTAACGCACACATCGTCTAATTGGATTTCCTCGCTCCTCTTTTAATCACCAAAAACATCATTATCCTTCTGGTTCCTCATCAGGAAGGTCACATAGTTCACGTTCATATTTACAAAACCCATACAAATTCCAGAACAAAACCGTATCTTCTTAGACTTCAGATGCCTCCTTGATCTCACTGCGCTATCACCAAGTCCAACTCAGCTGCGGGTTTTTATTTTTCTCTTTTCTTTCCTTCATGTGATCACCCCACCGCCTGCTATTTTAGTAGGATTACAGCAACACTTTGCTTTCCAACTTCTTGCTGAAGAACCGTGTATGCCTGATTTTCGTTGCAATCATGGAAAGGAAAAGGGTGACATTTCAATACCTTTCTCGCTTGTTATGGACCCTCCATCTTTAAGCTTCAAAATCTCTCGTGAGGCAGGATCCTCATCAGTAAACTTATATAGTTTTCTGGGAGCTTTGTGCTGAGTTTGGGTACTTTGATTTTCAAAATCTGTTCTTCCAGAGGGTGATCAGCCAGCCCATGAGCGCAGCAGCAAACCCTTGCTTCCTGGAGAGCTAGGCCTGCAGGTTAATTCTACGCTAAACCCTCAACCAAATTTGCTTTTTAAAAATGTGTAGTATATTTAATCTAACAAAGTAAGTAGCTTCTACAAAGTGGACTTTATTTTACTCATTTGTCTGTTTGCCTCTTTCTTTATTTACTGTCTTACGGCTGCTGGGCCTCACACGTGGCCATACCATAAAATCTTCCCTCCGGCCCAGAGTACACATACTGATTGACCTTTGTGACGTTTACCATTTCTGGAATTTATCTCTTGATCATTTCTGTCTCTTTATCTCTTCTTCCTGTGTGCTGAGGGCTAACTTACTTTGGTCTGCATGTGTCCTCAAGGTGTTTAGTTGTCATTCACAGTTGGTTTCGTGGCTTCGTGTCATCGTGTGAGCTTTTCAAAGATGCTCCATTTCAGGAAAGGAGGAAGCAATACGTTTTTAGTGTTGAGGAAGGGAAAAGGAGCGGCTGGAATGAGGGGAAAGGGCATAATTACACGTTCTCACTTTTAGTTTATCCCTGAAAACTATTTAATTAAGGCTGATGTTTGTAAGAGCTATTCTTTTAGACTGAGTCACTGTTAGCCATAAATAAGGATTTCTTGAACGTGGTGCTTGCCCACAGAAAGAGCTGGGCTTCTACAAGCACTTCCTCAGAATAACTGGCCTTCTCTGGGAAGCCTTTACCTGTGGTTGGAGCTACATCAGGTCTTGTCAGGAGAGACCAGTCACTTGCTAAGCCAGAGTCACGTCTGCTTTCAGTGGGTGTTTGGCAATTATCTTTAAGAATTCAGTATACACAGGGTCTCTTTATTTAAAGCAGGAGCCCCACAAAAGGTACTATTTTAGAGACTAGCAGTTACGGTCCTGGTTCTAATTCACCCAACTGTTACTCATCCTTTACTTATACTCAGTGATTTTATGTATCATCTTCACTCATCCTCAGAGAACCCTGCAAGTACAGAGAAAACCACCTCCGCACATATATTATACATTTAAAAAAAAAAAAAGTTTGAGAGCAGTTAACCGTCTCATCTGAAGTCATCCTGCGAGTGACTAGTGGAGCCAGAATTCACATTCAGTTCTCCCGGATTCCTGAATTCACTCCTCTCAGACAGGCAGGGTGCTCCGGAGATGAAAGGGAGGTTGGATTATTTTATTCCAAAGGACTTTCTTCTCAGAGTCTGTGAGGGCTTAAAACGTGTTTGCGTTCCTTTATTGATTTAGACTAGCACAGAGGAATTCTAGGTCCTAATGGAGGATAGGGGGACTTCCCTGGTGGTCTAGTGGTTAATAGTCCGAGCTTCCACTTCAAGGGCCACGGGTTCGATCCCTGGTCGGGGAACTAAGATCCTGCAGGCAGTGTAGCGCAGCCAAAAAAAAAAAAAAAAAAGCTAATGGAAGATAGGGTGTGTGCAGGCAGAGGCTGTGCCTGTCTTCCTCTTTGGAACGGAGCCTGACACATGAAAGCACCAGCGCACGTTTGTGAGTGGGCGGCATGGCTTCCGAGGCCAGCGTGGGGTCTGCTTCCCTCGCAGACTGGTCCTTTGCGCTTGGCCTTGCCACAGAGCATGGCTTTGGACTCTCTCATTGCCCTGCCCAGTGCCCCACACCCTCCTCCTAGGCCCTAATGGCCAGAGGTCTCTCTCACCCATCTCACCTCTTCATTCTCACCTACCAAAACCCAGCTCAGGATCAATGTATTTGGAAAAGGTCGAAACAAGCCAGTATTAGCCTCAACTAACAAGTGGAAGGTAGGGGGTATGGTCCCACCAGAGCAGCCCTTCCCACGATCACATGACTACTTCCTGCCAGACACTGTCCTAATCCCTCCGGTCCTTCATCCTGAAAACTCCACGTTATTACCCCCATTTCCAAGGAGAAAACTGCAAGCGCTTTGTCTGAGATCACATAGCTGGCAAGCCGCAGAGTCGGGATTTAAGCCCAAATTGGTCTGAAGCCAAAGTCCCAAGCGTCGGTTGCACGTTTACAGCGGTCAGAGGCTTTACCCCAAAGGGTTTAGGGCTGCAAAGACAGCGGCGAGGCCAAGGCAGGGCAGATGTATACAGGGAATCATGGGACCACACCAGTTCACTAGACGGCAGCAATCCACTGCTGCTTCTGTATTAAAGCACAAAGACTCATTCGCATAATCAGGAGCGTGGCCTTAGCACACAGAAGCCTGTGGGAGAGACCCAGCCCAGATTCCTGTTTCCCCTCATCTCCAGTAGCGTCAGGCTTACCTTGAAGATGCCATTAAAGAATCAGTTCAGGTGGCACAGTGGTTGGGAGTCCGCCTGCCGATGCAAGGGACACGGGTTCGTGTCCCAGTCCGGGAAGATCCCACATCCGCGGAGCGGCTGGGCCCGTGAGCCACGGCCGCTGAGCCTGCGCGTCCGGAGCCTGTGTTCCGCAACGGGAGAGGCCACAGCAGTGAGAGGCCCGCGTACTGCAAAAAAAAAAAAGAATCAGTTCATCGCTGATGGCCTTTGTCTTACATTCCTCCAACATGGAGTATGGTACACGGACGTGAGCCACTCTCTCCCGGCTTTGAACAAAGCCCGAGAGCCTTCCTGTAGGCCCCTCGCTTCCTGTAGGCCCAACTGCCAGATCTCAAATGTGTCCAGGATCCATAGGAGGAGAGCACGGATAGTTTAATCTCTGCCCTAGTAGATTAGGTAAACGCTTAGGCCAGAATAGCTCAGCCCTTTCTCATACACTGATTGGCCAAAGGCACTCTGACGATAAACTGCCGTGTCATCTGATGCTTAAAGCAGGGCTTATAATACCTGCTAAGGAGTAAAATTTCCTGAAAATGCATAGAAAGTGAGGCTGCAGAAAAGGAAACTCTAGGAATGTTTGGTGCCCTCTTGCTGTCTCAGGAGATGGCATGCTGGGTGCAGAAAGCAGGAGTGGTGATGGTTTTGCACCACTGGAAAAGGCCATCTGGCTGCTCCCCAGCTGTCCCTTCTGGGACCAGATGCAGAGTTTGCAGCCATTCAGTAACTCGGGCTACTAAAGGAGAAGAGCTCAGAGGTCATCCCTCCCAGCCTCCTCTCGCTGCAGGTGGGAGAACCAAGGCCAGAGAGGAGCTGGCACTCAGCTAGGAAGCAGCAGAGTCACACGGAGAAACTGGGTCTCCAGATGCCCAGGCCATTATTCCACGATGCCGTGGCCTCTGAAAAACATGCACAAAGGATTGATTTCCACAGAGAGGAAGTAAGAGTTGTGATAATCAAGGGCGCCAACCCTGTAGACAGAGTGACTCGGTTCTAATCCAGCTCCGGGTGTACTGTCTTATGTGGCCATGGGCAGGGTACTTACCTGCTCTGCTTCTCAATTCCCCATCTATAAAACAGGAACGCCATGGGGTTTCATGAAGATAAAATGGATTAGATGTTCAGCATTTAGAGTCACGTTTGGCACACAGAAAGCGCCATCTAGGTATGCCGTATCTCATCCCCCCGAGCGGGCTGAGCAGGCTCTGTGCCTACCAGCCCCTCAGAGTTCCACTCCTTGGAGAACTCAGCTGAGGCCAGCTGAGGCTGCAACACCCCTCCCTGCCTCAGCAGCGCGAACATCTTCCTGGCGCTGCGACCTCCCGTCTTGATGACTCTTCCTCCCTCTTTCCCTGCAGCTCGCACTGCTTTGTCTTCCTAATGCTCCTAATACTTCCGAATACTCCACGTGCTGGTAGCATGACATCCCCAGAAATGCTAAGCCCACTGGTAGAACTTGGAATAAAGTGATTCCTAAACTAAAGGCCTCTGTCTGTCTAGAATGGAGCCCATTCGGTTGTTTCCTAAGTTGATATCAATATAATGAATTAGACACACACACATGCATACATATACATATATATATAACTAGTGAATATATATCATATATATAATATATACTTTAAATATTCTTTACAAAAACATATGGGTCTTATACATCTGTGTTGCCCATTTCCTTTTAAACTCACTTAAAAATCTAAATCACTCATCTGTTGCAGAAGACAACAGAGAATTACCTCGCGCTTCAAACTGGGCCTTTTCCAACTCAGCACATTCCGTAGGCCAGTACAGTTCCTAGGATATATGCCTGGACTGATGGGGCCTCAGAGTCAGGCTACTTTCTATAAATATTTATGAAGCTGTCGTGGGGACCACAGCAATGGGCTAAGGACTGGACTCTGCCCCTATCTGCAAATACTCTATAACAAAAGTACAGAAAACGATGAACAAGACTCTCGACGTATCGAGTAAATATGAATTTTTAGTAAACAGAGAATTGTAAGTCAGAGGAAGAAAAGGAGTCCTTTTGAGATCCCTGGGGTGGGAACAGGTGGATGCCAGCTGCTGGAGTGAGAGGACCATCCATCCCCAGGCTGACAGCATCACTGCCCGCCCAGCAAGGCCTGGATCCACGCCATTACAATGACCAGCAAGCCACAGGACCTGGCTCCTGTCTGAGGAGACCCTGCACCACTGAGGCTTTTTTCAGTAGTAAAGTTATTTCCAACAAGCCAATTTACTAGTAAAGGAGGTGGTGAAGCCCTGTTTCTTGCCTGTCACTCCATCCCTTTGTCACTGGCCCTACAGGGTTGCTTCTAATCCCTTGACTTAACACTTAGTTTTGCTTTCCCCGGAATACTCTCTGCTCCCTGCTCGCTGGCTACTCTGGTCTTGCTTATGACCCTAAATTCTGATGCTGGTAAATAAAGGTGATGGAGGAATACAGGGGCAGAGATGGACACTCAGCCTTCCACCCTGGGTCCTCGGAACAGGCAAGGCGATCCCAGTGCACGTGGTTTGTCTTCTCAAGGATGCAGATGAAGGGAAAGGAATCGCACCTGTGATTCTGTGGTCTTATTTCACAGCGGAATGTGAGGGTTTCACGAGGGCTGTGTAAAAGGGCCAGAGAGAGGGAAGAAGAAAGAAAGAGGTTGAGGGAGAGCCCTGCCAGGCAGGGGCGTAAGGTGGCTGTTGGGCCTGAGAATGGGGGTCGTCTCTGTCACCTCTGGAGACGCACCTCTGACTGCTGGGATAAACCCAACCATAGTCTTTAAAACCCTGGGTGTACGTGTTCATTCTTCCTCAGCGGCTTCGGGAGACGCCGCCCCAATATCCCAGTCACACCAGATGAAAAGTCAGCCACATCAACACCCAGACTCCTGTGTTTCACAAAATCCTCTCTTCCTCTCCTTCCTCCTCCCACCTCTTCCCTCCACTCTGACCCTCATCCCTCTCCTTGCCCTCCCACCCCTGTCTGTTCTGGACACGATTTCCAAGGAGAGAACACAGGTAGAGGCGCTGCTTACAAAGACCCTGCCCTAACCTGTCAGCCCGCACGTCTAACCATTCCCTCCCTCTACCTCTTTTAGTTTTTAAACCCCAGTCTTTGAGAGCAGGCTGTAGGGTCCAGGCACCCCAGCAATGAGCCCCTTTGAGTTTCTCCCAGTGGGCACTTTCCATTTACGCAGACTTGGAAGGGTCACTGGTGGGTGGGAGCTGCTCACGGAGAAGCACGTTTATGCGGTGCTCGTCAGGGGATGAGGATGGTACCCTCTGGGTATGCGCTAATGGGTCTGTCTCTCTTTCTCCCACACAGGGCCTGGAGCTGTCATTGACGGTGTAAACTCGGCCTCTAGAGCGCTGGCTTGCCTCTGGCTATCAGGGACCCTCTTTGCCCACTTCTTCATCAAGTTTTGATAAGAAACCTTAGGTCTTCTGAGCAACGCCTGCTTCTCCATATCACAGACTTTACCTACACTGCGGAGAGCAAACCAGTTTGGGCTTCTTTTTGTTTTGTTTCTGTTCTTCTTGGTTTGATTTTTTCTTTGGTTGGTTGGTCTGTTTATTTGATTTTTCTATCCAGTTTGAATGAGTGGGGTTGGGGGGGAGGGGTGTCCAGGGTTCTACCATGTGTAGGATAATCATTCATTGGTGTGTCCAAAAACGGAATCTGTTCCTCTACCTTGGCCCTTCCCTCTCCTCTGCCTTCCCAACACCATCACCACCAGCCCTGCCCCCCCCCCCACAAAAACACAAACTCCACCC
>NW_020174430.1:2084975-2114089 GCF_003031525.2 Neophocaena asiaeorientalis asiaeorientalis | reverse complement strand
CCCCCCCCCCCCAGTAAACCATAAGCTCCATCTGGGCAGAAAATGTGCCTCGTGATAAACACCCTGAAGACACAACTTCACTTACAATGTAGTGCACAGCAAGAATTATATCCAAGTTTCCTATCATCTGCATCTTCTAAGCTTTGGACCATTTTCCTGACTATAATGTACATACCACTCCTTCCATGTTTATTATTGTCTAATTACACGAGGGTTCACAGCCTTTCTTTCTGGGAAGTTCTCTCTCTAAATATGTATGAAACATTGCCATCGTTTCAGCCATTCTGCCCTATCTGCTTTCTCTACCAGCTACAGGGATTTGTAGTTTAGGGCTAGGCACACAACCCAAAACTAAACATTTAGCAGTCGTGTGACCGAATAAAGGGGGAAGCATTCTGAGGATGGTACTTCTCGCAAAAAAATGCCGTCCAGGTCATCAACAATGATCTGTAGATGGCTGATCATTTAGGTTTTATCGCGCTCTCTACGGAAGTAATCATACGGTTATCCATCTACTCAACTGTCCGACTGGTCGTTCCATCCACTTATCTACCCACCCGTCTTCTTCTCTAGCAGTGTATTTATTTATCGGTCTGTCAATGTAATTCTCTAACATGTCTTTCTGTGTCTGTTTCTTTCCCCACTCTTCACTCTCAATCCATCACCACGTTAATCTCTAACCGTATTGTGTCTATTCCACTGGATTCATGTCTCCTCTACCTTCTGCAGATATTGGCATCTTCAAAATGACCTATATCAGCTTCTCATGCGAAAGCCAATGATCTCACAGGCTAACAACATAGAAAGGCAACATGTCATGGACTGTCTGGAATGTGCTAGCCCATCTACCCAAAGTAGATACTGGTAAGAGATGGACAAAAGTAGCAATCGAATGAATGATCCGTCACTCACTCTTCCCAGCAGAGACTGTGTATTGAGAAACACCTTCTTGGGAAGCAGATAAGCCTTGGCAAAGCCTCGATGAGTATCGTGTTTTTTCTTTCTTACCGGAAGGACAAGGTGCCAAAATTCATGTTTCTCTCAGCCTTTCAAGAAGGTGCAGTCAGGAAGCTATGGGACTGTGCTTAATAGCAAGAAAGTGAGAGAGAAAACACAGCTCTGTCTCTGCAGTGTGAAGAGCGCCGTCCACCTGAGTGGGATGACTTCTGCTATTGTCTCCTCTCTGCTCCAGTTTTGGTTTCATCTGTTTGAAAACTATCCGGTAAAAAGCTGATGAAAGCCAATTACATGGCGGGCGTGTTGACAACGCTGGTATATGTTTCAGGAAGCTCTTCTGAGCTGAGGGCACTTGAGCAACTGACAGTTTCCAAGCACTTGATTAACACAACACTGCAAACAGAAGGGGAAAGTGACACACAATTTCCTCGGATACAGGCTGCTTCTCCAGGAGCTTTGAGGAAGGATGCCCTCAGCTCTCCATGTTCAGAGCAGATCTTTCCAGAACACAAAGAAGAGCTGACCTGATCTTTCTGTATTGTCTCCTGGGACAAGAAGGACTCAGCCGGCAAGTGTGCCAGGGTGGCAAGAGAATGGCATTGGAAACCTGCAGGGCTGTGCCCTTGTCCCGTGCTGCAGGGAGTGACCTGCTGAGGATAAGAAGGAACATCGACAGTGACTGTCTCACAGACCCGCTGGAGACCCGCTGGAAAACTCTTTCAGCTCCACAGTCTAAAACGTGAGAGATACCAGCTCCACAGAGTCCCGTTCCTTCGATGCTTAACTGATCTGCTTCCTCTGAAATGTGGCCTCTTTGTTTTTGTCCGTTATAGCACATGAACATGACGTACACAGTGGAGAAACACACACACACACACACACGTAGGCTGTCTTGGCGTACAAAAAGCTGGGCACTTCCGTAAGAGAGCTGGCGTGAATGAAATTAATATTACACTTTCCAGCTGTAAACAGACATCTGCATTTCCCACGGAGTTGCCAGGAGCCAGACTGGGGGAACGTAAATGGCGTGCCAAAAGCAGTGTGTGGATTTCAAGTTCCAGGGACAGTCGAGAACAGGCGTGGAGTCAGAATTACAGGCCGGACATCAGCGTTTCAGACCTGTCACCACACGGGGCTCCTGGAGCGGGGCTGGTGTCAGACGCTGAAGGAGCATTTAACGTGTCATTTGAATGTTCTGCTGGTAATACGCTTGTTCCTTCGGAGTAACAAGTGTGGAGGCTGTGGAGACGGTACCGTCTTGGAGAACACGGTGCTTGAAATGGACAAGCTGGGCGTATTCCTCACTCCGGGACTTGATCTAGAGGAAGGCGCCCGTCCTCCTTCAGCCAGGAGGATCCAGAACCTTCCCAGCACAATGAGCCTGGGTCTCAGACTCACTGTGGAACTCCGTGCGGCCTCTTCCACTGGCTACTGGGAAGCATGTCTGGTAGTTACTGGTTCCAGCCCTGTTTCAGAGGGAAAAACTCCTGCCGTTAATCCTCACCTGTCTGGGATAAAGGCGGCCAAGGAAACAAGACCCAAGGAAACGGGCCAGTGGGAAAGAAAACCCTTCTGCACAACAGACGTGCTCCAGCTGCTGGGTTGTTTGGGCTCCTTTGGTGGGGGTGGCTCCATAGGACAGGAGCTGTTACCCAGCATCTTGAAGCATAGAGAGTAGCAAACACTTACTAAAGACAGTATCCATACTCACTCTACATATGGCAGGCGGATAGATAAGGCCTGCTGGAGAGATTTTTTTCGAGGTGCCAGTGATGGGGCCGGGGGTTAGGGGAGAGGAGGAAAAAATGAGTTATCAAGTCTCTGAGGACGTGTGGCTCTTCATAGGTTTTGCACGTGGGAAGGAAACCGAATAAGGCTTATCAGGAAATCAGGTGAGAGGAACTCAGCTATGTAGGTACTCTGAAACCCTCCCCCTTCCAAGACCAAGTTAATATGTATTCCCACCAAAGTAATGCCAGTGCCAGCGCTAGTGTTAAGGCCCTGGCCAAGCTTGTTTCTCAGTAGTTTAATGTCAAGTGCCTGATACAGTCTTCTGCAAGTTGAAGAAAATGCGTTTAGTTTTTCTCATTCTTGTTTTAACTGGGGGAGGGAGGCCATACAGGCGAGTGGTGGTCAAAACGTGCACCTGTTTTATACAGAGAGATGACGTGTGGCTGTTGTGCTCTAGTTATACTCAACTGAACAGAAGGGAAGTGCAGGCTGTGTATCACAGAGACGCCTGGGGCTCTTTCTTCTGAAACCCATGCCTCACGCTGGACAATCCATTTCAGGGGTTGGTCAGTTAGTTCTCAGAACCTGGGTGGGAAGTGTCCTCTGGGAGTCGGGACAAGTCCACAGCCAAGGATGAGTTCAAGGATGGGTCTCTGCACCAATCCAGCAACTTGCTCTCCACATGGAGGAGTTGGTGACCTCTACTTATGCAAGGAAAAGTCATGTGAGATGAGTAGAGAACCTTAAAGTGGGCAGTCCATCTCCAGGAGAGCTTGTCAACCGTGGTGCATCACGAGTGGCTGTAGATTGGTAGGTACTTCCAGTGCCAAGGGAAGGTTTTCTCCTCTGTGGCTGTCTGCAGATGCTATCAGTAGGAGGGGAGCAATGGGGTGAGGGATGGGGCCATGTCATCTTTTCCAATCTGACCCTGAGTCCTCACCAGAGAAAAACTGGCTTTGTCATACCTGGAACCAGCCCCCCTTCCCCCCCCCCAAAAAACCCTCACAGGATTAAAAACAAAAACAAAATTTAATCTCTTTGGAATTCGAGGAAGTAGGGGAAGCAGCATAAAATGTTTCTAGTTGGCAAAATTCATTTTGTTTCTTTTTCTCCAAAAATGAGGATCGCTTGCTTTCGTTTTGCGTGAGCCCTCGTCCTAGAAACTTATGCCCAACTGCCTCCCCGCCTACTCTTCAAAACTACCTTGTTTATTTTGTTTTAAGACAAATAAGTTGGAGCAGTTGCAGTAAAACTTCACAGGTGTGTAACTAGGAAGGCAACATTTTCAAAAAATACCGTATGATGAGAACTCCTAATCATCACTAACAGCCAACAATAAAGATGCCAGTCTCATTTCCCTCATTTCTTGAGAGAAGAGAAGTAAATGAAAGGAGGAAGAAATAGATATGCAATTAAAAGATGTGGCAAAAAGAGAGAGCTGAACCAGTGCAATTGAGCCTTCAGGTGCAGAACACTGGCGGTCCACGAGGATGCAGAGTGGACTCAATTAGACACGATTGTCATCAGCCTGAAAGCAGCCAGCGAAGCCTAATTTCCCATATTTTAAAAGACATTCCATTTTGTTTCTTTCAACAGTGCCCTTTTAAAGGTACAGGGTTGTTTTAGTTCCATGACCCTGAGTGGAGAAGGAAAGATGGTGAAACTTCTACTCTTCTTCTGGGGGGGCCACATTCTACGCTATTGGCAGATTTATAATGATATCGATCACAGCAATGCTAAGTAGTAACAGCTGCCCTTGTGTTAATTAAAGGGAGCTTTTTTAATCATTCAGAACCTTTTGTGACATGTAAAGTGCAGTTGTGAGGAATGTGTGGGTGGACGAAAATGTATCTGTCAAGTTCAGAGTCCTCTAGATTAAAAAAAAATTATGACTTATCAATGGTGCCGTTATAGATGTGTCCGACCATGGGTGTGCCCATTTTCACAATTATCCTTAAAACAAATCTATGTTCAAATGCTTTAAAATCTTATCACATGATACAAGAGTATAACTTTGTCAGCCTTCTAGAGCTTTTTCTCCTATTTTCTTTCTTATTTTTTCTTTCAAAAATCAATGAAGACTTGATTTCTGTCAATAGTTGTATGAAGGGTGGATACACTACCTGAATTTTGTGCATGTTACATTGTAGCTGTAACCTTTTCTAATTCAGGATGAATATGAGATGGTTGTGATTACGAAGTGTATCAATAAAGTTCAAAGAAATTTGTAACTTCTGGGGGCTGTTTATTAGGACGCCTCACTGGGTACCCAGGATTGGAGAAAACCAGGCAGGCTGTGCTTCTCCCGTGTGTGTGTTTTAGGCTTTGGGAAGTGGATGCAACCAGAAAACTGAGTAGCATTTCTCTCTCTCTCTCCCCCTCTCTCTCTCCTCTCTCTCTCCTCTCTCTCTCATGCATGTATGTACCCACATGCACAGAGATACTATGAAGCCTAGGCAATTTCATATTACGTGTATGTCACGTATCTATTTATATCATATACTTTCAAATAATATAAAATACAGTATTATAAAATGCAGCTGCAGCCTCGAAGTCTAAATTATTTATTGACCTAGGCTAAAATGAAATCACAAGAGGAGTTCCAGAAAAAGAGTGACCAGATGCTGCTCGGATTGAGCGCTCCTTAAGAGTTCCTGCAGGTTGAGTCCACTCCATCAGGCACCACTTTGACAGGAGTCAGTATGAGAAAATATGGTGGCTGTGATAACACATTTATTCCTAAAAGCACGTGCCATTGGAGGAACTGTTCTCTGTCTTAGGTTTACTGTAGCATCTATAGGGTAACAGCATGAGAAAGAGATCTGGAGAACGAGCTCCCTTCCTCTGTCTTTCCTAAAACATCTTTCTCTTTCAGTAAAGCTCCCACCACTTGGTCGCGCATTGATCTGCTCTTCTGAAGGAACAGGTATTAACCTCTTTCTTGCAACCCAGATTCTCACCAACCATTTCTACATCAGCCAACCCTTCTGAGCTCTGCCGTTGACTACATGTGTGATCTTGGACTGGACTCATCTTGGACTCATCTTTGTTTCCTCAGCTGCACCACTGGTGAATTTACCCCCCTCAGTGTGTTCTATCAAAATCCCCTGGACAGTTTTTGTTTCCCTTTCAACCACTGGATTCCTAAGACTGCCCCCAAATAAAGCTTAGGTCAGTGGCCGATGATTATTTGGGCACGCAGCAGAAAGTGGGGGAAGATTCTTCAGTTATACAACTTCTCTGGCCAAGACCTCAAGCTGGAGTTATGAGGCTTGTTTCTCAAGGCTTCCTAGACAGACAAGGGCTAATCCTGGCCTTTCATGACTCTGTTTCCCCTACAGGGGATGGAACACAGATAACTTGACAGACTCGATCATGTTCCTTGTAAATTAAAATACGGAGGACATGGTGGGTACCCGTGATGGAGCGTTTCTAATTTCCTCAGACTCATTGTAAAATCATGACTTGTCGAGGAAATGAATTTCCAGTTCTAACGTCTTAATGCCTTTTGTGCTCCCCGCCACCCTCTCCTCCTTCTTCTTCCTTTTAATCATCCTCTCCCCATCCTCTCCTGACCCTCTCCTGCTCCTGTTCATACCACAGCATTCACCCATCCATCTGCTTGCCTGCTTGCATAGACATTTATCGGTCTCTCACTTCATCTGGCCACTCAGCTCCATCAATCATCGATGTACCAATTTATTTCTCCATCAGCTAACCATTCACCTATTCACTCACATATTACTCCCCCATTTTTCTAACCCTTATTCCATCTACTCACTCATGCACCTCCCTAATATGACAGTTCCCCACCTATTTATTTAAACTGTCTAGCCATTCCTCACCTGTCAATCCATCCAGCAAGCATCCTCCAACCAGCCTTTGGCAGACATACCTATTTACCAACCCGCTTGAAGTGGGTAATGAAAATCTTTGCTGTTACCTTTCCATTCTGCAAGGGAGGCTGTATCTAGTTATTCTTCAGCATGGCAGCTAAACGATAGGATGCGTTTTCATTATCTTTGCCTGCAATGCATCCTGTTAAAAACATATACGTAGAGAAGGCATACTTCCTCCTATCAGGATTATGACAGCAGGCAGAAGGTGGAGAGCTGGGAGTGTGGTGGAAACACCCAGAGGAGCAGATGTTGATGTATAACTTTCTAACACTAGGAAGGCAGGCAAGCCGTGAACATGAGAATTGACGGAGGAAATAGGAGAGACCTCAACTGGCAGCTGTTCCTTCTTTTCTGTTTGCTTTTCTGTTAAATAAATGACCTCTTTTGATGAAGACCAGGGGATGGGACTGATTGGTAGCAAATCCTATGATCAGTTTTAAAAACCAACACCCTCAAGCTCCAGATGCCACCTTTCTTTGACATGTTCATCTGTCCATTAGGAAGTCTCTTTTCTTCCTTAAGTGTTTTTCCGCGTATTCATTTATTCATCCATGCATTGAATTTAGAGAGGAACTCCCTTAAGGAGCTCACATCTAAGATGTGCAAACAGCTGTATACAAAGAAAACATACAGGGTCATATTGCAGCTCTTAGGACAGAGGTATGAGAAGGGGGCTGCAGAGGGAGCAAATATTGGGAGATAATTAGGAGGCTTCTTCCCTCTGCCCCTGTCCCAGGGATGCAGTCAGCTGATTGAGGCAGGTGATATTGTGAACAGGTAGATCACTACGCAAATAAACGGGGCACCAGGACCACAGCACATACCATCTAGAGAACGTCAAATCTGCTTGCAATAGAAGGGGTTTTTTTGGCGGGGGGTGTTGAGAGTCTTTCATTGGATCTCAAAACTCCGTAAACCTTTCTGATGAGGGTAAGAGGAAGCAGAGACTGGGGAGCACAGGCAGAGCTGAGAGTGGAAGGGTGAGCGGCAGAGAGTATGGTCTTGCTGAATGGTTTCCTCTAAACCGAGTTTGTTCAGATAAGACATTTATATATATATATATATTTTTTTTTTTTTTTTGATGTGAACCACTTTTAAAGTCTTTATTGAATTTGTTACAATATTGCTTCTGTTTTATGTTTTGGTTTTTTGGCCGTGAGGCATGTGGGATCTTAGCTCCCCGACCAGGGATTGAACCTGTACCCCCTGCCCTGGAAGGTGAAGTCTTAACCACTGGAACCGCCACTTGCCTAAAACTCTGCGATTTAAGATGGAAGACATGGCTTATTTGCATTTAAGTGTTTAACAGCATCTCTTATTTCAAAATAAGAATATTTACAGTTCTTATCTGTCCATTATGTGCTTTGTCCTATAAGACATATTGCCTTCTATTTAGTTTAAGTTCTCTATTTTCTCTTCAGAGACATAGTGTGATACCCAGTTTCATCTTCATTAATAAGGTGCTAATAATACCCACCTCAGAAGACTGACCGTGAGAATTATTAGGTGTGAGTAGGTAAGGATGTTTAACATTGTACCTGTTACATATTAGTTGCAAAATAAACGTTAGTCGTTTTATTTTCTCCTCTTCTTCCCTCAGCCTTCCCTCCATGCTCCTACTTAACTGATCCTCTATATGGCAGAATCTCAACTGTGTTCGCTTCTTTCAAAAAAATGAAAACAAAATATTTTATAAGTTATTTAAGTTTAAAAGGAAGAAAGGAACCTCTGAGTATTGGATGACTCAAGGACACAAGCTTGGAAAGTGAGAAGATTTTTGGTAGAACCCCCCAGGAATGTTGAAAAAATAGAGAGAGTAGAAGTTCATTTCAACTTAATATACATGTATCGACAGCTAGTATGTGACAAGTAAGGAGGATAAAAATGTGAGAAGCAGAGTGACAGTCGTCCAGGAAATCCCAGGCCAGAGGAGGATTTAGAATTACATCACGACACGGTAGGTGGTGTCAAGGCCAGAGGAGCTCAGGAGAGGACACGTAGCCAGATCGCAGGGCTCAGTGCTCACCTCCAGAAGAGGAGATGCCTGAGCTGGGTCTTGCAGAGACAGAAGGAATTAGCTGGGAAAAGGGAGGGGAACAGCTCAGTAATGGTAGATGCTCACACTTGATGAACCCACACGGTCATGAGAAGCATAGCAAGGTCAAGAACTTCCAAGCACTGATCATCCCAAGATGGGTGAGGGCAGAGGCGGCATGGCAGGTAGAAGGGGTCAACAGGGACAAGATCCTTAAATCTTGACAAGAAATGCTGAGATGTTGGGACTTGTCTTAAAAGAGGTAGGGGAGCTGTAGGAGGATTTAATCGTGAGAGTGGCTAGAGTCTATCAGCAATTGCAGATACAATTTAGAAATATCCCACAGCAGGAGGGCAGATTAATGGGCACTGGTCAGACTGGCAAAGGAGAAACTACCTTTAGAAGTAATTGAAGTAATTCAGATGAGGAATGACAAGGAGTAATAACCAAGCAAGTTGGGGCGAGTTTTAGGAGGTAAATCAAGAAAGAAGGACTAGATGCCTGGCGTGATGGCGAATGTGAAATATGAGGAATATTCCAGGTTTCTCAGCCAACTGGGTAGGAGATGCTGTCATTCTATGATTCTGAAAACCTAGGAGGAGGATGGGGTCCCACCCAATTTTTGATTTATCCATTTCTAAACATGCTTAGAACTTCTAGGTGGAGAGGTTTAGCACCATCACTATTTTCCTGAGTCATCTAATTATACCATCGTCCTCTACAAGGGATCCTGATTTCCTTCCTCTACCTCCCACTGTAATTCCATAGGAACTCTAGCTCCTTGGGTCATCGGCAACTCACTTATCATCCCCCATTCCCTCTGCATCTTAATTTTGTTTGACAAAGGTGTTGCCTTCATTGCTTGTCGTGACGAAGGGGTAGAGAGCAGCTCCCTGATTAGACAGTCAAGAGATACTGAAGGATTTAAGCGGGAAGGGGAGAAACCTGCACAGCTATCCCCACTCCAGGATGGGATTTGGCACTTCTTGTGTCTAAGGCCAGGGGCCCAACCTCTATTCAGTGGGTGACGGGGGAATGACCAGGCACTGAGAATTCATCTGTTACATGTATTAGAGTCAGGCAAGTCCTCTTTGTCTTGTTACCGCATTGCCTGATGCGCATTTGCTCGTGAACAAATTTCAGAAAGGTTTGTAGGCGGCCAAACCTCCTCAGAGAGCTACTTCTAAGAGGAATACATTCCACTGGAATGACTCAAGAATATGGATGTACTTCTGGCTCTGTTAATTTTTTTCCCCAATGATCCCAGAGAGACTCTCCTAAAACTAGGGAAGGCTGCATCTCAGCAGAAAGCATGGTGTCTACTACATCTCCCAGCAACATGGTTGTCCAGGTGGCCCTACAGGTGCATGTCAACACGCAGCCACGTGAGTCTGAGCCCAGGTGTGTGTGCTGCTCTGAGATGAGGTAGCAGAATCTGCACGCCGGGGATCGAAGTCCCGATTCTACCATAGGCGAGTTGTGTGCCTGTGAGCTGACAGCAGGTTCTCTTACAGCCTCGGTTTCCTCGACTGTAGGGTAGTCTCTGTAATTGCCATGGCGCTAGCCCGAGGTGGATGAGGGAAGATGTGGTGGGAGGGACGGGCAAGCTCCTGGCCTGGATGCCGGGCACAAGGAGGTGGCCACTCAGTGAGTTTCTTTTCTCCACCCTCTTCTCTGTCTTTTCCCTTTTCCAACCACCCCACACCTACCCCACATGATGGTCCAGAAGACGTCGTGGGAGGAATGGCTCTGCTTAAATAGCACATTCTCAGAGTGGTCCTCAGGGTCACAGGAAACAAAACATGTAGAGCGCCTGGCAAAATATTCAGCCCCGACGTGTCAAATGAAACCCTCCTTCTTCTCCCCTTTCCGTTTCCCTCCATGCAGTCCAGGGTGAATCAGCAGACCGACTCCAACAACACAGAGGGTATCCCTGGATCCCCCGGTGCCTGGACCCCGTAGGGTAGGGGATGCTTTCTGCGTTGTCTAAGGAAGAAGGCAGCCTGGGTGCTACCCATGGAGCCTGCTTCCTTTTTCGCTCCTGGCCTCGTTCCCTGCAAGGCGGATTTGCAAGGACGGTTGCTGTGGTTACAAGACCAAATCACTGCAGTTTCTGTGTCTTCCTTGGTAAAGGTCTCGGGGGAAATGAGCTTATTAGAGAACTAGCGGCTGCATGGTAGAGTCAGCTAGGACAGTAAAGGGACTCATCGGAGGCCCTCGGGTACAAAGGCCCTGTTCTCTTGATGAAGCCAGAGTCTCCGTCTCAGTGCTGTGCGGGCAGCGTGGACAACCCCGTCTGTGATTCCTCCCGGCTCACATCTTCCACTGTGTGACGGTGCTCCGGTACCCGAGCTGATCCGCTTGTTTGAATGTGCCCACTTTGATGTCAATTCCTTGTGGAGTTACTGTCAGAACCTCCATTGTCCCTGCCCAGCTCTTCCCTGTACTGATCTCTGTTCTGTGGACAGTTTCGTCACTCTTCGACCTGCCCCTCTCCTTCCTCTCAATTCTTACCTTAAGAAACTGGAAATTGCTGAGGAAGAGAGTAAGACACGAGGAGGCCCGTGCCCGGCGGGGGGAAGAATCCTGTCTCTTGAGCGTGACGTGCGTTCACAGTGATGTGCACAGGTGGATGTGACCCTGCCGCCGGCCCATCTCTTGCCCAGCAGCAGCGTGAAGACTTCGGACCACGATGTGTGTACAGGGGAGGGGGCAGGCGGGCTGGGAGTAGCAGAGCAAGGGCCGAGCGCTGCTAACATTTATCTTTATTGAAATCACGTGTGGAGCTAGGGTGTCTCACATGTACTAATTCATACAACATCCGAACTGCCTCAAGCATGATGCGCTATCCCCCTGGAGCCCAGAGGCAGGTGGCTAGGGGTCCTCACGCGGCCAAAGGTCGGCAGGGTTGGAATCCACCTCCATGGCGGGTCCCTCTGATTCCATACTCTAGCTCTTCCCAATTCAGCACCCATGGCCCCCTGCTCTCAGGGCTCTGTCTACTGACCCAAGGGCAGTCACTTCAGTCTGTGTATGCCTACCTTCTTTGTGAGCTTCCAGAGGCAAGGTGGGGTCTCCACCTCTGGAAAGAAAATGGCACCCTCCAACTCTGAGAATATATTTAAGCAGAGCCACTCTGAAAACGGCTCCAAAGGTTGGGTCTAGAAGATGCCTGTGCTCTGCAGCCTGGCCCCTTCTGCTTTGCCATCGAGAAACAAGCCCCTGGTAGGGCTGGCTTACGTGTGTCTGACCCTAAGACGGGCACAAGTCTGAGAGCTTTGGAGAAGCAACACACAGGAGGGAACTCTGATCCTACAAAGAACTAAAGAGAGGAAAGAATTTAATTCCAGGCCGCAGTACACAATAAACAATCCTATAATAGGAGGGAATAGCTTTTCTCTGTTTCCTAGCTTGGATAAAACAAGAGAGATCACCAAAAATCACAGCCTAGGAAGACAGACTGTGGACAATGGAAATTCAGACTCTGTTGGGTCCAACATGACTCTATTCAGGCAACTGGGAACAACTGACTTTGCATAAGTGGCAGTGTCTACGTCTGTGAAAATGCCTCTCTTCCTCCACTGACTTCCCTGTCCGTCACCCTGTACTGCCCCTAGCTCACTGCTGCTGTGCCTGCTGTGTCCCAAACACCTACAACCGTGCCCAGCACACTGTACACCTCAGTAACTACTGCATAAGTGAGTCCATGGCTTCTGAGCTGAGAAGCGTGATCAAAACGGCCCTTGAGCAGAGGCCTTGTAGAGACGCAGTGGGCAGAGTGAAAGGGGGGGCGTCAACACCAGTAGGGTGTGGGGGGGGAGGCGGTCCCCAGTGCTCACTTCTTTGTCTAAACGGAAGCGGCTCTGGACAGAACACGTTGTCTGTTTTCTTCTTTATTTGCTTTGCTTGTTTGGTTGCTTTGCTTGTCTGTTTGCTTCCCTTTGGCAGGAGTGCTAATCTTGCATTTTTGTAAGTGTCTGTCTTCTAAGGATCCTGGGTTTCACTGTTCACGTTTTTCAGACAAAGCACCTACAACCCAGAGCCCGACGGCAAGCCCCAGTTCTCCCAGCTGGTTAGCACCCAGACGAGAACGGGGCCCGGGCTCCGGCTGCTGGCCCTTCACTGGCCATCTTTCCTCTCCTGACTTGGTCTGTTCTCACTCTAGAACCAAAGCGTCCTAGGCCCTACCTGCTGCCCTGAGGAGGCCAAGTCTCATCCTATTTTCCTCTTACTCATAGGCAAGCGCTGTGACCCCCAAAGGGTCACCTGCACCCCACCCTGCTTACATGGCACCTTCCTATCTTAGCTCACAGGGAGAACTCAACAGGAGTGAAACATTAACCCAGCCTCACTTCCCAAGAACAACCATGAGTAAGGCCTGAGAAGTGTAGGGTGCTGGGGAGTGAATCAGATCCAGGCCTTTGGCCCGGTGGGCTCCCCACATCCACGGCCCCCCTTATAGGAGTACGTACTATGTGTCTGCATCATACTAACTCCAGTAGAGAATCCAGTGACATTAAATGGGGTCCCTGCCCTCCAGGCAATGGATAGAATTAAGAGAACACCCCCCCCCCACACACACACACACACTCGTATGATTAAAATGTTAAATGGTGAGACACAGTCCTCAGAGGTCACATCCCACTGGGGGAAACTTTGGAGGTGATGAAATCCCAGAGGTTACTTCATACCCACAAATGCCTCCCTTTGCTATACAGGCTTTCCTCCCAGGCAGCCAGGAAAGCTACCCCCGGGAGTGACGGCCAGGCCTCCACAGCTCCAGACCCAGGCCCACCGGCAGCCCCCACGGCTCCAGTACCCTCTCCTCCCAACAAGCATCCCTCCCGGAGGAGCGGGCGGTCCACGTGCAAGTGGGGGGCCTCCGCTGCCGCTGCCCCCATGGTCACGTCAGTAAACAGCACCACCGCAATCAATTTGGCTTTTCTGAAGAAGACAAAACCATAGAGGAAAACCATTAGAAGAGGTAATAAAGGCCCTTCTTGTACAGTTAATAGAGAGCCTCCTGGATGGAACAAGCCCAGCTGTTGCTGCTGAAAATTTACTTCTGTTTTCAAGTTCCAATAGAGACTAAAATATTATCTTTGCGGGAATTGATTTTATGTCTCCCAAACACATGTGCCACCTTAATTGGGATCTGTGTGATAGCTCAGCTGCTGAAAGCTTTCGTTTATCTCTACCTGGTTAAACAACTTTAAATAATAACAAGTCAATATATCTGTCTATTGACCAGGGCTCCTCTCACATCCCCAGAGCATGCCGCGCAAGAAGAAAAAGGCGTTTAACCCTTCTCAGCCCCAGACCCCGACTCACATCCATTTTCCTGGGCTTGGTTTTAATGGGCAGATAAGTTGCTCAGAAAATGAAATGAATAGAAACGTGCAGGGCCTCCTCTGATGTACTTTATCCTGCAGAGGCTGTTTTGTTGTTTGTTTTGTCTTATTTTAACCTCAATACATTTTTTTTTTTTTTTGCGGTACACGGGCCTCTCACTGCTGTGGCCTTTCCCGTTGCGGAGCACAGGCTCTGGACGCGCAGGCTCAGCAGCCATGGCTCACGGGCCCAGCCGCTCCGCGGCATGTGGGATCTTCCCGGACAGGGGCACGAACCCGCGTCCCCTGCATCGGCAGGCGGACTCTCAACCACTACGCCACCAGGGAAGCCCCTGTTTGTTTGTTTTTTGATGAACCAAACCATTCATCAGCCAGTACGAAGCCTAACAGGCCAGGAACTCAAGAGTTCACGTGGCCCCTACCCAGTCCGGGAAGACCGGCCCAGGAGGCAGAGGGTGCTGGCCAGCAAGGGGCTGCCCCCCTTGGCAAGGGTGAGTCCACCCTCCTCTGTCCAGTGGGGCCCACTCCTGCAGTGAACTTTCCCGCGGTGTCAGGGGTCAGAAATGCAGATAAGGGTTGGGGTCTGTCTCCTCCCACGCTACCCCCTGGTTTAACCAGAGGCAAGCAGAGGGCACTGCCTGCTCTGATCGCCAGCTGTCCCTCTGTGGGACCTAGCTCCTAGCTCCTAGGCACCTAGTTCCTTCCCCTGCTCCGCGTTGACCTTGCTTCTGGATCACCAGCAAAGAGGGTGTGTCTGTGGGAGGTGAAGAGGTCTCCCCTGCATCTGGCCACTGGGTAGACGCTGCCTGGGGTCAGCACAGCTCAGGGCACAGAGGGGACCAGCATGCAGTCCCCGTTGCTGGAAGAAAGGAAGGTAAATCAAAGAACACAGCCACGCTTCTTTAGGCTGCCACGGCAAAGGGAGTGAGCCGGAGAGGCTGCTGCTGTTGCGGGCGAGCTCAGGATTGGTTCATATGCTAAGGATTTTCTTCAAGTTTTCCCAAACTTTATTTCAGAGCTCTGTTTTCTAATTGACAGCATCTCAATCCATTTAAAATGTACTTCTCCCTGCCATGTCCTCACTTTCTTTGCTCCCTCCCATCTCTCCCAGAAAGCTCCACAGACACAGGGTAAATAATAATACTCAGGACTGACAGATTGCTCATGGACAGTGAGCTGTGAAGATGCGGAGGTATCATTAGTTGCTAATTGAGAAAACACTTCTCTTGGGCTTGTGTTCACCTGACGACCAGCATTTCTTAACTCTTTCCTGTTTGTTCTCCTGCAGGGCACGAAATGTGTATTAATTATCTGTAGATTCTCAGCTGTGAATGACTGACTGACTGACTGATGGAATGAATGAATCTATTTATTTTTATTCCGTAGCTGTTTCACTTGGGCGTGTGAGCGTCCTCCTTTAAGGCTGATGTTGACGCGGCATCTGTGCCAGGACGTTCTAGCCGCCGTCGTGAGAGTGACTCGGTTCCGCCTCCAGTGTCGTGGCCCCTGTGTCTGCGCGTCCTTGTGATGCTGTGTTTTATAAACAACATTATAGCAGTAAAAACTGCCCATTCCCACCTTCCGACACACGATCAACTCTTGTCTTATTTTTTGAGTTTCTATTCCTCTCCAAATCTTGTCCTCATACAAAGGCAATTTTACAGAGATGTAAGCAGAGCAGAGATACAATTCTGTCACAGCCACCAGGATGCAAGGTTGTATCCTCTCCAGATCGTTAGTTAGGCAGCAGGGGGCAGGGGGCAGCACTTTGCTTGGCATATAATAGTCACTAAACTAATATGCGTCGGCTGAATTATTAAAGGAACAGAACTGCTGCTCGTCTCCTGGACAGGAGTGGATATTCTCACATGGAATCTACGGCTGCAACCAGAGGAACCTCAGTAACCCTAGTCTCCGTTTTCTAATCTAAATAGACTATCTACTCCTTTAAACCATCCACATTCCTTGTGACTGGTTCCAAGGGTGGGGGGGAAGGAGGGGCCACGGGGAGAGGCCAGGAAGGACCCAGGAGGGGGCAACCAACACTTGACTCCAGGTCAACCCCAATATGATCCAGTACTTGTTTTTCAGGTGGAGAAACTGAAATCCAGAGAAAAAAAATTGCCCAATTAAACAAAGGGAGGCAAACCCTCTGACACCCCGAGCCCACGCTCCCTGAGTCCCAGCCTGGGGCCCTTCACTCAGACCTGCCCCCTTGCAGATATCCCGGGCCGGGTAAAACCCTGCTCTCCTCTAGAGGATGCACCAGCTCACCTGTCCACTGCACAGCCCCAGGAGGAACCCCGGAGACGCTGGGAGCGGGCCCAGAGCCAGAGGCTCCTCTGCAGCAGGAAAGGCAGAAGGGAAGGCCTCACCCGCTCTGGGCCTGGAGACCCGCTTGGTTATTTGGTCCTGGGACTGAAGGAGTGGTTTTCCAATTTTGGCAGGAAGAGCAATGCATGCTCCTGGCTCAGGGCTCAGTGGCAGTGGGACCACCCCTATCCTGTGGGCCCGGGAGTGGCTCCAGTTCTCCCTGTGTGCACAAGGGGGCACTGGCGACCCATCAAGCTGCCAGGGAGACAGTTGCACCCACTTCCCAGGTAGCAGAGATGCTGCACTGCAGGCAAATGCCACCGCCTTCAGGAAGTCTGCCTCGTCTGACCAGCCCCTCTCAGCGCTCCCTCCCAGTCCTGTGTCCCCCGGTGTGCTGGCCAGCTGGCCCTTGAGCTGTACATGGTTCTTGCTGCT
Source organism: Neophocaena asiaeorientalis asiaeorientalis (assembly GCF_003031525.2). Lineage (NCBI taxonomy): Eukaryota > Metazoa > Chordata > Mammalia > Artiodactyla > Phocoenidae > Neophocaena > Neophocaena asiaeorientalis. Next base: position 2,097,368 of record NW_020174430.1, on the reverse strand, counting down.
TTCTGAAGACTCCCCAGGTCTTTCTCTTTCTTCTTTTCCCTGAAGCTCCTTCGTGCAACAGCCCTGGTGGTGCTGCCAGAGTGCCGTGTCCACAGAGGGGCCTCCGGGGAGCCTGGGGTGAGGGAAGCATCACAGGCCATGCTCAGGCCCTACCATCCTCCACTGCTGGGTAACCTCAGGCAAGTTGGTTCACCTCTCCGAGCCTCAGTTTCCTTCTCTTTGGAATTACGAATCACAGCCTTGGCACGTGGTGGTTTTGAGAATTAACAAATGTCAGTTTTGGTTAAGTGCCTGGCAAGGTGCCGGAGCACAGAGGGCACTGATAACTGTCCCCAGATCCAAGTACTGTCGGGACTGTGCCCTCACTGGGCACCGGTTTCCGGGCCGTTTATGTATAACCCGCCTGTGCGGGGCACTGGTCAAGCAACCTAAGTAAGACACAGCCTCTGCTCTCAGGAAGCCCAGGGACAGGCGGGCGTGGGGAGATCAGTGTAAGGGGGCCGCACTCAGCTCGGTGCTGGGGGAACACAGGAGGGGCCCAGCCCACCCTGAAGAGGCAGCAGGAGCTGGAAGGGAAGTGTAAGGACTGTTTCTCCTGCACCTGAGGCAGGCGAGATGCAGATAAGGAACCCGTGGCCACATCCCAGCCCGCAGAACTCTCCAGACATTGGAAGTAAAAGAAACCAGCGTTGGACCTCCTGCCCCCTCTGGCTCTAAACACTGGCACCCTGAGGGTCTCCCTTATATTTGTGAAGCGAGACAGCCCTACCACCCACAGGGCCGTGGAGGAAATTTAAACGAGAGGTGATAGATGGCCATATTCTCCACACATAAGTGAGAATAAATACCTCTGAGTTTCCCTTCCCCTCCTTAAGGCTGACCACAGCTCACGGCCCTAATGTCTCCTTGGTTTTCCCATTCTTGGGGGGGGTGGTCCCTCAAGTTTCACCTGCCTCCACTTTTCCTCCAAATTCCTCAAAATAAGTTTTAAAATTTAACGTCATTCCTGAGACTGGAGCACAAAAAAGGTAAGGGATGAGGTCACGGAAGATATTCACACTGAGGTCTGTAATGACCCAGGTGTTTTTTTCTTTCTGCATTTGTTTGCATTTTTAAAAGAAGGGCTCGGCTAACCTCGTGAGTCTATCAGGGCTAGAAAGTACCCCCAGATCACGTTGCGCTGGGAGTGTGGGGTTTTCTCTCACCCTTTCCATCATTAGAAGAAAGGCGATCAGTTATTTGGATCCTCACAGCTAAGTAGAAGCTTGCCTAGTCTTTATGCTGAATCTCAAGGAGCTTTAATGCACATGTGGAAAAATTCCTGTCTTCTCTCTGACCTCCTCTGCCTTCAGGGGACACTCCTGTTGTGTTTAATTTTGAAGAGAAAAGCAGCACTCGGACTCTAACTTGACACGCGTGACCTCTAATAGTTTTTTTCCGACCCAGATGGACTTCTTAGTCTGTTGAACTCTGTGCAACTCCACCCTTCTTTTGACGTGACCCCTGTAGGCCAAGGGTCTTCCCCTCTCTCCTTCCCCAGATTTAGGAAATATACTCTTCCTGTAGAACATGCTTCAATTTATTCTGAGGGACTTTTCGTTGCCCTTCGGTTGACCCTGGTGAACTTGAAATGAATGTATTGATCTGTCTGACCCATCCCTCACGATCCACGTGCTTTTCACGCTCCTGGAATCTGAAGAAGTAGAGCGTAACATCACGCGTTTACGGTTTCATTCCATCAGCCATTCATAGCCATGTGAACTGCTGTGATTCCAAAGGAAATTCTGTTGCCTAAAAAGCACCTGAGCTACAGAGAACCCGGGGGTGTCAAAGGCAGCTCCACCATCTTGTTCTCAGTCCTCCCTAGGTTTCCCCACGGAACAGAGTCCTCTGCAAACAGTCGCCTCTCTGCCATGCATCCGCACTTGTGACTGGGTTCACCTCCTTTCCCGCTTCCTCTCTACAAATCAGTTCTCCTGGTCGTGCTTTCTATCATTTCTGCCCCTCCCGCTGAAATTGTTCCTTTAGGATGCTGGGAGCAAAGGGACTACTTTTCTTGTTTATAGTTATCATCACCATCTGTGGCAGATGGAAAAGCAGTCCCCTAAACCACATAAATGATGCCCACCCTCCTATTCCTGCAATCTGTAAATCCACCCTTACAGAGAAACAGAACAAAACAGAAACAAACAAAAAATAACCCCAAAGCAAAACAGGAGCAGATCTTTACAGTTAAGAACCTCGAGATGGGAAGATTATACTGGATTATCCCGTGGACTCTAAATGCCATCACATGCATCCTTGTGAGAAAGAGGCAGAGGAACATCCGATACATAGAAGGTGTGTGAAGACAGGACAGAGGAGGATTTGAAGATGTCAACTTCGAAGACTGGAGGGATGCAGCTGCAAAGCAAGGAAACTGACCTCCAGCAGAGGCTGGAAGGGGCGAGTCTGTGGAAGGAGCAGGGCCCTGACGATCCCTTGATTTCAGCCCAGGGATACTGAAGTCTGACGTCTGGCCTCCAGAATTGTAAGAGAATAACTATGTGCTATCTTTTCTTTAATCTGTATTTTATTTTATGTATTTATTTTTGCTGTGTTGGGTCTTCGTTTCTGTGCGAGGGCTTTCTCTAGTTGTGGCGAGCGGGGTCCACTCTTCATAGCAATGCGCGGGCCTCTCACTATCGCGGCCTCTCTTGCTGCAGAGCACGAGCTCCAGACGCGCAGGCTCAGTAGTTGCAGCGCACAGGCCTAGTTGCTCCGTGGCATGTGGGATCCTCCCAGACCAGGGCTCGAATCCACGTCCCCTGCATTAGCAGACAGTTTCTCAACCACTGCGCCACCAGGGAAGCCCTAACTATGTGCTATTTTAAGTGGCCAAGTGTGTGATAGTTTGTTATAGCAAACACAGGAAATCAATCCAGCATCTATGACTTCTTTTTAGACAACTGGATGTGCTCCCCAATACTAACTGCCTCTTTATTTACTCATTTATTTTTCTTTTCCATGATGGTTTATTATAGGATAATGAATATAGACTAACGGCCTCTTTCAAGTCTCACTGCAACTCCACAGGATCCATCACAGGGTCATCACCACCACACCCATCACTGTGAACTCTGAGCCTGCGATGTTACCCTAGGTGTGTGTAAATGACCTCAGAGACTTCTAGTCCAGGCTGTACTGAACTATGATGGGAAGCCACCTTCCACTTCAAACACAGAAAACACTACATAAAATATATTTTTTTAAAGAAATCAAATATGTAGTGAAGCTTGGAAATCAAAAAGGGACTAACTCCATTTTCCAGAGGAAAGATGGAACATGTGGCAGAAAGAAGGTTGTGACACCACAGGATGTGTGAAGGAAGATGCCCAGGACATACACCTGAGGGGCCTAATGTCTCTGTGGGATGGACGATGGTTGCCAGTCCCATGCAGGGGTTGGGGTGGGAGAGGGGCATGGCTGAAAGAGCCAGGAGCCTGGAAAACGTCTCTGAAGTAAACAGGGAAGGGGCTTCCCTGGTGGCACAGTGGTTAAGATCCACCTGCCATTGCAGGGGACACAGGTTCGAGCCCTGGTCCGGGAAGATCCCACATGCCTGCAGAGCAACTAAGCCCATGCACCACGACTACCGAGCCTATGCTCTAGAGCCCGCACGCCATAACAACTGAGCCTGCGTGCCACAACTACTGAAGCCCACGTGCCTAGAGCCCGTGCTCTGCAACAAGAGAAACCACAGCAATGAGAAGCCCACACACCGCAACAAAGAGTAACCCCCGCTCGCTGCAACTAGAGAAAGCCCATGCGCAGCAACGAAGACCCAACGCAGTCAAAAAAAAAAAAAAGCAAGCAGGGAAGCAATACCTCCAGCTGGACCCCCGGGGCAAAAATGATTCAACTACAGAACTCAGAGATGCTAGTCTGCACTTAAGATGGACGTAGACCGCAAATTTTTGCATTATATAAAATTGGTTTGGAACATGCAAAATTAATAACAATTTGACAGAGGCACCTAGGAAACCTGGATGCTTCCATGGTCCACAGAACACACGAACCCCGCAGAAGAAAACGTCTGGGAAAATGAGCTCACGATCCAAACTGCTAAAATATATACGGAAATCCAATATCACAATATTTAAAATAAAAAACACAACAATTGGGAGGAACCTGAAATTCCTAAAGTCAGAAGACACTATAAGCACACAAAAAAACAGAGGCTTAAGTAAATAAATAAATCTAAAGATGAACGTATGTGTGAGTATTTACGGTAAAGAGCACTTAAGTCATTTTATTGACTCACCTATTCCTTCAACAGCTATATATTAAATACCAACAATGAGACAAGTACTCTCTTAAGAGCTGGGGTGCAATGATAAATAACATGTCTCAGCTTTGTGGACCTCATTTTCTAGTGGGAAAGACAAAAATATTAAAGTTAACATGTAATAAGTTGTCAGTTAGTGATAAGTGCTATGAAGAAATATAAAGTAGCCTAAAGGAGACAGACCTTTAGACATCAGCAGAGATCTGAATGTTCTGAAGGAACAAGCTATAAAGGTCCTAGAAAAGAGCATTCCAGACAGCTGAAGTAGCAGGGGCCGAGGTCCTGGGGTAAGCTTGTGCTTGGATGTTGAAGACGTAGCAAGGACATCAAGCTAGATCTGAATAAGGAAGACGGGGAGTTGGCAAGTGAAATCAGAGGGGTAGCCAGAGGCCTGCTCATGTAGACCTCGTAAGCCTGATAAAAATTTTTTGATTTTCTTTTTTCCCCTAAGTGAGTTGGGAAAATCACTGGAAGCTTGTGAACTAGGAAAAACAGGATGCGATTTATGTACTTTTAAAGTAATATTCCTGGTTGCTGTGTGAAGAGGAGATTAGAAGAGGGAAAGAAGAGAGGACTGATGGAAGACTATTGCAGTCATGCTGGCTAGACATTCGGGTAGCTTCTCTCAGGTGCTTTCCATGGAGAGCACGAGAGACATCTGGGTCTAGGATTTGTTTTTAAGTGAGTGCTAGGAGCGTTTGTGTTGATAGGAGAGTATGACAGAGAAGGAGAAAGCAAGCAATCCAGGATGCCTCCCATTTCTTCCTGAACAAGCGCAAGAAAGGGGTGCACTGCATGGGGTGTAGGTGGAAGAGTGGCGGTGTGGGCGTCCCTGTCTGTGTGTCCCTGTGTGTGTAAGTGTCCATGTGTGTGCATCCATGTGTGTGTCCACGTGTGGCTGTGTATGTGTCCGTGTGTGTGCATGACACCTTTGAGGTTTCTCTCTGCTGTCCAGGTGTCAAATAGTTGAACACGTCACTCAGGGGAGGAGTTGGAATGGAAGACACGGATTTGGCATCCATCAGGATGTAGGTGGGATTTAAAGCCAGCGGCTGGAAAAATCACCTGGGAAGAAATTATAGGTGGAGAAGAGAAGAGGTCTGAAATCCAATACGTAAAGATGAGAAACAGGAGCACAATCAATGAAAGAATGAAAAAGTGCTTCACGGAGGCAGGAAGGGAAAGGAGAGGCGACACCTGGATACCAAACAAAAAATATATTTGAAAGCGGCAGCCGTCAAGGGGATCAAATTCCACCAAAAAGTGTAACAAGTGTAAGAAGGTCAAGATTGAGACTTGACAGATATATTTGGGGGAAAATAGTTTTTGAGATGCAGTTTTCATGAGTGAAGTAATGAGGACAAAATCCTGGCACATATAAAGAAATGATAGACGATCAGGGTGTTGGAGACAAAGTTACTTAAAGGACTTTGTCAGAAAGGGTATCCGGGACATTAAGTAGTAGCTGCAGGAAGGGGTGAGGGCACAGGATATATTTTAAAGATGGAGAATATTGGCATGCTTGTTACCTGGTGGGGATGATCCAGTAGAGAGGGAACAAATGCAGGAGACAGTGGACATAATGAGAAGACAGGGACTTGAACCTACGTGGGCAAAGAGGGGATGGGTTTTCCTGTGCAAGGAGGGCTGGCAGGTGCCCCAAGGAGCAGGGCCACGTGTCCTTTCTGCTGGTGTCATAGGCACTCGCTAGATAGGCCACCGTGAAGACACTCTCGGATGGTTGGGTCCATTCATAGCCTCCCTCTCTGCCACCAGACGCATGGGCCGTGCATCCGGGTAGCTAAGGAAAGAGGCTGCCTGACATGCACTGGAGAAATCACAGGCCCACCTGGTTACTGAGCTGCTATTCTGCAGTGGGTGCTTCCTACTGGGCATTGATACAGGACAAAAAGGTGCCCACACTCTATTCTCCTCTCAGAGGTCTGTCCACATCACTCTCCTTCTCTGTCTCCTTCTGGTCGTATTCCTGCAGGGCTCTGATGAATCAGGCAAAAGCCATCCTGTCAGAAGTCTGTCCGTAGCTTACCTACGGGCCCCTCCCTGTATAGAAGATGGAGGATTTGCTCCATCCTAAAGGATTTTCTTTTACTCCTGTCCATCATGCCTCCAAGACCGTGAGGCAGTAGCTCCTTTCAGGAGAGTGTTAATATTTTGTACCGACACATCAGGTCAAATTCCTTTCCTCTGCAGTCAGCTGGTCATAGGAACCTTCTCACGTGACAATGAGGTCATAAGAATGGCTGAGGGAATAGAGGCAGGATGCCAGATGCAGATGACATCTGTTCCTATAACACATCCGTGCTTCTTGGGTGTGTTTGAGGCTGGTCCCACAGGTACCACTTCCCGGATGGACTTCTGATCAGCCTGCCTGACGTTATAATTTGGTAGGTTCGCTAGATTAGGTTACTGTTCGTATGTATTCACTCTCCTGCTTCCCTCCACAGGAGGAGTATATGTCCCAATTCCACTGATGACTTTCTTTGACCTCAGAGTGGCCAGAACGTGCTTTCCTGCCCCCTTGACATTAGATTACGTTTGTGACTTTCTTTGGCCAATGGAATGTTAGAAGGAGCAGGCAACGCAGGCAGAGCTTGCCACGTGCCTCTATGTTTGGGCGTTGCCCTCTCACTCCTTGGCTATCGAAGGTTACGATTATTTGGTTTTCTAGGGCAGGAGCTCAGTATCTACTATACCCCAGTATCTCACTAGAAGCATTTTTTCAAGTGGAAAGTAGTTCTCTGATAGGTAAGCCATGTCTTTGTGCCAGAACCTTAGATGTTTTCTCTGTGACTTCTACTAGAGCTCAACAAAAATTTCATCTGGCATCCTTATCCATGACGGGTCTTCTATCACCTGAATTATACGGCCCAGGGAGCAGAACAACATGGAGTGCAGTCTGAACCTACAGAAAACCCTCGTATGGAAGTCTCTGGATGGCTCAATAAGTTCTACTCTGAAGAGGAATGTATTTTACCTCAAAAATCCTAAGAGGACAGCCAAGTGCTATGCCTCTGGCTTACCTGAAGTAGGTACAGAATGCAGCAAGTAGTACTTTACAATGGCACAGCACATTTCAGACCACAGGATAAATGTGCCATGTGTTTTAATTTCTTTAACTTTTTTTTTTTTTTTTTTTTTGCGGTACGCGGGCCCCTCACTGTTGTGGCCTCTCCCGTTGCGGAGCACAGGCTCCAGACGCGCAGGCTCAGCGGCCACGGCTCACGGTCCCAGCCGCTCCGCGGCATGTGGGATCCTCCCGGACCGGGGCACAAACCCGCGTCCCCTGCATCGGCAGGCGGACTCTCAACCACTGCGCCACCAGGGAAGCCCCTAATTTCTTTAACTTTTAAATTTCTTATTCTACGGTTGGTATGTGTGTTTGTGTGTGTATACATATACATAGACATGCATATACATGTAAATAAACACACACACGTTTGTATGTACCTACATACACGTGTACATGTCTTATTAAGACATTTAGAGCAGTGTTGCTCAGAATTTGATACTCAAAGGGCTGCTGATCTGTGAACTATTTATTATCACCAAAAGAGAAGTCCAAAAGATAAATTAACCTGTCCTAGAGGTAAGAAGTCCAGAAAGTGAGAGCAATTAAACACCTTCATATATACTATTTTGAGATCTCCACTGCAGCTAAGCTCTTAGCTCTGTAGTTTATACCAGTGTTAGTTTGTGGATGATTGGGAATTAAAACAAAACAAAACAAAAACACAACAAAAACTATTTAAACTGACTTTCAACACAGATAGTACACGTGGCATATCTCTGGGGTTCTACGTGTGGCTCTCTTCTCAGCAGTGCCCATACACCCAGCTGGATATTCCAGGGAATGTCAATACCATGAAAGTCTCTGAGAACTGACTATACTATGATATAAAGCATATTATTTAACATGTCTTAAAGCAGGATATTAAAGTATACTGCTTTCCTTGCCATGCAAAGGCACACGATTTTTGACCCTTTTTTATTATCAGATATTAAGACAACAGACAATAGCATTTTCCAAATTATTAGCCACTTACCCAGTGGCAGAAATTGTGTTAATCTTCTCAGTAAAGGTGACACTTGAAACAGCAGCTGTGATTTAGAAAACCATCTCATTAAGTTATCTTGTATTCCACAACCATCTGCCATGGTCCATTTTTGTAAGGGTCAGACAGATAAAGAGATATGATAGAGACCGTACACCCTTTCATCTTTTTATGTCTTTAGTTGTAATATGAATATATACATTTTCTCAAGGAATACAATATTTCTTCTTGGCAATGGGGAGGGAAGGGCTGATGGGGAAGGCATTTCAGAAGTTTTCACTAATTAGTATAATATCCACAGATCAGGAAACCAAAGCCAGTATTTCACTAGATGCTAAAAATACTTATCCCAATTATACATTTGGGATCCAGGGAAATAACCACAGGTGAGTCTGCTGACTCAGTAAAACCACAACTGAGATAATCTCAGGCCAGAATCTATTTATCAACTGACTCCCACAAGCCCTCACCCTAATTATGGAGGGCCTGGTGGTGCTTTCCATCCCATAAGTATAAGTTCAGACCCAATAGCTAACAATTACAGAACTCTCTCTTTACCCACTGCATAGTGAGGACTCTTCTTAAATTCTTTCTGGAAAGGATTGGAGAAATATTTACTGTGAATACGTATAGTGGAGTAGCAGGGCAATTCCTGACAGGGACGTTTCTTCCTCTTCAATCAGTAGGTTCTGAGTCCATGAGCTGGCTTAGATCTGATCACCAGGTGAGGTGCTGTGATTTACTACTGTGCCAGTTAATATCAAGCTGCTACTTCTCCTGATTATATGAACTGAGTAATACCCTAGTCTTCGGTCCTTCTGTCTTGTCCTTGAAAACACCACGACCATTAGCTACCACCATATGTTCTTGTTGGTTACGGCAGCCTCACTGCCTATCCCAGTAACCACATTCACCTCACCTGTGATGGTTATGTGATGCTATGTGGCTTCTGTCATTTCATGATCCCATTATTGGTACTGACATGAAAAAGACCAGTTCAAACACAGCAACACCCCAATCTCCCTTGGCTTTCAGAAGCTAGCTATGCAGCTTCTCAGCAGTGCCCATACACCCGTTACCAACACACTTCTTCCTGCTCTAGGGATGTATGTGCCTCTTCTGGAGCTTCCTGGGGAACCAGCAGACGGCAGGGTCCCAGGTTATACATAATCAGTTCACGCTAACACGCCCATATCCTTAACTCTTCTCATCCCTTTTCCAAAACCGACACATCTACTTATTTTAGTGTAGGTCATGGTTGAGTCCGGGTTTCAGGAAGCTCTCCAAGCTAGTTATTTCAGGATTTACTCCACAGGTCCTTGCTGAAGTATTGACTCCTGCGTGGTGGGAGAGTAGCCCCAGCTGCGTGAGTGCTCGATTATCCAATTCGTCTACTCTGAGGATGCAGAACGTAAGGGCTGCCTTTAAAGCTACCAGAGAGACCCCCTAATTTTAGCTGTCCTCAGCTTACTATTTTTTTTCGAAGTGCCTAGGGACATCACAATCACCCACCTACCCCACAAGCCTGTAAGTTCATGGTTTCCACTTGCTGTTCAGTCAACCACCAAGGAAAGCTTAGATCCACTTCACGGCTACTTCGCAACTACCAGCAACAAAGTCTACATTGCTTCCAGACAGAAGACCACCCACCTCAAAAAAACATGTTTAAGGGTATGCTTTCCAGATTTCACTTGTAATATCTATTGCCTCAGTCTGGGATTCCGAGACAACAGAACTTGAATTAAGCATTTAAGCGTTGACCTTCTATTTAAGTGGTGCAAACCCAAGCCAGGAAAGGCGACACAAAGGAAAGTGAACCAGGGAGAGATGCAAAGCAATGCAAATAATGCTTTACTGAGCTGGCTTCCCTGTGGCAAAGAGGCAAGAGAAAGATACAACCTATCACTTAGCAGGTGAATTGGCTCGACATTTGGGGCTTCTTGGATTGCCTCCAAGGATGAATAATACACAGAGGAGCCCCAGGGAGAGAAGAAAGGGAACTGAAATGAGAGGGCTGGCTAGGAGGCCCACAGCTGTACAGTCCAAATCCAACTAAGTCCCAGCTTCATTTTTGAGCCGCCTGATAGCAGTTGTCAGCTCTGCTTGAAATTTCCGTGGAAACAACACTAGACTCTGTGCCTAGCAGAGATGCCCAGAACAGGAACAGTAATTCCAAGGTCCTCCAGGTTTGTTGTCACCCATTTCACTGGTCTTATAGGGATAGATCGGTCAGGGAGGATTCTGAGATCCGAGGCCTACCCACCATCCCCCTGTATTCCCCAGTGGATTTCATGTTGCCTTTCATTCCCCCTCCACAGCTCTTATAAGAAAACATCTAGGTAGAGGCCAGGAGCAAATAAGTAAATTTTTTAGAGCTAAAGCCATGTTATAGCAAGTTCTTACTGTCATGCATATTTATACCACAAATTCAGAAGAAAGAAATCATGCAGACTGAGTTCATTGATCTCAATGCAATATTACCAATAAAAACACAATTTCAATGACCTTTACCCATATACATGGCAACGCAGAAACATATTTCTAAGTAACTCATGAACTAAAGAAATCTCAGTAGCCTTATAAAATATCTAGATAGGAATGACAAAGAATATATATATATATAATATATAAAAATATATAATATACATATATATTATCCAAATTGCAGTTTGCAGCTAAAGTAGTAATTGCAGGAAAGTTTACAGCTTTAAATGTACGAAATAAAAAAGAAGAAAATCTGAAACTTGAGTTATTCAGTAATGACTTATACACTCAATCACAAATCTAGACTAAGAAAAATAAACAACATAATGAATGAAGGAAATAATAAAAATAAAAGTAAAGATGACTAACACAGAAATACACTAAATGAGTCTATAGGGATTTTTAACAAAACCAAAAGCTAATTCTATAAATTAAAACAACACAATAGAAAATATATGGCAAAACTTCAAGAAAGAGAGAGAAGTGGGAATAGAAAATTGTTAGTCTCTAACACATTGATTCAGCCTTGGTTAAAATTAGAATAAATCATAGTCTACTCATTTCAATGTTAAATAATGAGAAAGTTCAATTAGAGTGTTTGTGGATACAAGTGCTTTTTAGCCAGGTGGTGAAAAGTCTTTTTTAAAAATTGTATCTATTTTTCACCTGTACTTTACCACAAAATTGCTTTTTTAGCTAATTTAAAAGAAATTCTCCTAAGAGGTTCTAACCCAGATGGTTTACGTTTGTCTCATAAAATATAACTCTAAAGTTCAAGGTTATGATTGGTACAATGTATGTTTAAGTTGTGGTTTGTGGGAAATTGTATTTATTCATTTAGTATGTTACAGAAAGTTAAATTTACTTATAAACCTTGTAATGTATGTCACGCAGTAAGCCTTCAAAGACCTCTTTAGAATTAAATTCAAGTGCATGGGTTCTCTTGGAATTAGAAAATTGAGTATTTTTTATTGCATATATCTATGTAAGTAAAAATAAATCCTCATGGTAAGATTATTTTTTTAAATATTCTATGCAATGAAGATTGGAAAAGGAACATACTTACAGGTACAGTTAAAACAATATTATGAACAATTTTGTTCCCACAATTTAAAAAAAATATATATATATAACCACATATACATAAACCACAAAACTGGCTCCAGAAGAAGTAGAAAATCTGAGTATACCAATAATTATGAAGGAATTAAATCATTAGTCTCAATCTTCTCCCTAGGAAAGCATCAGCTCTAGATAGTTTTGTAGATTTCACCAAATCCTCAGGAAAGAGAAAGAGATAATTCCTGTCTTACAAAACTGTTTTAGGGAGAGGGGGAAGATGGCGGAAGAGTAAGACGTGGAGATCACCTTCCTCCCCACAGACACACCAGAAATACATCTACACGTGGAACAACTCCTACACAATACCTACTGAACGCTGGCAGAAGACCTCAGACATCCCAAAAGGCAAGAAACCCCCCACGTACCTGGGTAGGGCAAAATAAAAAA
>NW_020174430.1:2079424-2084941 GCF_003031525.2 Neophocaena asiaeorientalis asiaeorientalis | reverse complement strand
AAAAAAAAAAAAAAAAATATATATATATATATATATAATTCTTCCAATTTGATATTTAAATGCAATGAAATTCTAATCATAATTTCAAAGGAGTTTTTGTGAAACTTAAAACATCATGTCTAAAATAAAATAGTAAATGAATAAGAATAGCCAAGACAGTTCTATAAAATAAGAACAAAGAGGAGAGCCATTACCATTTGTCAACATTCACTTTAAAGTTACAATAATTAAAATAATGTGGTATAGGTGTAAGAATAGACCAAAAAAAAAAAAAAAAAGCAGAATAGAAGACCCAGAACCAGAGCCAAACATTTAAAAAGTCTGATAATTTAATAAAGATGTTTTTAAAATCAATATGGAGAGTGAAAGGGTTAAAATGCATAAATCTTTAAATGCTAAATTTCTTAAAGGAAATTCCTTAAAAGAAATTGAAAGAATCATTTCCTTTTCCTATGGAATAATGTATGGTCTCTTCTTCATCTACCCAAAACTCAATACCACATGGATTTAATGCAAAACCACAAAATTATTTAAAGAACATATATGTAAATATCTTATGAACTTCAAAGGGGAAATAATTTTTTAAACAAAAAGTGAAACAAAAAAGAAGTCCACGTGATAAATTAAAAGACGGATTACATTAATTTATATCACAATGAAATTTTCTGTATGGCTAAGATACTAGGACAAAGTAAAATGCAGAAACCAGCTGGAGAAAATATTTGCAACATTTATAAAGGAGAAGAGGTAAATATCCATAGAAAGAACTTTTAAAGAAACAATAACAAAATGACAAGCACAATAAAAAAATGTGCAAATGATTCATGCCGTAAATTCACGGAAAAGAAAGTCTGCGTAACTAATAAACATATAAAGAAATGCTGTATCTTATCAGTAATCAGTAAAAGGCAAATAAAACAAGACACTATTTTCCCCTATCTTATTAAAATATATTAGCATGTATTATAATTAAATCTTTTGTGCACATTTCTCTTTATGTGATTTTCTGACTTTTTAAAATGTTTGCTTTACTCCTTAACCCTACCCTTGGCTGAAAAAAATATCAAGTATTTGTTTCAGGTGAGGAAACTGAAACTCATGCCTCGCTAATCAAAGTTTAAATTATCATTGCTCTTTTGGAGGGTTGGCAATTTCTTGTAAAACTGAGAGAGTGCATACTAAGTGGTTATTAAATAGTAACTGATTCTAGCTAATGCCCTCATATGTGCACGAGGACATAAGCACAGGAGTCTTTATAGACACATGTTTTCTAATGTGGGAAGCCACCCCAAATGTCTGTTAGCGGGGAATGGAAAATAAATTCAGGTTTACATACATGAAGGAATTTTATATATAATTTCATATATGTTAGTCTCACTGAATAAAGAAAACTTTCCTATCTGAAGAAAATATGGACTCACATACGTATAGTACAAGTGGAAAAGCTTGGACAGGGGAAATACATATCAAATTCATGAAAATAACTGCTAAAAGGAAGTAAAAAGGAGAATAGGTTTGTAGAGAGGTTGACCTCATTTGTAATTCTCTCTGTATTATTAAATGATCGGAAACAAAGACAACATTAAAGTCTTGGTGTTGTGTCCATGGGTATTGGATGGGTTAGTGTCTGTAAGTATATTTAGTTTTTCGTTTTTTCTGAAATAAAGCAAACCTAAAATGGAAGAGATGAGAAACAGCTTCTGCCATTTCTAAGTTTACAGACTCTGTAGTTATCTAGAACTGGGTAACACACCATCTAAAAGCTGAGTAGTTTCAACCAACCACTTATTTAGGTAACGATCAGCCGGTGGTTCTTTGGCTGTAGGCTTAGTCTTGGTTAATCTCTGTCGGACTCTGATGAGACTGAGGTGAGCTGGCTAGGGGCTGGGTGATACAGGGTGGACTGCTGACATCGCAAAGGCAAAGGAGTCCCGAGGCCAAGCCCCTAATCAACGTGGAGGATGTCTCAGAGCCATGCATCTCAACGGGATGTGGATGCAGGGAGGGCCAGAATCCTGTTATTTTTGAAACCTCTCCCACACACCCTAACAATAGTGCGTAATGATGTAAGAAGAAAATCATTAAAGAACTATAAATATACATTCCTCCAAACATATCAGTATATATTTTAAACAAAAAGACAGACAGATATAATTATTTTGGGTCGTCTGGGGAAGAGTGCAGAATAAGGCAATTGGTAGAGAGTGAAAAGAATCACTAATACCCTTTTTAGACATGTTGTGTTGCTTCTAACATGGTTACGGGTTTGGTGAGGACAAGATAAGCAAAAGACAGATGGTTTGATTTCTTTCTTTTTTCTGTTTTCACCTCTGCTATCATCCGAGGGCTGGACTTTTCAGACAGCAGATTTTTCTTGGGAATGGACACCTAGATCATACTTCACATGTTTAACAAAAAACAAAGAGAGGAAAACACATTTACTTGTCGTAAGCAAACTACACAGTAACATAACATGGGAGGGGAGCTGAATGAAAATCAAACATTCAGGGCAAGCCCCGAGGGTACCTTTGCCACATCTCCCCCTGGATGTAAAGCAGAGCTAGTTATATATATCTTCCAGCTTCCAGGCTTTTCAACATACTCTGTACAGAATCTCTCCTATTCTTAAAATCTGTAGTGATAGAGATTTCATATCCTGCTTTGAGAACATTCTCTGCACCTCACAGCCCTCACAATCAGTAATTTTTTTCTTGGGTCTAACCTATATTTGTATTCTGCGACTTGCTAATTTCCTGTGAGGCTATGCCCTCTGTGGAGATGGTGACCATAATCTTCCCTATAATATTCTTTCATGGATCAGATAGAATAGACTGAATCCCTCTTACATTTCTGCACATCTCTCTTGAAAGACTGAGATTCAGGCCAGACATAATACAAGGGTCTGACCAATGGCATAAGCAGTGAAAGGATGAAAGTATTGCCAGTTTTTGTAGGCAATTCACACACTTATTAGCACAGATGGCTTTTACCTGTTTTTTTGTTTTCATTTTTTACAGCAGTTCCAGAGGACAACCTCACTGGTAACCCACACTCTCTCCAATGTCAGCCATCCTCACTGTAATCCAGGGGCCGTGCAAAGCAGTGGAGGGATCATGTACTTGGAACCAAATATCCCAGTTTGAGTTCAGACTCTATCACTTATTGGTTGTATGACCTGGGACAAGTGGCTTAAAATATCTGCCTTACTTTCTCGCAAGGAGAATAAGACCTGCCTTCTACTCTCTTACTCTTGATGGAGAGGATTTAATAAAATAATGTTCCTGAAAAGCACTTTGCAGACTGTAAACCGATAAAGCCATGTAAAGTATTAGCTGCGTTCACAAACTCCTCGACACAAAGTTGCTTGATCCCAGTTCTCTAGAGTAGGTTTGAAAAAATGTCAAAGTCACAAAAATATTATCCCAGTGGAGTGTACGCTGTGGATTGGCTGGGTTTCTAAAGTTTGTCTCTAAGGCTGCCATTCATAACTTGGAATACACTTTTCATTATATGTTTCTTTGTAAATAATTCTATGAACAGGCAATGCTGAGGCATCTCACAAAGTTTACTGTTTCATTCAGTGAACACAGAGCCCCTACTCTGTGTTCAATAAAGGAGATAGAAAGATGGGGAGAAGGTCTCCATCCTCAGAAGTCCTCAGTTGAAGGAGAGAGCCTAAGAAGCAAATTATCGCAAATCATATGCAAAATACTGTGACCAAGACGTGCATAGGTGCTCAACTACTCAGCTGCTCTTTATTGTAAAAACAGGAGAAAGGTGGGCCTCCTTAAAGATGGCAGAGGCAGCCCTCCAAATGTTCCTTTTCGTCTGCTCCCTCAGCCTCTGCACTTTCCCCTCCACTGTGTCCTGCCCAGGAGAAATCACGTCCAGACTTTGGCATGAATGGGGCTGTTTCTCATCCCTGTGAGGCTGCCCACACTGCTCTTCCCCTGACACGCCCTTCCCTGCACCCCATCTAGAGCGACCACGTGTAACTCAAGGCAGAGCTGAGGCCCCACTTTTTTTTTTTAATTACATTTTCCTTCTCCGTTGCTCTCTGCAGCCCCTTGGGTCCCCACTGGCCCAAATATAATGCAAATATAACAGCAGGATTTTGGATGAATTGTCTTCACAGAAATGGAAGATGGGGTAGAGAGGATGATGGTAATAAGGCAAGTTCTCAAACTTGAATGAGCAAGGTTCGGAAATGATCACGAGGTCAATGATGAGGTGAACAGAGAGGACGGGGGTAGATGCAGTTTAACCACCTGGTTCCTAAGGCTTGGCGATTTTGAGGAATAAAAAGTGATTTTGTGGAAGCAAGAGAGAGCAAGGAGTATAGAGCTGGAGGTTTGGGGGGGCAGGGAAAGAGAAGATTCAGCCTCCACTTGAGAGAAGAACTCAAGAGGTAATATCTTCCAGAAAAGCACATGAATGTCACTTTTAGAGAAGGAACTCAGGTTGCAGGGGGATTTCTACTGACAGACTCCAAGTTCTAGACCAGAACATAAAGGGTGTTGGAGAGAGATGGAAGATTGGACCAGAGTAACAGCTATTAAAGGGATTTGGAGATTGGGTCTGGGTGACAGAGGTTTATCCGGGAGGTGGGGACCTGGGTTGGAGTCAGGTGATCAGGAATGTGACACACCTTGTTTGGGCAGTGGCTGCAAGACACGCCCATGGGAATCCTTCATCCCTTTGAGATGTTCAAATTGAAACCTGGAGCAGAGATGCAGGATGCTGGGCTGGCAACATGTGTGACATGAGGCTTGTGGACTGTTTGCTGCTGCGCCTCCTGCCGTGTCGAGGAGACTGTCCTGCAGGGAAAATAAATCCAACGTGCAAAGAAAAGCAGGTTTGAAAGGTGAGAGAAGCCTGCCCTGGGGACACTGGATTCCCGGTCCCAGGCTGACAGCCAGCTGTAGCCCTGCTCTTGGAGTGACACAGAGCTTGCAATAAGTTCCTCTTCTTGTCTAAAGTAATTCAATATGCCTATCTCTCCATTACAACCAAAGGAGTCTTAACACATTAATCTAATTTACAAAGAAAGGAATCATTGGCAAAATTTGCTCCTTTATTATTACCCACAAATTACTTGTGACATGCCTCAAAACCAATGGTGACAGGGCTAATTAGTACAGACTGTTGGAAACCACTTGCCTGCAAACACGGAAGAGGGGACTCCAGCCATGTCCCCAGAGCTGAGAGCCCACGCCATTTTCTTACCATCTCCTCCAGGGGACACAGGGCTCCCGGGAGAAAGCAGCCTTCCTGTGGTCTGTGCCACGTTAGTGTGGGGCTTGTGTGATTGGGGCCCACCTGGATGCGATGAATTTGGTTTCTCACTGCGTCCGAATCACTTCCTGGTGAGGTGCCTTGACCTGCACTGCCCTGCGGACTCTTTTTTCCAGTTGAAGTCTAGCTGATTGATTTAACACAACGTTGTGTTAATTTCTACTGTACAGCAAGGTGGTTCGATTATACATATACATATATAATATATATATATATATAAAA
>NW_020174430.1:2068048-2079321 GCF_003031525.2 Neophocaena asiaeorientalis asiaeorientalis | reverse complement strand
TATATATATATATATATACACATTCTTTTGTATATGCTTTTCCATTATGGTTTATCACAGGATATTGAATATAGTTCCCTGTGCTCTACAGTAGAACTTTGCTGTTTATCCATTCTCCATATAATAGTTTGCATCTACTAATCCCAAACTCCCAATCCATCCCTCCCTCCATCCCCTCCCCCTTGGTTACCAGAAGTCCGTTCTCTATGTCTGTGAGTCTGTTTCTGTTTTGTAGATAGGTTCATTTGTACCATATTTTAGATTCCACATATAAGTGATACCATGCGGTATTTGTCTTTTTCTTTCTCACTTACTTCACTTGGTATGATAATCTCTAGTTGCATCCATGTTGCTGCAAATGGCATTATTTCATTCTTTTTTTATGGCCGAGTAATATTCCATTGTATATATGTACCACATCTTTTTTATCCATTCATCTGTTGATGGACATTTAGGTTGTTTCCATGTCTTGGCTATTGTAAATGGTGCTGTTATGAATATGGGTGCACGTATCTTTTTGAATTATAGTTTTCTCTGGATATATGCCCAGGACTGGGATTGCTGGATCATATGGTAACTCTATTTTTAGTTTTTTAAGGAACCTCCATACTCTTCTCCATAGTGGCTGCACCAACTTACATTCCCACCAACAGTGTTGGAGGGTTCCCTTTTCTCCACACCGTCTCCAGCATTTGTTATGCATAGACTTTTGATAATAGCTATTCTGACCAGTGAGGTGATACCTCATTGCAGACTTC
This sequence comes from Neophocaena asiaeorientalis asiaeorientalis, assembly GCF_003031525.2. Classification (NCBI taxonomy): domain Eukaryota; kingdom Metazoa; phylum Chordata; class Mammalia; order Artiodactyla; family Phocoenidae; genus Neophocaena; species Neophocaena asiaeorientalis. The sequence continues at coordinate 2,078,563 of NW_020174430.1, read as the reverse complement.
TGCAGAGTCTCCTAAGTCCTAAGTCCATCTCACAGCCACAGCTTCCATGGAAACATCCCCAAACACCAACTTCATGGAGAAACACACTTCTCGAGGGCCCATCTTAGAGGAATAATATTAAAAGTACCCCATCTTAGAGGGATAATATTAAAAGTAATCACCATGACTTTCATATTGTGTTAGGTACCCAGTGGTGCAGGCTCAAGACACATAATCTTCCTCAGAAGATTAATTAACAACAACTTGCGAGGGAGAACAGTGGACAGCACAGAGTCTCTGAGCTCCCATAGTTATTCCATGGTCTCGTGTAATCAACCTGCTTCTGGGACAAAGGGGAGGAGGGAAGAGGGCCCTCCAGAGTCCTTCATCCGAAGCCCAAGGTCTGTCTTCCCTCAGCGTTCCATGCTCTTTTCTGGAGAAGACATTCAAGTCCATTCTGTCCCCTGCCCCACTCTGCATACTTACATCCTCTATCTTTGAACCTCTCTCATACCGAGAGAAATAACTACTTTTAAATAACTACTTTTCTTCCACATGTGGGAAATGGAAGTCCCAGTGTTAGCACTGAGTTGGTGTCACGCAGTAGTGATGGCGCCAATCTGAACATCTAAATGATGTCCTTATGACCTGCTCTACCAGTTTTGGTTGCATATACATCCATATCTCTTTTCTATTTGCAGTTAGTGACCCTCAGCCCCACATTAATGGGAGGTAGTGCCTCCCTCTCTAAAGAGCATCCCACCCTGAATTATCCAAGATCCCAGGCACCTACTCAGCCCAATAGAAAGTGAGGGGAGGAAACTCTTCTCTCAGTGCCGTGCCAGGAAAGGACACGAGTCCCCTGCCGGCCTGCCAACTCCTCGGCCTGGCCTCACTGCTAAGATCCACAACACTCGTCTGTGCCACAGAAAGGCCTTCACCAGGCACAACACCTGCCTGCCCTGCAGTGGGGCCGCACGCATACAGCCCCTGAAGTTACTGCTTCCTTGGTCCCGGGCACCTGCCCAGGTACTTTCCTGCAGAGCACTGCCACTGCCAGCTCCTCCCGGGACGCTTGGTTCTGAGCAAGCATCCCCTGTCCAGATTTCTCTCCTCTCAGGACATTGCCCGTCCTGGCCACCAAGTCCTGCCCAGGCCCATCTGTGCTCCCAACCTCCTGTGTGACAGAGCTGCTTGTGCTTCTCTGATGCAAGGTGACTTCTACTTAAAGACCAAACTGGGTACTAGGGATCGATGCTTGTTACGGGAAGGGAGAGGAATGGTGCATGGGGAGAGGTCCCAATGAGACAGTCTGGGACCTGGGACCCTTCGCTGCAGTGCTTGCACCTAGACACACCTCTCCTTCAGCAACAAAACACACAGAGACTGTAAGGGACTAAAAATAACTGCATGCATGCACAGCTGAGGCAAATTCTGGATACAAGATACAAAACAACTAAAAAACAAAACAAAACCCAACTGCCGATTCTGAAGAGCTGGGAGCAAAAGTGGGCACTGTGCATGCCGCCTGCACTCAGCATCACCAGAGGGGTGGGCGAAACACCCAAGCCACCCCTCCGGCCCGACCCCTGGACGCGCCCCTACCCTCACCCCATGTAAGGAGCCAGCTCCCCTCCCCCACCCAGGGAGCAAGCAAGCGTGGGAACCTGTTGTCCGTTCTCCCGACACGCTGCTGTGTAGCAGGGGCCCCAGTAAAGCCTTGCCTGAATGTCTTGCCTGGCCTCTAGTCAATTTCCATTCACTGGGGGAGGGCCAGGAACCCTGGTCGGTATCGACAAGCAGGATTCAGGCCGCAGAAAGCCTGGACGGGTCTCTAGAGAGAGTACTGCCCTCACAGGGCTCTGCTTCCATCCTGCTTCGCTGGTGCCACATGTGGGCTGTTCCTGGTGAGGCGTGGCCTGCAGCAGGCCGCTCTGAGCCCTGGAGGTGGAGCCCGCGGGAGCTCTGGGCTATCTGCTGCCCGCACTGCCCACTGGGCAGCCGGTCTTGTCGTGAAGGGGCTTTGGGTGATGCTTCGCCTTGCCCACCACTCCCAGAACCACTGAGCATTCCTCCGGGCTCTAGCCCAGCTTTGGACTTCTAAAGCCAGCCACCCAGGCCGGGCCCCACCAGTCTGGCGCCGGATTTCTGGCATGGATGCCACAGTCTCTGCCCACGAGTCCCACCCCAGAGAAGCTCTTGGCTGGCAGCTCTCTTTGCATCAGAGAGTGAGCGTGGAAATGTTTGGGGCCGGCTGGGTGAGCATCGTTTCCAGGCCGGCTCTCAAGCCCCAGTTCTCTTTATTCACAGTTCTGGGTTTTACGCCAGCATCACTGTCTACCACAGAGCAGAGCGAGCCTCTCGCCCCATACTCAGGCTTTAGGGGTTCCCTAGTAAACATCATCACAATAAACAAACAACAAATCAGGGCTCTCCCAACTCCGCCCTGAGCATACACTGGACACTTGTGCCTGGTCCAGGCCGCGAGGGCCCTTCCCTCCCCCCGGTGCTCCCGTGGTTCTCATTCCCTCTCCAGGGTCCCATCATCCCTGAAGAGAAAACATCTCTCCAGGAAGGGATTTCGGAGCTCCTTTACTTGAAGGTAATGTAGCGGCTTCTGCCCCGGCCCTTCTGCTTTATCACCATCCTTCCAGGAGGACGTGTGCTTCAGAGTCAGGGGGGCATTTGGTCCACATTGTTCCGTTCCACCACAAAGAGCCAATCACGGCCGGCTGTGCAATGCCACCAGCCAGTCCCCAGACATTTCCATGTCCTAATCCCCAGACCTCGTAAACAGGTTACCTTAGTGACAAAAAGGACTCTGCTGGTGTGACTAAATTAAAGAACTTGAGATGGAGAGCTCACCCCAATTGTCTGTGGTATGCAGTGTAGTCACAGAGGCCTTGTAAGAGGGAGGCGGGAAGATCGGGGTCAGAGAAGGTGTGTCAACGAGGCCCAGAGCTGGAGGATCGAGGAAGGACCAGAAGCCAGGCATGCAGGTGTCCTGAGGACGCTGGAAAGGACACGGAAAAGGATGCATCCCCTGGGCCTCCAGAAGGAACCAGCCCTGCGCACACCTGGGCTTTAGCCCAGTGAGACTCATTTTGGACTTCTGACCTCCTGAACTCTATGATAAATGTGTAATGTTTTAAGTCACCAGGCATGTGTTCATCTGTTACCGCAGCAACAGGAAACGAACACACCTGCCTTACTCAACAGAGAAGCTTGTTTACTCGCAGAATCTTAGGGCTTTCTGGACGTATTCCCGTTGGGGGCTGAGGACAGCCTCCTCTCAACTCGGCTGCTATGGTAGCAGCTGCACGACACCCCCTGAAGGGCTGAATACCTGTCTCTGAGACTCCTTATCAGAGACTAGAGGCTGCCCTGCTTGTGTCCTGTTCCCCAGGATAGCAGAAGAGCGGGCCCATTTATACCCAGACAGCCTTGCCTGGAGGACAGGCCGGGGACAAGACCGGCTGTGCTCCCTCCCAATGCCTTGGCGGTGACGGGCTGACCCCAGCACCCTCTGATAGCCACACCCATCCCTACTCCTTGGCCGGAGCCGGGCCTCCCGTTGCTACCTCTCCTGACCGGTCCTGCTGCCTGAGACCCTGTGTCACTGGCTCTGCTTCCTCGTCCTCCACCCTGAGCACCAGCTCCAGGGTCACTGGAGTTGAAAAGGCATCTAAGGGACACAGGTGCCCTTGAGCCCCTGGTCCTGCCCCCACGCGCCCTTCAACACGGCCTCCTGCAGCGGCCTCTCTGATTTCAAACCTTGTGCGAGGTCTTCTCTGGCCCGTGCTTCAGTGTGAAGAAGATTGATCTGCAGGTCCCTATGGCCTCCACGTGACCAGCTGCTGTCTAAGGGCAGCTAAGCCCTTGGTGACAGGTCTCGAGGCAGCCGTAGGGTTGAGGTCACAGACGACCTTTGGCGCCGGGCCTTGTAGGCATGTAAAATCATTACCTTGCTTTGCCTCAGGGACCTGATCCAAGTTGGAGGCCTTGCCAGGGCTTCGGGTGTGCCAGGCGCATACATGCTCAGGTGGTCGGTGTCGGGGGAAGACGCCTTGGGGGGGCCGTGTGCAGCTTTCTTCTCTCAGGGCTCTCCCTGTGAATCCCAGCTGCTTCAGGAGACTGCCAGGCCCCATGCTGGGCCCTGCTCCCTGCACTGCTGCCGGGAAACTCTTTCTGAACAGTGATCTGGGGCAACCACTGACCACATTCGTTTGTTTCCCTTCTCTAAGGGATGGCCGTTCCATGCTGCCTTGGTTATGTTATCCAGTGAGTGAAATCCGGGCTCCTGTATTCAGTTTGTGTCCCAGACACATCAGGCGGGAGAATAAACCCCGTCACTCCACCAGGGCTAAAAGTGCAGGTCCTTAAGTAGTACAGTCTCATAAAACTAGTTTCCTGGACCATGACAGTCCTAGAAGCTTTTCAACAGGGTCTGCCATTGAGATGAAATATATGTATTCATCTGTTTCTTCTTTGTTGAGGTAGTGCCAGCTACTTTGGGTGAATTCAGACATGTCTCCTTAGAATTACTGGGTGGTCTCCCTTAGATACCCAAGTGCCTGGTGAGTCCCTTAGAGGGGAGGCCACACCGGTCCCCACAGTGTTAATCCCTCCCATCTCGCATCTGGGAGGTGACAGTCCTGGGGTCTCCACTGCGAGGTCTCTCAGTTCTCTATGTCTCTGGGACCTCCTTCTCCAGGTGTTGGAAATAAAGGAGTTGGAGGTGATGCAGGGCTCCAGGGAGGCAGACCCTTGCTGCCTGGGCTGGGCTCCAGCCCACCCCCTTCCCAGCCTGCAGGGCCGCACCTGATCTGCGCCCTGAGGGCCAGGGCAGCTGCATCCCTCACTGCTCCTTTCTTCTTCACCTGTGCTTCAGCCGGCCCATCCCAAACTCTTTGCTCCACGGCGTCTGCAGGGCGCTGAATTCGCTGCCGGGGGGCTTTCTCCCAGGCTTCACCCCGACCCAAGCTTACGTGGCGTGTCCTCCAGGAGGCCTTTTCTGATCCCCGAGAGCAGGTTAGGCCCCTAGATTTCTCTCAACTCACACTGTAGCTCTCCTTTGTGACCCTCATACACTGCTTACTCTATAGGCCAGGCACTGTTCAAAGTGCTTTATACATATTAACTCATTGAATCTTATCAAAACCTGATGTCACGGGTACTAGGGTGCTTAAATAACCATCAGAAGCAGTTATTGCTTAACTCTAGCACGGTGCTGGAAAGGAAGTATCTGAAGCTCTCTTGTTCCTATCTCAGGCTCCTGGAACTTGAATATGGGAAGGAATAAGCCACAAACTATGCTACCGTTTTCTACTTTTCATCCTTTTTCAACAGAAGGCTCCTCGGGGTCAGAATTCATCCCTGTGTCCTATTTTTATGTCCCTATTTATTCCTATAACCTTAGGGCCTAATACACCGCCTGAAACACAGGGGAGGCTCAGCAGCTGTCCCTTTGGGGGGGGCACGCATGACTGCCCCCCCCCAATCTCATCCTTTTGCTTTCGACCTGGGAGGAATGAGACCCCTGCCTCTCAGCCCTCCACCATCATTCTCCACTGGGTTTGCTTTCATTTTCCACCAATTTCCTCCCGCCCGGCCGTGACTGGTTCTCTCTGCCCACTGTGTGCACGTAGTTGCAGGCAGAGTCTGACGGGAAGGGTTTAGACCAAACGGGAAGAGATGCCCTCATGCTGTTGGTCTGGTAGCGTCGGGGAACGGCCCGCCAGGCACCTGTGCAGAGGTGCCCATGAGAGACACGGCTCTGATTGTCACGGTTGGAGCCCAGGTCTGCCTGGGGGCGGAAAGCTGAGTGACACGGGCTCTGAAAGCCCTCTCGAGGGCTGACCCATGATTTCAGCTGGAAGAAAGTCGATCTCTTATTTTGTATTATATGTCTGTATATGAAACAGCAAGCGATCACACTGAGTGCAGAGCCCCCGTGGATAGGTGTTATTAATAGACATTCATTAAATGCCAAAAACATGTCAGACATTGTAGCAAAACAAAGAATTAGGTAAGGTCTCCACTATGATATAGGTGCTTTCCAGGGAGCAGAGAAACTAAATTCATTGAGTTGGTGATAAAAAAATATCACAGGTAAAGGACATAAAGGCACTCAGGGTTCTGACCCTTTTGAAAGAATTTCTTACATGTTTCCTTTATATGTCATGGTTTTATATATAGAATGTGGCATTCACTATCCTAAAAGGATTCGTAAGCAGTAGCCCCAGACAGGAAAATTATAATGGGCCATTTCATTTGACCTTCTTGAGTCTTGATTTCTTTATGTGAAATAGGAGACAGAAGCAGTTAATGCTCAGGACGGGGCTGATCCCCGGGGCTGATGGCAACCAGCACCCACGTGTATGATGGCTGTGGCTGCTAAAATGCGGGAACACTTCCACACTGGCTGCTGCAGGGCCCCTGGACATCCTTGCTGTTCTTGGACACCCCATCCGCTCTCCCCTGGAGCCTCTTGGGTCTCTCCATCATCAGGCTATGAATGGATCGTTCGGGAGTTTTGCAAGAAGCAGGCAACATACCAAGGGGGGACTGAAGAGAGATCAATGGGGGACTTCGGCACAGCCATGTGTTTGGGGTTAAGGAAAAGCATCAAGGGATGGACAGACACCTCAGGCCCGGGGAGAGTGGGACACTTCTGCAATCCTTCAGCCTGAAAGGTCAAGGGTGTGGAGTCGTTATGGGAATTTGGTTAGATCTACAGCCGTGGAGAGGGCTGCCTCATGGGAGCTGAGGCCTGCGTGGAGGCACATAGCCACGAGGAACCTCAGCCAGCAAGAAGGGGCCCAGGAATGAAAAGCCCAACCTCTCTGCCCTCTCCCTTCTGGACTCCTCCTCCTGGTGGCCCAGTGAGCTGCCTCCAGCCTACAGCTGGACAACAGGGGTTGTAACTGAGGCCAGCAGTCAAGGCCAGCCTTCCGGGTGCAGAGCAAGGAAGAAAAGGAAGGGGCTTGGTTCAGAGGAGCAAAAGGAAGCTACTCAAGCTAAGCGCCCAAGGCCTGGCCGAGCAGGGTGTCCCCAGGACAGCCCCTGTCGGCTGGAGTCTGTCCTGATCTGTCCGTGCCCCTGAAGAGCAAATGGAAAGGATTTGCTTTCCTGACACCAGGTTCTGATTAAAGCACTAAGTCTTGGAATGTCACGCTCCCTTTTTCCCTTTGTATTTAGTTTCCATTATATTTTCTTCCCATTAGAACTTACCATTCTAGCAGGGAAAAGAGAGGCAAGTTCCGTCTAAGGAAGAAAACAGGAACCAACTTCTCCAGCTGTCAGGGTAACGAGTCCTTAAGCAACACACCGTCAGACTGTGGCCCACAGGAGAGCTGACCCGGCTCCAGGGTGCAGGTCCTACCTGGGTGTTTGCAGTCACAGCTTTACAGCAATAAGCCGAGTGCACTTGTCTCTGTGTCCTTTACTGTAACCTTTACTGATGTGCATTACAAGAGGGAAAAAACCGAGCAATGCATGGGTCTCAGCCATCTCCTCCTGTCTCTTCTCACTGGAGAAAGGCCTAACTTTCTGTTCATTTTCACCTTGGAGTTTCCCTCACATGGTTTCCCTGCTGGAAGTCCTTATCTTCTTGCTGTCCGAATCCTGTCTTCCTTCCCCAACTCAATGGATCACCCTGGCTATTCCAGCCACCCTCCCCCCAACTCCCACCCCTGTCTCCTTTGAACACCTGCCCACCTTACAACCTGTGCAACACCATTTGGGATGTCCTGACGTTCTGCTATCTTTTTTTTTTCTTTAATTTTTAGTTTATATTGGAGTGGAGTTGATTGACAATCTTGTGCTAGTTTCAAGTGTACAGCTAAGTGATCCAGTTACACGTATACATGTATCTATTCTTTTTCAAACTCTTTTCCCATGTAGATGATTATAGACTATTGAGCATAGTTCCCTGTGTCAAATATAGGAGTGTGTACATGTCAATCCTGAACTGCCAATCTATCCTTCCCCCTTCCTCCCTTGTAACCATAAGTTCTCTAAAAGTCTGTAAGCCTGTTTCTGTTTTGTAAATAAGTTCATTTGTATCATTTTTTTTTAGATTCCGCATATAAGTGATATCATATGGTATTTGTCTTTCTCTGTCTGACTTACTTCCCTTAGTATGGTAGTCTCCAGGTCCCTCCATGTTGCTACATATGGCATTATTTCATTCTGTTTTGTGGCTGATAATTGGGCAATTGGAAGAACCGCATGGTTTATTTTGGATTTCCTCACTTTGAGAGCTCACCTGGGGAACTAGTTTAGAATGGCGGTCCCCAACCTTTTTGGCACCAGGGACCGGTTTCGTGGAAGAAAAGTTTTCCACGGGGGGTGTCGGTTCAGGCACTAATGTGAGGGATGGGGAGCCGTAGAGGGAGCTTGGCTCGCTCGTCCTCCGCTCACCGCCTGCTGTTTGGCCTGGTTCCTAACAGGCGGAAGACCGGTACTGGTTGGAAGCCCGGTGGTTGGGGACCTCGGGTTTAGAAGACACATTCCATGGCCCTCCCTCTGGAGATTCTAATTTGATAGGTATCTCCCCCTGTGATTCAGACGTGCTGCACCAGGGATTGAGAATAGGCCAGTGTTTTAACGCACAGACCTTATATTTTAAAAAGTTCACTGGCCGGGTTTCCCTGGTGGTGCAGTGGTTGAGAGTCCACCTGCCAATGCAGGGGACACGGGTTCGTGCCCCGGTCCGCGAAGATCCGCGGCTGGGCTCGTGAGCTATGGCCGCTAAGCCTGCGCGTCCAGAGCCTGTGCTCTGCGACGGAAGAGGCCAAAACAGTGAGAGGCCCGTGTACCACAAATAAAAAAGAAAAAAGTTCACTGGTCTTTAAGTGTCAAATGTGTGTGTAAGAAAAATGGCACTTATACTGGTTTGCATTCAATTATGTGTATAAGGTTCCCTGTCCCAGAAAAAAAAAAATAGTTGAAACGATGTGTATGAGAGAATAAAGCTGGAGGTGACCGATTTCTCTGTTCTGCTGGGTGTCTCTCTGCTGAGGGCCTTTGTACCTGTAATCACTGTCCTTCTCTCCCTCCCTCCCATCTACTCAGGTGATTCCTCATTCTTAGTGGCTCAAAGCCAATCTCACAAATCTCAACAGCAAAAATCTACTGAACTCCTCTTTCAACTCTGTGGAGACCTAATGTTCCGGAAGGGATTTGTAAATCCTCATACAATACTAATATCGCTGCTGTTAGGGTTGAAGTGAGAACTTTCACTGAAACGGTGTTGGGTACCTGTCATACCAGGAACCACGAGCCACTGGGACACTGGAGTTTAATATGAACTTCTGCGCTCCCCAGCTTTACTGAGATATAACTGACATATAATAGTGTGTAATTTAAGGACTACAATGTGATGATAGGATACACTTATATATTACCAAATGATGACCACGGTAGGGTTAGTTAACACCTCCATCACTTCACATAATTTTCAACTTTCAAGTATAAGACTCTGATGAAGAGTATAAGAGCATATGAAAAGTCAAGTATAAAAGACAGTATTGTTAACTATAGCTACCACGCTGCACATCAAATGCCCAAAGCTTTTTCATTACATTATGTCTGAGAGTTTGTACCTGTGACTGACATCCCGTTTACCCCAGCCCCCGGTCCCTGGAAACCACCATCTTACTCTATTTGTGTGAGTTCGGCTTTGTTCGATTCCACATGTAAGTGATATTGTGCATTATTTGTCTTTGTCTGACTTGTTTCACTTAGCATAATGCCTTAAGGCCCAATCATGATGTCACAGATGGCTGGATTTTCTTCTTTCTCATGCGTGAATTATATATAAATTTATATATATACTATTTCATATATATTTATAGAAAAACACACTATATATTATACATTGTATATATGATATATATCACATCTTTTTTATCCGTTCATCCACAGGGGAACACTTAGGTTGTTTCCATATCTTGCCTACTGTGAATAATGCTGCAAGGTGTCTCTTCGAGATCCTGATTTCATTTCCTTGAATGTATGCCAACAAATGTTATTCCTGGATCATATGGTAGTTATGTTGTTAATTTTTTTGAGGAAACCCCATACTGTTTTCCATAGTGGCTGCACCAATTTATATTCCCACCGACAGAAGACAAAGATTTCCTTTTCCCCTATCCTTGTCCACACATGTCCTCTCTTATCTTTTTGATAACAGCCATTCTAACATGTGTGAGTTGATATCTCATTGTGGTTTTGATTTGCATTTCCCAGATGATTAATTATATTGAACACATTTAATATACATGTTGGCCATTTGTATGACTTTGGAAAAATGTCTATTCAGTTCCTCTGCCCATTTAAAAAAATCAGATTTTTGTTTTCTGCTATTGAGTTGTATATGTTTCTAATATATTTTAACCCCTTATCAGATACATGGTTTGCAAATTTTTTCTCCTATTCTGTAAGCTACATTTTCAGCTTGTTGACTATTTCTTTTTCACTATTGAAGTATAGTTGAATAGATGCATGTTAATTTCAGGTGTACGGCACCGT
>NW_020174430.1:2008620-2068032 GCF_003031525.2 Neophocaena asiaeorientalis asiaeorientalis | reverse complement strand
TATATATTCTTTTTCAGATTCTTTTTCCTTATAGGTTATTACAAAATATTGAGTAGAGTTCCCTGTGCTATATACTAGGTCCTTGTTGGTTATCTATTTTATATATAGTGTTGATTATTTCTTTTGTTATGTAGACTTTTAGCTTTGGGGTGTAGTCTCAATTGTTTATTTTTGCTTTTGTTGCTTGTGCTTTTGGTGTCATATCCAAAAAAACTGTTGTCAAAACCAATGTGAAGTAGCATTTCCCATATGTTTTATTCTAGGAGTTTTATGGTTTCAGGTATTACATTCAAGTCTTTAATCCAATTCTAGTTAATTTCTCTGAGTGTTGTAAGACATGGGAACAATTTCATTCTTCTGCACGTGATAATCCAGCTTTTCCAACACCATTTATTGAAGAGATTATCCCTCCCCCATTGAGTATTCTTGGCTCACTTGTCAAATATTGGTTGACCGTCTTGCAAACGTTTACTTATTGGCTCTTGTTTCTGATCCATGTTCTATGTATCTATTTTTATGCTAGTACCATACTATTTTGTTATTTATAACTTTGTAACATAGTTTGGAATCAGTAAGTGTGATGCCTCCGGCTCTGTTCTGTCTCAAGATTGCTCTGACTGTTTGGGGTCTTTGGTGGTTCCATACAAATTTTAGGGTTGCTTTTTGTATTTCTCTGAAAAATGCCACTGAAGTTTTGATAGGGATTTCATTGACCCTATAGACGGCTTTGGGTAGTATGGACATTTTAACAATATTAATTCTTCCAGTCCATGAAGAATATATTCAGGTTTATTTGAGTATTCTTTAATTTCTTTCCTCAAAGTCTTATAGTTTTCAGTGTACAGACCTTCCACCTCCTAGGTTAAACTTATTTCTGTTTTATTTTTTATGCTATCGTGAATGGAGTGGTTTTCTTTATTCCCTTTACTGATATTTTGTTGTTACGGTACATGGCTTTTATTATGTTGAGGTACATTCCTTCTATACCCCTTATCATTATATAATGACTATCATGGTCTCTTGCCAAAGTTTTAGTGTTAAGCCTATTTTGTCTGAAATAAGTATAGCGTCACTTCTTTCTTTTGGTTTCCACTTACATGGTATATCTTTCTCCATCCCCTCACCTTGAACCCTTGCCCTTAAAGCTGAAGTGAGTCTCTTGTAGGCAGCGTTCAGTTGGGTCTTGATTTTTTTCATCCATCCAGCCATTCTATACGTTTTGATTTGAGAATTTAATCAGTTTACATTATGGGTAATAACTGATAGGTAAGGAAATCCTCATGCCACCTTATTAATTGTTTTTTAACTGTTTTGGAGTTTTCTTACTTCTTTCTTCCTATCTTGCTGCCTTCCTTTGTGAATTCGTGATTTTCTGTACAGGTATTCCTTTATTCCTTTCTCTTTCTCTTGTGTATCTATTTTAAGTTTTTCTTTGTAATTATCATGAGGCTTACGGAAACCATCTTATAGAAATGTCTTTTTATGCTAACACCTTAATTTTGATCCCATTAAAAAAACCCTACTCTTTTACTCCCTCCTATTTTATATTTTGATGTCACAATTTACCTTTTTATATCATGTATTCATTAACATATTATTTTACTATAGTTATTTTTAAGACTTTAGTCCTTTAAATTTATACTAGAATTAAGTGGTTAACATACCACCATATTACAGTATCAGAGCATTCTGAGTTTGACTATATACTTAACTTTACCAGTGTTTTGTATATGTTTATATGTTTTCATGTTACGAATTAGCGTCCTTTCATTTCAGCTTGATGAGTTCCTTTCAGCATTTCTTGTGAGGCAGGTCTATTGGTGACAACCTCCCTCAGCCTTTGTTTATCTTGGAAAGTCTTTATTTCATTTCTGAAAGACAACCTTGCTGGGGGTAGAGTATTTTAGGCTGGGAGCTTTTAAGTTTTTTGGGGTTTGTTTGTTTTGTTTCTTTTTCTTTTAGTTCTTTGATTATATCATTTCTTTCTCCTGGCCTGTCAGGTTTCTGCTGAGAAATTTGTGCATAGCCTTATGGGGTTTCATTTGTAAGTTACAAGTTTCTTTTTTCTTGCTGCTTTTAAGATTCCCTCTTTGTCTCATTTTTGACCGTTTTATTATAATGTCTTAGAGAAGATTTCTTTAAGTTGAGTTTGTTTGGTGACCTAGGAGCTTCATGGACTAGAATATCCAAATCTCATCCAAATTTAAGAAGTTCTCCACCATCATTCCTTTAAATAAGCTTTCTCCTCCTTTCTCCCTCTCTTCTCCTTCTGGGATTCCAATAATTTGCAGATTTCTTCTTTCAGTGGTATTCCATAGATCCACAGGCTTTCTTCATTCTTTTTGCTTTGTCCCCTGAGTGAATGAATAATATCAAGTCTCTTGGGATTCTGAGGCTTTCTCAGACCTTCTGTGGATATGCCGGCTCCATGCTTCTTTCTCTCTCCTGGGGCAGAATTCCTCAGCTTGTATGCTTTCCCTTGATCCTGCAATGCACCAGGCCAAGCGCTGACACCTTCCTTTTGCTTTCCCAAGCATGGCCCTAAAGCTCAAGTTTGTGGTTTCCCCCTGGCCGGCAGATTTTGACAGGCTTCCTGCACATGCTGACTAGGCATCTAGCAAAGTTCACTCTTACCAATGTCAAGAGCGTATGTAGAGAGCTAGCCACAGGAGGTGGAGGTGTGTGGGTGAGGCATGTGGAATTCTGCGGGTGGCCGTGGGCCAGCTGGGAGGATGCATGGGCGAGATATCACCAGAAGCTCATGGGAAGGCTTTGTGATGGAGCCTGCACCCAGTTCGTAGGCTCTGCGTCCTTTTTAATGCTCTCCCAGAGCCCTCTGTTGCTCTCTCAGCCCCTGCCGGCGCCCCAGTCATGCAGCTCCCTGCTCAGTGCTCCAGGTGGAGAAAGAGGAAAATCAGTCTCTGGCAGCATTCCTCACCTCTGGGGAGCCCCAGTGCTTACTCCCGCACTCCCCTGTGGAAGAAACCAGGGGCTCAGAAGGTCTGCCTTGGCACTGAGCTGTGTTGCTGTGGGGATATGGGTTTGCGGGTAAAGTCAGCCCATCCTCTTACCCTGTCCAAGGCATTCAAACTTGTGTTTTCAACCCTAATGCCGTGTTGGATCTTCTCTGCTGCAAACCTGGACTTCGGCAAAGGCTCTCAAGTTCATGGTTGACTGTCTAAGACAGTGTTCTCCAGGGACTCCTGGAACACAGCTGAGAGGGGCTGGGGCCAATTCACAAACCACCACAGGGCCCACAACCAGGACCAAGGTCTGTATTCCTGTCGCCCAATGCAAAGGTGGGCAAGTCTCCTCCCAGCCCCTTGGTATATGGTGCTGGATCCTACAGCATCCATGAAGGCACTTCTTTTCCGTAGGTAGATGCTGAGTTGTTGTCATGGGAATGGGGGAGATTAGACAAGGATGTCTTATCTGCCATGTTGCTATGTCACTCCTAATGAACTTTTGAAGAAATGGGAGCTGGGAGTTCTCTGGCAATTGTTCAGTTCATGTGGATAATCTGGGTTATTCACCAGATGGCTGAAGCTGAATAAAGTTGCCTACATCCAACCAACTGTCCTGACTAACGTTAACCTAGTGGCTGGGATCTACTGGTGCAGCTTATTGCATAGAATAGCCTCAGATGCCATCTAAGCCCTTGACAATGACCTGGCCTCATGTGTATGGATTCCAGGGCTCTGAACACCTAATGCATCCTCCCAGGTGTAGCCTAACCAAATCACGTTTCTTTCCTCAAAGTCATACTGTTACTCCGAGTGCCTAGTGTAAACAAAGCGGTATTAGAACAACACTGTGAACAGAATACATTTTGTCTTTCCAAACTGGTTCTTTTTAGATATCTTACTTCTTAGGTTATTACTGCAAAGGTAGGCTGCACTGGAGGAAGCACATGGGGAGAGAAAAGGATAAAGGGAAATGCGTAGAAAAAAACGCTACTAAAGAAGTTGCGGGGGACTGGGATATTTAGTTGGAAAGACTTTCTCACTGACAGCTCAGGGATGTACCACAGCACCGCTGTGTCTGCGGGTAATGAAAACAGCCTGTGCTTCTACTCACAAATTCCAATCTGATCCCCAGTGTTCTGGAGCTCAGATCATCCGACGCCGTGGACTCTGCCTGACTGATTATTCTTTTCTATTTCTGAAGACAAGGAATGATGAGGCATTAATAGAGATGCTCCAAGTGTGCCGGTGTTTAGAAGAATGATTCTATATGTGGCTGGGAAAAAAGACACGTAGTAATGCAAAAATGATCAGGAGGCCAGGGTGTCTGAAGTATTTGTAAAACAGTGGTGCTGAGGTTTGGGAGAGAAGCGGCAGCAAACTGGTTGTAATGAATTCACTGCCCTTGCGTTGCCGTGACAGAGAGCGATTACTTCTGACTAGTGAATTACACTCTGCGGAATGTGGATTTCCTTGTTCAGAACCAGCTCTGGGCAAACGGTTTGCTGGACCCTCTCACACACGTGCTGTGCTTGTGTTGGCTCAGTCAAATTCTTAATAGATGAACCAAAAACTGTTTTACCCTTGGAAGGGGTCATCCTGTACCCGGCACGTGAAGAAAATGCCAGTGAGAGGGATGAATTATCCTGATATTCTGGAACCCTAACACGAGTGCTTGGTGAATTAAGTTTTCTTAAGTAAAATGTTCTGACTACCTTAGACCTAACAGGAAAGGGGAGAACAAAAACAAAGACAGAAACAACAACAACAAAAAAAAAACTGTGCTGATTTGATTTCTTTGGCTCATTGTGGGCTATCAGCTGTTCGGCTTAAGGGAAGAATCGCAATCGCTAGCTGTTACAAATAAGAGCACAAGCGGGTTTGGTTTCACCTACACTGGCGTAAGTGTCGGGACATACACTGAGGAGAGGCAGTCAGCAAAGTCTGGAGACAAAGATCTTGTGCAGTCAGATCGCTATGAGTCTGATTCCTAAATGATGGCTCTAATCCACGGTGGGAGCTCCCTGAGTGATTCCAGAAGGGGCCCTGTTTTTTGTTTGTTTCTATGTTTAATTAGTTAGAAGTCAAAGCATGCGGAACACAACTCTTATCCAGTATATTTGAGAAGTGTAAGCGGGTTGTAAGTAAAATCCAGGGTGAAACTTCACAGTAGGGTTTTTTAACGTGGAACTCACTGGTGAGTTTGAAATAGCCCACAAGCCATCTGAAACTCTCTAGAGCATTTTGTGCATTTGTACCTGCTTGGGTTTCTTGTCTTGAGAGCTTGTCTCTATTTTCTCTTCAGATTTTCAAAGAGTAGCCTCACATCCAAAGGTTTGAGAATGGCAGCGTTTCCCATCTTCATGTCATCCCAGAAGAAGGGGGTCCTTCCCAGTTGAGTGTGGATGGAGATATGCCTCTTACGTAGCGCTATGAGGCTGATGGCTGACCAAAGGCTCTGTCTTGACTTCAAAGCCTGCCCTTGTCTTATTTCTGGAAATAGATGTGAGCTATGTGAGGACACAGAAGGAGGCCCCGGGATTTCAGACCTTGGGAGGACTCCTGACACCAGCTCGGCCAACATTCGTTTTACTGATGGGGAAATCAAGGCCTTGGAAGGTACAATGACCCACTGCAGACCCCACAGCAAACCCGAGGTTGTGTTTGGACCAGAAGGCATCTTTTGTCTGCCTGTGTCATGTTCTATTTGCTCTACCTATACCCATTCCTCAAGAAAATGAGGGGAAATTGGCAGGCAATCCACATGTCACCTTTAATAGGCAAAATCTGACTGTATTCCTTGCAGAGCCTGTCTAGGAGTGGTGCTCATGGGACGGGTGAGCAGGGAGGCGGGGCCTCGCCTCTGCCACTTCAGCACTTACCATCAGCAGCATGGAACACGTTTGACGTCTGTACAGGTAGACCTCCTCCCAGGTACCTAAAGGATAAGTCTAGTCTTTTTGGATTTCCTCTCAATTTTATCTTTTCATTTTCATTATTCTTGCTTTTTAAACTCCACGGACACTTACAGAAAAGAATTTTGTATTTTACATGGAGCATCTATTGCTGTACGTCTTAGTTCCTGTCTGTCTCCCTTTCTGAATGGTCAAGTACGAATGAGAGGAACCACGGGCGTGAGTGAGGAGAATAACATGGCAATGGCTGGAATCGGTGACATGACAGAGCATTTGTTTTACTTTCCTTCTCTGTCTCCCTCATCCTTCCAAGGGAAGGCAAGGGCCCCTTGGCCACACGTGTGTTACATGCCTCGTGCTGTCCTGCAGGAGGTGTGGCTGATAGCTCCACCTGGGTCTCCCATCAACTCTGCAAGTGAATGAAGCTTGGTCTGAGCTCTGCCCACTGACTCGTACATCTTCCTGCTCTTCACCGAGGATTTAACATTGAAACACAGAGTCTAGGGGGTAGAATGAAAGGTATGGGGGACTCGGTGAACTGAGAATTGAATAAACAATACACAAATACGTCAAATGAGATCCGCACAAACGTTTCTGGGCTCTTGAGCTGAACACGTGTCAGGATGATGTGATATGATCATTAAAAACCTTACCTGGAGACCCCTCTTTTCATTACTATTTCTTGTTATTTTAAAGATGAATCTTGGGAATAACAGGTGTCATCTGTTTTGAAGAATTAAGTAATTATAGTAAATACCACACGTGTATGTGCGCACACACACACACACACACACACACACACAAACACTTAATGGGAACTCTGAGAGTTTTGTCTAGTGCCAATATATTTTTCATCCACAGACTTGTTTTTGCTTTTGTTTCGTTTTGTTTTGTTTTGTGGTACACGGGCCTCTCACTGCTGTGGCCTCTCCCGTTGCGGAGCACAGGTTCCGGACGCGCAGGCTCAGCGGCCATGACTCACGGGCCCAGCCGCTCCACGGCATGTGGGATCTTCCCGGACCGGGGCACGAACCCACGTCCCCTGCATCAGCAGGCGGACTCCCAACCATTGCGCCACCAGGGACGCCCCCTTCCACAGATGTTAAGATACATGGCAGTTTACTCCCCCTTGTTTTCCTTGTGTCTTACAGAGAACAAAACTGAACAGCAGCTTGGGGCTAACGTCATTTCTCGTTCCAGAAAAAGCCACTGTCTGTTATTAGAAAACATTCCCTTCCAACAGCTACGGGGTCCACCCCTCAAGTTCTCCTCAAGGAGCCACTTCAAAAATCTGCAGAACTGGCAGCTATGATGACATGTTTTCCCTTCCCATGAGCCTTTCTGGACATGAAGACAATGCACTGGCTGTAGAACTTGTCCAGATTCACACCTTAAATTACCATTTATAAAAAAATGCAGCTTCCCAAAATTTTTCTTACAGAAATCTTATTAAAATCTGAAATGACTTGATTATTTTAAAAATAGAAAAAGATTAGTAATTTTCCATTATAACATCTTACACAAAAGATAAGGAAAAGGAGCCCTACTAGCTAGTAGAAGAATCTGAACAAAAACCTAGTTCTACTGATTAGCAATTCTGTTCCTTTTCCAAAATATTGCACTGATACTCAGAAATTCCAAAAACCAGATCCACTGGAAGCCAGGTAAGTGCTATGGCCATAGCCAAAGTATATTTCTAGGACGTTCCAATCAAATAGATATTCCAACCGAGGGATAATTCATTTTCGAATAATGCTAACGAGCCCTAAAGGATGGAAATCAACTCACATACCTTCACAATATGCCAGAAGCACATATCTAGGTTATTTGGAGGCTTGCATGGGCGTAAAATCAACATTCAAACGACTAAAGCCAAACGAAGCCTCCTGCATAAGGGATCATGCCCCCAAAATGCATCAGACACACACACTAATCTTAACTTAAGCTCAGGAATTAGGGAGTCTGTTCTACAGAAAGCCATGACACGGACGCGATGGGAGAAGCTGGGGTTGTGGGAAGGAGGAGTGCGAGGATGAAGGTGCAGAGAGCTCAGAGATGTCTGTTACTCACGCATCATGGGGATGCTAACTTGCACGTCTTGTCTTGGAGGAAGACGGAGCTGGGCACTCACGGAAATACCGCCTGAATTATGAGCCGAGATGGGTGAGCACTGACGTTTTAGGATGGCCTGACTTGGCGGTTATGGGGATGACAAATGAGACGCCTCCATCCTCTCAAGCACCGAAGAGCAAGCTCCCAACCAAATTAGTTCCTGGATTTGGTTTAAAATAAAAATGTTGAAAAATGCCTGAAAGAGGAATCATTCAATAGATACAATCTCAGTTCTTAGCTGTCTGTCTGGGGACTGTCATGTGCACATGTATTTGGTCAGTAGTAGCAGGAGAGCCTGCAGGCTCTTGGGGTGGGTACTGTCACTTGGCCACCTCTCTCCTGCAAAGATTTTTCTCCTCTAGTGATAAGTACCTCAAATGTTTACCGTCGTAAGAATAAACAAAACTGTGGGCGTTTTGCTGTTCCCAGATGATACATTTTTTTATCAGATAAACAAAACTGTGGGCGTTTTGCTGTTCCCAGATGATACATTTTTTTATCAGACAAACCCACACATTAGAGGGACCGTCCTGTGATTGATTAGCGCCACTGCTTTCCCTTCCAAACTCGCGGTCCAGAGGTATAAGATAAAGATGGGGTCAGTCCAGCGAAATGTGCTGAACCTCCATCAGACTCCAGCGTCAATTCATTTGCTAACTTCCCTCCAGCGTGAAGGACAAGAACTGTCCATCATCACCGTCATTATCACCATCCACAGTGACAGAGGTGAACATCTGTGGACCACTGATGGCAAAGACAGCTCCAGTTCTGCGAGTCCCACTCATCAGAAGGCGGTCCTTGGACAAGTACTACAACGCTGCAAGTCAGACACCTGAACCAATGGTGCAGAAGAGCTGATGCGGAAAGACTTAATGGTAGGAACTTGAGAACAGCTGCACTCGTGGGAAAGGACAGATACTCTGTTGAAAGAAGATGAATGGGGTTCTCTAGGAGTGTGTGGTTAGGGCTTGAACCTCCCCACTAGTACTCCCCCCAACACACACACGACTGTGGGATAAAATCTGCAAAACCTCAAGCATGGTTTCCCCAAAGGACAGCCTAAGGTTAAAGGTAGTGGCTGAATCCTAAAGTATGACCGCAACTTGACTGGAACCAAGGGGTCCAGTATGAAATCCAGTCCGGCCCATAGTAATGGTCATCCATTAGCATCTGTGCCATGAAAAACAACTGCACACGCTACTCAGGATGCATTCTTTACTCACTCTAGTGAGCACTGTCTTGCCAAAGCTCATTTCCTGAGAAGAGAAGCCTAGAAATCACCCCTATGAGCGCCTAGCAAAGCCATGTCCTCCTGGATTGAACTCTGAGTCTGGTTGAAGGCCCTGTCTCATGGGCACCCTTTAGAGACTGAAATTCAGCAGATCAGGGCTTATGTGTTGCACTAAACAGGAGAGGAGAAGAAACCCCTCCAGAGGCAGGGCAGGGAGTTCTCCTACCTGCTGAGTCAGCAGTCACGGCTGGCTGGTTCTACCAGAAACGTGCTAGCGAATGACCAGAGCTCCAAAGAGCCTCAAGACAAGGAGGGCTATGCAACTGGCACAGGTGAAAGGTGAAAGGAAGTCTTCCTCATCAATGTCACAGTTGGTCAGGACAGACCAGTCCTTCCTGAGAGGATGCTGATGGGTGAACTAAACCATGCTTAGTAAACCTGAAAGAGAAAGCTCTGAATCACATGGAGGTTACCTGCCACTCTGTGCTCTTGTCCTGACAAAATCCAGGAAGACTGTCTGCAGATGCCCTGGTACATTTTATTCAGGGGGGTTCTGGGCTCAAGTTTAGAGGTTTGGAAATTCCCAGTGTTTTTCCCACTCTATTCCCTCTATTCCCGTGACCCACGATCTGCACGGAATTCCTCTGGTCCGTGTCTATAGAAGTTCCGATCACAGGAAAGCTAGTAAATCTCTCCCACTTTTATTCAAAGGAGACCCAGAGCCCCTTGCCTTTAGCAGTTCTGAGACACAAGGAAGGAAGGACTCCAGCGCAGCCCGGATCTGCGAGGCTTGGTCCGACTACTCCAGTTCACGCTGCCAGGAAGAAGCCGGAGAATCTGGCACCTGGTGGTGTGGGCGGAAGGGCAGAGGGTACAAAGAAACACGAAGGGGATGGGGGGAGGGAGAGGGATGGACTGGGAGTTTGGGGTTGGTAGATGCAAAGTATTACATACAGGATGGATAAACAAGGTCCTGCTGTGTAGCACAGGGAACTATATTCAGGATCCTGTGATAAACCATATGGAAAAGATTTAAACAAAGAATGTATAAAATAAAAAGAACCATGACGTCAACAAGATTTTCTCAGTGCTTCCAGAAGCAGCTGAAAATGAAAGCACTGCTTTCCAAACACTTCCTTCTCCTCCCAGGTGGAACCTGCCCCCAAGGACACAAGCGCGGTAATCCCGGGGTGATTCGGCTCGGACCTCATTTCTGCCTCTCGGTGAATCTTCAGCTACTTATTTGATTCCCGGAATCAATCAGAACAGGTTGGAATTATTGGAAAACTATTCTGCATTAAACTGTACCTTTTCTCCTAACTTGTAGTTAGAGGCAAGGTTTGGGGGGCAGGCTTGGATGGAAGAGAGTCCCCCAGACACTGGAGGATGGGACTGGGGATTCATCAGTACTCACCCACAGGGCCTTTTTGGGCTATGGCTGCACTCTAATGCCTTCCAGAAATAATCACACGTGAAAGCCATCCCCTAACTGGACTTGCCATCTGCCCAGGTTATGAGGGGAGGTGTGTGGCCACAGCAGGACCTCCTGAAGGCAGTGGAGGTGGGGTCACCACGAGGCCCGCCTCCCGCGCTTCTGATGGAGAAGGTGCTTTCCCCGAAGCCCTGCCTGTCGTCAGAGCCCGCTCCACAGGGGGCCCCACTCCACCCACGAGGGGTCCACAGAGCAGTAGCCTGAACCCAGAGCCCAACCCCGCTCCACTC
Source organism: Neophocaena asiaeorientalis asiaeorientalis (assembly GCF_003031525.2). NCBI lineage: Eukaryota > Metazoa > Chordata > Mammalia > Artiodactyla > Phocoenidae > Neophocaena > Neophocaena asiaeorientalis. Next base: position 2,057,089 of record NW_020174430.1, on the reverse strand, counting down.
CTTCATACCTGAGCCAGGCAGGCTCTGCTCCCCTCCCCCGCCACTTGAGAATGAGGTACCACACCAGGTAGAGAGGGACATGGAACACTTTTTAATGTCAAGTCAGAGACAACCCCTCCCTCCCCCAGCCCCTAATCCCACCTGCCCTCATCACATCACGACCCCTCCCCGAGGCTCCTCTGGTTCCCAGACTTCGGGGGAGGAAGAAAAGATCTCCTAAAAACTGCATTTTCTTCTCTTTCATACACACGCACACAGAGGTGGGAAATTAAATAAAATAAACCAAGAGGATTCGATTCTCCAGTGGTCACAAAGGCATCAGAGATTCCCATAACGGGCTAAAGCGAGTGGTTACTGACTGCTGAGTTGGTCCGGCTGCTTGCTGTCTGTCCGTGCCCGAGGCATGACGGAGAAGCCAGGCCCCCCACACTCGCCCTCGCCTCTGAGAGCGGCCCCTGGAAAAGATGCTGCGCCTTGTGTTAAGTGTTTTGTTTCTCTTTTCACTTTTTAGAAATGTCTCTGACGTGTGAATAACCCAAGAAAATAAAAAGGCAGGAGCTGATTACACAATTACCAGTAAACTCTATCATCTTTTAGAAGAGCAACACACAGCTAACGCCATATACAGCATGCAGTAATGTCTGAGAAAGGACCCTGCTGAGAAGGAAAATGGCTAGAACCCTAACAAAAAAAAAATATATGTATATATATACTGTATAATATATGTCATCAAAAAAAGCATCGCCAGCAAACTCAAGATATGGTGCAGGTCACCCTTCCGTTTCTAAACAGCATGTAGAAGTGTAGTATTGTCTACAGTAAATGCCAGAAGAAGAGGACATCTGTAGCGCTGGTGGAGATGTTGGTTAAATTGTATGTGTGGATTTTAATTTTTTTTTTTGGTGGATTTGCCAAATCCTCACCAGGTGGCTAATGCCTGGTGTGTTGTCCACCAGTTGTAAACCTAGTAAGAAGTATACTATTCATGTTTAACGTTTAACAAACATACTTCTCTTCACCCCTTTCACTTGTGTACTTTTTTAGTTTTGTCTTGTTTTTTGCACTAAGTTTTAGACTCATATCAGAAAATATAATTAATAAAATTAATAATGAATCAGAATCCCTTGTTATCTATGATGTCCATGTAGTAAAATGAAAACAAACAAAAAAAAAGTTGAACCATATCTTTTGTGACTGTTGATTGTGGGATTATTGTAGCTGACAGGCTGTCTTGTTTAGTTTTCCTTTTTATTTATCTTTTTGTTGCTGCGTTTCATCACACACACAATAGGGACACAGTTCAGGAATGGGCCTACAAGCCTCCCTCTGAGTTCTTCTCTACTGACTGATTGAATCTGGGGTGGCCGACTCCAGAACTTTCCTTGGGTGGGGGGGCACTGTGGTGGGCAGAGCGGCTGAGCCCTTGCCCGACTGGTAACGGAGGTCACGCCATGCAGCTTGCGGGTGGGTCCAAAGCCGTGTGCATTCTTCCCGTTTGGAAAAAGAAAGAAAACTCAGCTGTACCTACGTATCTGCAAGGCGATTTCCAATGTCCTTGTTCAACCTGTTTTCCCAAAGTATTCTCTGTTCCCCTCCCTCGAATGTGTCCCCTTAGGCTCTGAATTTCGTGGGATTGTATCTGCTTTAGAACGGGGATGCTCGCGTTGCTCTTGGTCGCCGTGGCTGATGTGTTGGTGGCGGTGGTGACGGCAGCTTCTCCCCGGCGGGGAAAGTGGCACTCACATCAAAATTTGAGGAGTAGGTGCAAAACCAAAACCAGAAGAGGTAGCAGCCAAACGCAGCCAGCTCTCCTCGACGTTCCATTGCTCACTTCGCTGATGGCGCCCGGGCCTGCAGACACAACACACCTGTCGTGAGCCTGGCCCCTCCAACTGGGAGCATCCAGCATCCCAGCTCCATACCCAGAGGCTGCGTTAGCCTTGATCCCACGGGCACAGCTAGGTGATGGGGCGCCCACCCGGGCAGGAGGGACCTCAGGTTAGTGTGCGGGTGCCTGCTACTCCTCTGCTGTCAGAACATGCTGAGGCCATGGCTCAGGGGCAAGTTCAAGAAAAAGGTGGCTGGTTAATCAACACCTTACACAGCACTTCAATCAAGTGAGACCCCTGCCCTGTTTGCATCATCGTCCAATCCCTCCGAGCACTGCCCACCTTAAACATTCACGTGACCCTCCTGTCATGCAGGAGAGGACTCGCTGGACACAGCAACTGTCCCCTGCGGCTGCTGCACTGGCCCCGGTGCCCCTTCTGTCCATCACTCGGTCCCAGGGCAGCGCACTTGGCCTCTCCCCCATCTGGATCAGGTAACAGCAGACCTCGCTGAAGTATCACATGCTTGAAAGGTCCAAACCAGCTCGCCTGAGGTGGAGGGGGGATGAGGCAAAGGGACAGGTGGCCTCTGGCCGTGTACACAGGAGGAAGGGAAGATTTCCATGGACACTGGGATGCAGAACGTGCCATGATGTGTGTCTGCTGGGGGGGGGAGATGGATGGCATATTTTCCTAAGAGGCACACACCAGCCTGACCTGCACACAGATACTCTCTGACGTGGAGCCATATTTGGGAGGCAAGAAAACTATGAGGTCGTAAAATTCCCCAGCAGCTTCCCTGTCACTTGAAGCATAAGCTTTGTGGCTCCCTCAGCCCCGTGGCCATGAACGCCCCTGATAAATGGAGCTATGATTCAGGAACAGTACACACAAGTTTGGATGCCCAGATGAATTAGGCACCTAATGAAGCAGGGCATCTTCTCAAACTGGACTTACTCTGGAAGGCTCTTGCACTGGATTTAACGGAGGCGTTTAAAGCTGGTGCCCCGCCGCCGCAAGTCCATGTCATCACTGGGTTGAAGGGATAAAGCCAGAACCTGCTTGCCTGACTCGGATGCTGGACATGGAGACACTTCTGGCTAATGCAGATCAGCATCAAATCAGGCTTCTTGATTCCATATGGAATCATTCCAAGTCCTAGAAGTCCTGTCCTGGAAGCACTGTCCCTGTGATTTATTCCTTAGACCTTTGGGACAAATCTCTGATTCTGGGTCAGTGGCCAAACAGGAGTTTGAAATGCACCAGGTCATCCAACCTCTGTGTCTCTGGTGCCTGGTTCAAACTGCAGGGGAGCAAAATTGTCACCCCAAAATGTCTCTTTGGCATGCAGATTACTTCCAGCTGAAAGCAGTCAAGGCCCAAAAGACTCAGGAGAAACTCTGCCCTTCCCCCAACCACCTGAAGAATGTAGAAAGAAGACCTGTACCAGGAAGGGAGCTGTCACCATAGGTAACTACAGTGTGACCTGGGTGTGGAGCCAGGGACGAACCTGCAAAATCTGTTAGTTATTGCTCCTCTCTGTGTCCATCTCCCTGCCTGGCCCAGAAATCACTGTCTACCAAACACCCGCCTTTCCTTCTCTATGTGAATTACCTCCCCTCCCTCTGAAGTCCTAAGCCTCTACCCCCAACATCCCCCTTTTTTTTTTAAACATTTATTTATTTATTTGGTTGCACCAGGTCTTAGTTGCAGCATGTAAACTCCTAGTTGCGGCATGTGGGATCTATTCCCCGACCAGGGATCGAACCCAGGCCCCCTGCATCGGGAGCGTGGAGTCTTAACCACTGCACCACCAGGGAAGTCCCCCAACATCCTCTTTTGTCTTTAGCTGAAGGTGGTATTTAAGGTGAGGGTTTGGGACATTTTGGTGAGTTAATCACTTTTCCTAGGCCTCTTCCATGTATACATATTAGTAAATTTTTGCTTTATTTTCTCCTGTTACTCTGTCTTATGTCGATTTAAGTTTTAGACCGGCAAGAAGAGCCTAGAAGGGTAGAGGAGATTTTCTTTCTCCCCAACAGCAGTGCTCCCAAGGCCCGAACTTCTTGGCAGCGCAAGTTCTCCTGAGGAGAAGGACAAGAGACGCCTCTTCTGCTCCCCGCCGGGGAGGTGAACGTCTGGGCAACACAAAACTGAACGCTCTCCTTCTGTCAGTCCACTGGGATACCCGTGACAAAGGAGCACCCCCGAGAAGCACCATTCAGACTTGCTTATTGTTGACCATTCAATTGGTTGCATCTTCTCAAATCTAACTACTATGTTTCTATATAAACCACCACCAGAAACTCTAGCCTTTATACTCAATCACTGCCATGTGTACAGCCGTCTCTGGGATCTCCGGAGAGAAGCCAGCCCCAGGGCTTCTAGAGTGAGGAGTTATCTGTTCCTCTCCTGTGAGAAAGCCCTTCCTCTCTGGACCACTCCAGGATCCTTCCAGGAGACCCCTGCCTCTGCCCGAGGCCAGCTCTGAGGCAGGGAGGTTGTTCTGCGTCCCTGGGAGCAGCTGGGTTCCAAGTGTGACGGGAGGGTTGGTGGCTGCACCGCTCCCCAGGTGCACACTGCACCACGATTCCAAACACATCCTGCACGCCTGGCTCACGGCGACTGGACAGACACGCATCTGTTCACACAGGGCTCCTCTCTCACCTCTTTTCTCTCCTGAACACTGGCTCACACACGTTGAAACCCACTCCTCACTCCCCCCCAACACAGCCCTCCCGTCCCCGCTCCTGGTAAGCGAAGGGGGACATCGCCAGTCCCCGCACGGAGATGCTCTCTGCCTCTGGCGCCTTCCGCCCCTCTGGGCTGCCCGGCCAGCGGACGTCTCCAGGGAGGAGGATGAAGGATGCACACAGCAGGCAGACAGCCCAGCAGGGACCTGGCTTGATTACCAGCTCAGGAAAGTCAGGAACCTTGTCTGCCGGCCACGGAGTCTGCAACGCCCCGCAGGTGGCGGCTGGGAGCTGGCAAAAGTGCCCGGGGAACCTGGCAATGGCCTTGCGCGGCAGGTGCTCCGGGTCGCCTGTACTGCTCCGGCTCCGCCCGTGCCCTGGGACGCACGCAGGAAGCCCGTGGGGAGGGGGCCTGGCTCCCTGTCAGAGAACTCCTCCCAGAGAAGAAAGGAAAAGGCCACTGGGTGTGCCGGGGGCCCTCCCTGTGTGATGTTCCGCGGCCACCCTCCTGGCCAAGGTGGGTCCACGGGGCTGTCACTCCCCTGGACACCACTTCCAGCCTGGCCTCGCCCCCCCAGCGCCCTCCCCTTGCCCCGCCCAGCCTCCCTCCAGGACACAGCTGCCTGCAGGAGGAAACAGGGGTGGTACCTGGAGAAACCCGGAGGCAGGGTCTCCTCACATCCTCTCAGAGGACGTGCACCAGCTCTCCGCCACCTGCGCCTGGACCCCTCGGGTTGACTCCTTGTGCCAACTCCAGGCTGCTGTGTCTGTGTCTCCAAGCTGATGAGACCACTGATGGATTGGATTCCTTCAGCCTTTACAAAACCTCCCAGCTGCTCCGTAGGACACGCATTGCATTTCCTAGTCTGCCTGCCATCTGCCGTCTTAGCCTCGCGCCCCGCCCCCACCAGCAGGCGGGCACCACACATACGTGTGCGCACACGAGCGTGTACCTTCCAGCCTATTTTATTTAATTCCCATCCTTGCACCTTCTGCCTGAAATGCTCTTCACCTGACTCACTCGCACTCCTTGTTCCAGGTTCTGTTCTGGCCCCAGTCACCTCTTCCAGGCAGCCTTCCTTGACTTACTCTGGTTTGCTTCCACAGCACCACACACATCCCACTATTAAAATATGCACCACCCTGTCCTACAATTATCTTTATGTGTCTCACATGCATTTCTTCCCCTATGCTGTGAGCTCCATAAGGGCAGGGTCTGTGCCTAGCTGGGCCCCCAACAGGTATTTAATAAACCTTTGTTGAAAGAAGGAAGGAACCAGAACATCGTGACCTGTGCTACATGTCCATGCTTACATTGTCTCTGTTTTTCTTTCTCTTAAGATTCTACTTGGAAAGAAACCCACAAACCAAACCAAGAACAAAGCAAAACATTCTCTCCTACCTTGCCTCTGGCTTTACCTCTATTTTCTCGTCTGAACACCCTTCCCCCCTATTTCGAACTATTTCCAATAAAAGTCACTGAAAATTTTTGTGGTTGAGGGAAGATATTCACAGAAGTAAAGCCATATTGGTTAAAATTCTAGGTGGAGGGCCTGCAACTGGAAAGGGGTTCCGGCCCCATAAAGCCCCTCACGTAGGAGATGAAGGTTATTATCTCCCGCCCTAACGTGTGGAAACTCAACCTCGGAGACCTTAAGTGACTTCCCCAAGGTCCCCTGACTTCTGTCTCCAAATACAATTGTCTTTCCACTAACTCGGCGCTGTCGCTCTGTGGAACTCGCACATCTCCAGCGAGGAGGAGAGCAGAGCGTGAGGCCACAGGACCTGCCCCGCTGGGCACGGGTCAAGGTGGGGAGCACACAGGCCCTCGCACACTGACCGGCACAGCAAGCTCGCCATGAGAGGAGGACCCGCTGTCCAGGCAGGTATGGATCCCAAGCTCCTGGAGCAAGGCCCTCTCAGAGCCCTTGCTGGCCAGAGCGACAGCGCAGCCCATCTGCCCGGTGACTCGGCCACACGGATGAGGTCTCTGCTCTTCATCCAGCCATGCTTCCACTCTGCGTGGAATGCCTTTATTGCCTCAATCTCATTATAGAGCTCTGGAGACCTAAAAAGACTAATCACCAGGACCGTTAGGGTCCCGGAGAACCGTGATGAGTGTCAATTATCCATCGGAAACATCTGGATGGGATGAAAGCCTCAGATAAGATGCAATTTATTTGTAGCCAAGTGACTCACCCAAGAACCTCCCCCTTCCTTCCCCTTTCCCCTCCCTCCTGCCACTTCCCTTCCAGCTCCAAGTTAGAGAGAGAGAAAGAGAGAATGGGGTAAGCAGAGGCCAGCATGCAAGGCCAAGGTCTAAGAAGATCATTGCATTAGAGCATCCATGTGCAAAGGAAAGAGGCGGGCCTGGAACAGAGGGGCCCAGACATGGAGCTATTTGGGGCACTGACAGGTCCTCATTAGTTCTGGCAGCAAAGACAAGTCAGACTTCTGCAGGGGAGGCACCCGGGGAGAATCAGATGTCCTTGGGGACAGTTAATCTGAATTGACACCGGGCCAGCCCAAGGTCAGGCGGTTCCCACCGGGCTGCCTCCTGGGGTTAGTGCAGAAGAAAAGGCATCTTGCAAGAAGGCAAAGAGTCTTGGGCACCTCAGCCCACCAAGGCAGCAGCTGCCTGGAAAGTAAGCATACCAACCTTTCCCAGGGGTCAGAGCTGTGGTTTTGACTTCTAAAAGAAATGAAAAACAAGCCACTGTTAAGGCAGAGAGCAGCCAGAGACACCCACTTTACCCTCTGATGGTTTGGGGGAAGGAGGCTGAACTTCCGGCCCAGCCCCCATGCTGTTCTGACCACAGCCCAGCCCCCAGACGTGCACCCCTCTGGCTTGCTGGGAAGTCAGTTGCCATAGGTTGAGTGGGCGGCCGGGGAGGATGTGAGTGATGGTCACATTGGAACCCTGACCCAAAGAGAGCCGGCACCCCTACCGTGTCTTAGCAGGGTATGCCAGTACCGTGGAGCCAGAGGTCCCAAGCCAATAAACACTTTTTGGAGAGTAACCTTCTTTCTTTGGCCACCAGACTATCCTCGAATTAGTTGAAGTCTGCAGGCTTTAGTATAAAACTGGCTGATATAAATAGGCCCTCCTACAGCAATCTGAATGCAGGTAGCCAAGTTCTGTTTGAGATGTAAAGTTAACTGGCATTTATCAGTGCATCTCAGAAACACTGGGGAGCAAGTTTCCACGTACCAGAGGAGCCCAGACCTTTGATAGCTGACCTCTCTCAGATTCAGACTACAGGAAGCTGGCCCAGAGGGCTTCCTCTCTCTGGAGCAACCTAAGGCATTAAGACCTGCATCCCTGCTGCTGGGACCCACCTGTGGAAATGCTGGGCACCAGCCCCTCTCTGCTGGCTGACCCAGGAAACACCCTCACTCACCAATTCAAGCTCTCAGGCCAATCCACAGAGCCTGTTCTGCTGACCAGCCAGCAGCGGGATGACCTCTCATCTTTCACCTCCCTCTTTAGCTGGGGGCCTCTGCACATGTTCACCCTGGATACAGAGGGTGGGAAATCCTTCCACAGTGTATAGGGGTATCAAATCACCATGGTGCACACTTTAAATATCTTATACTTTTACTCATCAATTATACCTAAAATAAAGGAAAATAAAGCTCAACAAAAGAAAATGACATTAAAGTCTTTTGCATCGAAGTGATACAATTCTCTGTGCAAAGGTCCTCGCATGTAGAAGGAAAGACAACCTAGAAATAACTCAGCCTAAACTCGACTACAACATTTGACCAAAATCAGGTGAGTGTGGCCCTGTGCATTCAAGCTCTCAGGCTACTCTTTAAAGGCATCTGAGATACGAAGCAAATCTTGATCCAAGTGGACACTAGCAACCCTGAGAAGCCACTCCGTGGGCGATTCTAAGATCAAGGATCAAAGGGGTGACTCAGAGAAGATCTGATGCACAGTCAGGGGGGTAGAGAAAAGCCAGGAGTGCCGGTCCACGCTGTCTGCTGTGCGTTTAGCAAGGACAGTCCCCTGGAGAGATTACTGGGCCCTCAACCCCAGCCTAGTAGCTAACCAGGGGCTGTTTTCATGAATTGTCTCATTCGGGCCCCACTGTCTTGAGCCTCCCTGTACCAGGACAGAGGGTGACTGGAAGGAAGGAGGACAGTCTGCAGAGAGATGCTTGGAGGCATAAAGGCATCACGGCCTTTCACCCCCAAACCACAAGCGGTGCAAAGTAGGACACGTGTGAGGGAGGGCAGCCCACAGAGTGATGGGCTCTGTGGGAGGGAGGACGCGGGGGGGAGGGGGGTTCTACCTGGTAGTCTGGCTTGTTGGAACTATCTGGAAGAGGAATACAGTGAAAGCACACGCTCCTGCGGTGCTCTGGAGCCAGAAGTGCTCTTCCGTGAGGGCAAAGATCTGAAAACAGCTCCATCTTAGTTGTTCCATCCAGATCCTTTCCCGGTGAATCTCCAAGGTCATCGTGCCTTGGTGTCCACATGGGTAAAGGGCTATCTGACTCTCATTCTGGACTTTCCTAGAACTTAACCTTGGGCTTTTCCAGGTGGCAATGTTTCAACCCCTCTGCCACTCATGTATCTCACCGCAGTGAGGAGGGAAAGTAAGCAAGGCATTCTTTACATTTACTGGAGACCTCCCGCTGAGCTCCAGCCCGCTCCCTGTGATTTGGTTCTAAGAAGAGACGTAGAAACTGTTTCTACGTCATGTTTACCGTCATGAGGTGCCAACACCACTGGGCACAGCTTCCGGGAGTGTGAGCCTCTTCGAACCTCCAAGCGTGTACGAGCCCTGAGCTCAGGGCTCTGCGTTAACCCTCGGCTATCGACAAAAACAACAATCCTTCAAACCTAGCATGTATTTTTCTCACCAAGAGCTAGCCTGGAATGTGTGATCTTTTTGTTGATGTATTAAGGTGAAGCCAGGTAGAGTGGGAAAGAAAGAAAGAAAAAATGAAAGAAAAATAACATAAAAACAACAAAGAAAGAACTGCTCCCTTTAAGCCTCCAAGTTAATATCGCTGGTCAAGCCATGAAGTGATCTTTCTGCCACCAAGCCCAGCTGAATCCAAGTACCTAGGTGGGCAAAGGGGTGCTGTCCGATTCTAATGGGTGGGGCAGGGCTGGTTTCACACCAGGATGGTTATAAAGGACAAATAAACCTTCCAGAAACAGCGTGAAGGGATCTTTTTTGGTACCTTCTGTATTTAGACACACGTGCCATAGAAATGCTCACTGCTGGGTGGCTGCCCTTAATTAACTAACTTTCATCCTCTGTAGGGAAAAACAGATCGTCTCTGCCACTGCAATTGTTTCCTTCCGATGCACAGAGTTGACTTACTTCCGCCTTCTTTAATAAGATGATTTGATGGTCACTGCAAGGTTCGCAGGCATTAATCAGCCAACCTTTCCCAGCCCACTGACACCATTAAATCTGACTCCTTGCCCAGGAGATAAAAGACAAAGGACCTGAGGATGGGAAATGAACAGCCACCGAGCCGCTGAGTATGCAGTGTGCCCCTGGCACATATGCCTGTGAGGTAGGGAGTGAGGGATGGCGGTGTATCCCTGAGTCCTTAGTTATCACAGCAAGCGTCCTGTACCGCCAGATACTAATATGAGAGGGGGGCATGCAATCTGTTGTGTTTGCAAAAAGGGAGCAGAGAAATACTTCAAGGGTGGCAGAAAATGCTGAGAAGGAGTGAAATTCTCTTATCTGAATCTTTCTAGACCATCCGGATATTAAGTAGCAAAATAGCTTGGAATGTCTTTTAAAGCCAAGCGTTCCTTGTCCCTGGAAATCCATTGGAGGTGAGGGGAGCATAACCTGGGAGTATTTCCCTGAGAAAAGAGGTAGCTCTCTATTCTATGGGACGCTAGAAAAGGAGGAGGAAAAAACAACAACACACACGCGCGTGCGTGCACACACACACACACACACACACAGAGAGAGAGAGAGAGAGAGAGAGAGAGAGAGAGAGAGAGAGAGAGATGAATGAGAGAAATATCCCAGGAGCGAGATCTGTTTTCTCTAAAATACTCCTGAGCTGTACAAGAGTCCAACAGCTACACGGAGGACCACACTAATCCAAGTCTTGGAATGTCCATTGCCCTGCACCCAACAAGAAAGTGAAGGGTGGGAGCATTGTAGAATCAGAGTAGAGAGCTGGCCTGCAGACCCTGCCCCAGACTCAGTGGCCAGCAGAGCAGGTGAGAAAGCTCAGCTCTGCGTCAGCAGGTGGATCCTCTGCTCCTGGTCCCATGCTCAGTATCAGGTAGTGATTTGTTTGTTTCTGATCAGTTTTGTTACTGTTGGCTTTAGCGTGGGACGTGCCCCCTCCAACCCTTGAGGGCACCTTCGGTGGAATTCTAACTCCTTAGCAACCACTCCCTGTTTTAAGTCACTTTCCCCCTGAGAGTAAAGACCTCAGTGCTCAGAATGAGCTGCGTCCCTTCTCAGAGTCCCTTGTGAAGCACGTTCTGCTTTACGTCCTGTCTCTCACACGTCCCTTTTACCATTTATGCCCTTAGCTACTTTTCTAACACTCTTTGAGATCTGCGGGTATGCCTCGCCCAGGGGTTCGATAAACGTAAGTTGGATCAAGTTGAACCTGGACACTTCCACTGCCCTCACTTTTTTTCTATTTCTTTGTTTCATTTTTCCCCTTTGCTGTCTATCACCAGGGTGCCCTACATCACTAAGGTGAATAATGCATCCCTGAATCATTTCACGATAAAAGCATTCTTCCTCATATGTCAAACAGCTTCCCGTATAATTCATTTTCTTCCATCCCCTCCCCCGCCTTCCAAGTCTAATGCCATCGTCCGATGACTGTTTGTGCAACGCGAATGGATGAACAGGTGGGATGAGAAGGATCGGGGGGTAGGTGGAAGGTGGGAAAAGACATGCCCGTCATTGTTGTCACAGCTGCCTTCCTGTGGGGCTCTCTGAGGGTCTGCACGGTCCTTAGGAGGAAAACATAAACAGCACACACAGCGTGTGTTTGATTCTACCACTCAGCCTGGGCCCACTCCTGCCCAAATGTTTAGTCACAGTCTAAATGAATCACTTTTGCTAGGCCAGGGAGCTTGCGAAGATGTGAAGGGCTGAGTAAAAAGAGGTGAGAGATGCAGGTGTCATATGGGGGGAGGACTTGGAGTAGAAGAGGTGGAAAGGGGATGGGGAGAGGGCTTGAGAAATGAGTTCATGAACCCCTGTGTCGTGACAGGGGGAGGTCCCTGTATCCGGAGACTGGACTCCAACAATCTACGTGCACCTGGCAATTTTCAAAGCCTTTTTAATACATGCTCTCAGTTGAAGGCTGGAACAGCTCTCAGATAGATAAGGCAGATCAGTTCTATGTCACAGAAGAGGAAATTGAGTCTGAACGATGTTTCCTGAGCTACCCAAGTGCAAAGAACACCCAGAAGTTGGGCTCTGGACTAGGGCTCAGTGGCGCCCGCTCCAGGTCACTGCTGCCGAGGACCCCGCAGGTACGCCCGCCCACCTTTCTTTCCTGGAGACCCTCCCCGTGAACCTTCTGCTGCAGCTTCAGGACCACCCGAATCTCCCCGCACAGGATGTCTGCTTCTATGGCTGGGCTGTCAACGGGACTCTTGCTATGAAAACTGCTCAGTGGGTGGACTTCTCTGCCTGTTGGTTCAGCCTTTTGCCTCCATCAGATCTCCGGGCTTTGAGAAGTTAGTGCCTTTTCCTTTCCTCTCCCCTCCTAGCCCTTCCGGGGAGGTGGGCAAGGTGAGCGGAGAAAAGGGGGCTATCCTTGGAGTTTCATCGGCTCCCAGTAACCTCCTTAGCTTCTGCTGCCATTCACTGAGCACCTATACAGACAGGAGCCTTGGGTGATGCACGGCAGGGGGTGGGGAGGGGGGTCTGGGAGAAAGTGGGGAGGAGAGAACCCAGACAGCAGGGGTGGGTGGGATACTGACCTTGTAACAAAGTTGAGCTTGTAGGCTCACTTAGCTCTAAAGCAGGTGGGGATATACAGGAGAGAAAAATGAAAACAAACACATATATTATATACAGTAGCTATATATTGGCCATATATAGTTTGTATACTGGCTTTCACACACATTTCTGGAGGGATGGAGAAACAAAAGATGACACAAAAACCAGAGGTGGTAGGACAAGATGCAGCATGAGGAACGCTGAAAAGTGGGGTGCATGCACACAGGATGCCGTGGTCGGAAGGTGAGGGGCTGGCCATGCGTACGCACCCCAGCGCAGGGAGCACGGACTCTCTGCGTGCTGAGCTGGGGTGCTGATGTGGTTAACACAGGACCAAAGTCCCTTTCCAGATGAGATTTGTGTCACATCCACACCCACACTGTTTCATTTTGGAAGACCTAGTTCAGGAATTTCTGGTCCTCATAGCACCATGGCAGGAGCAAGGTCCTCCCAGGAACCTCTGTGATTCAGGATCACAGGGGCTGAACTCTCCTGGTCCCCTGCAGCCTCTGGAACCTTAGGGACAAGGTGCTCAGAACCCTACTGGTTCTTGATAGGAAAGACCACCCCTGCCCTGTTTGGCTTAAGTACCTCAAAGATACGGACCCTGATGGCAATCTCCCAGCACCAGCATCCCTCACTTTTCAACGTCAGGTCATGTGTACAGCTTATGCGCAGGTTGGTGGCAAAATGATGCTAATTTAGCCAGCTCTCTGATGCTACAGGAGAATGAGCTTCATCACAAAGTATATTCGCATAAAGTAAACGCTGCTTTCCAACCTGCTCAAGTCGGCTTGATGGCTCTGAGCCGAGTCTTCTGATAATAGGAAATGACATGGGAAACTCCCTCATACGTTTATATTTGTTAAGAGGTCTTACTGATAGTGGGTGGCAATAGTTTAGGGGCCACGCTCTGTGGACCAGCCACAGCAGAGCTGATGCCGTGGAAACGCCCATCTTGCCCGTTAGCGGGATTTCATAGCCTCGTGGTACTACGTCACCCAGGCGGCATTGCTGTGATGGGCTCCTCAGAAATGCTCTCTCAAATGAGGCTAAAAACTTGGTTTCTGTTTGATTAAATTTGGAAAAATGCTCCAAACTTTTTCTCCCTCTTAGAGATTTAGTGTGTAAAGGCTCTGAGACCTCCTGTGTTAAAGAACATTCCCACATGGGCCCCGTTCATCTTTGTTGGACCCAGGCTTTCTACACTTATCTGAATCCATACTATCAGTTTTTAACACGTTTTTAGAGAGCCCCCTGTACTCCAGAAAGCTGGCAACTGTAGGACCGTCCCAAATGATACACAGGGTGACGTGAGTGCTGACAGACCGGTGGGGATGCGGGCAGAGGTTTTAACTGCGAGACACGGGTCTGCGGAAAGGAGCAGATTTATGGTACATGCTTCACTGCATTGCTTGTCACAAATGCCAGGATTTCACTCTTAAAGTTTGCTTCTTCTCTCTCTTCTCATCTTAGATGGCTTAAGGGGGAGAGGCCGGGGAATTAGCAGTGATAAAGCCAATCGCAAAACCATTTCATGCATCTGATTTGGAAGAGCAAAGAGGTCAAGGGAGGAGGGAGATTGTTTATAGGAACGAGGAAGGCTATGCGTGGAGAGCAGGGAACTCAAGGGGAACCTTGGATCTGCAAGGCAAGGGAAGGAGGGGGCTTCTCCTTCCTAACCATGGTCCTTCTGTTCATGCAGACAGACACCTGCCCAAAAGCCAAAAGGCTGACAAACGTGAGGGGCCATGATGACTGGCCCCGTGTGGGAGGCGTGAGACACGTCAGTCACTCTAATCACAGCTCTGCCCATGCGGGTCTGCGGCTCTGGGATCAAGGCTTCCCTTTCCCAGCCCTCCTGGATAAAGCTGGGCTTTACAAGGGGGATGGAATGTGATTTGGAAATCGAGATGGGACAGTGGAGCAGCACAGGTGGGCTATTGGGGCTGCGTCCACTGCGCCATGGAGAGGATTTGGCAGGGCAGGGGGAGGGGCGCTACTTGAAGCTCTGGAATTATCTGCGGGTCTTCAGAATAAGAAGGATTTAGGTTCCTGCCAATTTTCTGCTAACTTCCTCACCTTTCCCTCCCTGTAACATTCAAGAGTGCTTGTTAACATGGTGGACGTGGGACCAGACTCGAAAAATTCCAAGCTAACTGAACTTGTTGGGGCCTGGAGGGGTTTGCCCCCAAAGCAACCAGAGATTAACCCTGTGGGCTGTGGGGAGAATCTGCCTCTACCCAGGGATGGAACCCATCACAGATGCCGGATGAGGCTCGGGCAACCAGACTCACTTCTGTGTAGCTGTTCTACCCACAGAAGTGCAAGACATCGGGGTCTAAGAGGCAGCTTGTTTACTTGCTTCCTTTCCTTGTTTCTGGCGCCAGTACAGTTGCCGGATATGTAATGAAGGCACAGCAGTTTGCCTTGCACACATCAGTCCTCAATAAATAGCGACTGAATGAATTAATGCATGAATGATTATGGGACTTCTGCCCGGATGGGGGCTTGGTTGGACAGATCCCTTCAGACAACACCCTTGGACACAAATGGAGAACTCGGGAAACACTCATTTTCTATGTTAATTTTTCCTCTAGCACTAATAGCATTCAGGATCCCAAGGCCCATGATTCTACTTTGATAAATACAATGCAGTTTCTCTTACGTCCCAATGGCCAGAAAAAGTTTCAGAAATGGTAACGTTTCACACTCATCCAGGGAACGAGTATGGAAATAGTGCATGCTCCTCTGTGGGCTCTTGACTATTAGACCCAACTGTAATAACCAGTCAGTTCAGAAGATACAGACGGGAAAAATGCAACGTCACTTCAGCATCCTCAAGTCCTTTTCTCTGATACCAGGATTCTTCCTAGTATGGAATGACACCTGGTGTCTACTTTCATACATGTGCTGTTTCCCTCTCTCTCTCTCCCCCTCCTTCCTCCTTTCTTGCCCTTCTCACCCACCCCTGCCTAACTACCCCTGACTCTCTTCCACGCCCCCGCTGCCCTTCCCTCCTGCCCCCCTCTTCCACACGCCCCTCCCTCTTCCGTTGCCCAGCCTGGGCTTCCATCTCACCGAACAGTGTGATGCTGGCATTGGTGTGGCCCAGCTTGTTGGAGGCCACACACGTGTAGTTTCCATAGTCATGTTCAGAGACGTTGAGGAAGATGAGCTTGGAGAGGAAAGGTCTGTTTTCCACTTTGACCCCCTTCTTTCCTTCAACCAGCCTGAGACAAACAAAAGACAGACCAAAAAGAGAAAAAGGAGATGGTTTTTTATATATATATTTATATATTTTTTTTTTTTTTTTTTTTTCTCTCATAAGGAAGAAGAGAGACTCTGGAATTAATGACCTTCCCTCTGCCCCCTTTCTGTCATCACTATAATCACTTATTTTTTTTTTGCATCCAACTACACAACAAGTTGGCCCCAATCACACGTATAATTGCATTTCTCTGTTTTAGGTGTGTGCCTGGAGACGTTCCCTGGCACAATGCAGATATCCGTCTCCCTATGAAGAGTGAAGTTCTCTGAAGGCAGGTGCCTTGAACACATATAACGTGCCAGCTGTGTGCACTCAGCCCAACCGGATTCGTGCGGTAGGTGCTCGAATTGTGGACGTAATTGATGTTGATGGTGGTGATGATGAACACACGACGATGATGACAACCGGAAAAACGAAAAACTCGGTCTTCAAAGAGGAGGAAAACCTGAGGGCTTTGAAAGAACAATGTTTTTCCAAGCACCTGAGTGATAAAATTATCCCTTAAGAACTTGAGGCGTTCTACAGATAATACCTTATTTGGGGCCGTGATTAGGATTAAAGAATCGGGGATCGTTTTTATGTTAGGGGACTCCGAAGGGCCTGGGAATGGTGAGCTGTCCAGAGTATTATAGCAACTCAGCCTGGAAGAGATTACAGATGCCTGAGAATGAGGCCCTACGTGGCCAGGACTGTCTCCCCGAGCTGTTTCACCCCATCATGGAGTCCAGTGTGCCACAAGGGCTCATACCGACACCCGGAGCCACTAACTACAAGCCACAGAGAGTCAGTGGGAAGGACAGCCAGGCACAGACACCATTACAGGGCAGACAGAGAGGGAAAGGAGAAAACTACGTTAGAGGCTGGTAGGGCCACATCCTCCATCTTTGGAGGCTGTTAGTAGCAATTCCTACTGAACTTACATGTCTACATGGAAATTATGAGACCAGCTCTCTTCTTGTCAAAAAACTCTGGAATGCCCTATTTCGGAAAATGGGCTTTAAGCCAATCTTTTACTTCCCCTGAAATAATTTGACTTCCCTGCCCAGAAGCTGAGTCTGTGCTACAGGAAACAGAAATACTAGTGGGGAAAAGCATCCTTCTGAATGGGGGATCTCCGGGAACTGGTCACAGCGACAGCTGCCCGCGTAGGGCCTGGCTGGAGCAGGACGTGGAGACAGTAAAATATGGCAAGATGATCGCGTATGGGGACAGGCTTGTGGGACACAAATTGGGGCAAATGGCTGGTATCGGAGTCAACAAACCGAGAGAGACAATATTCAAGGCAGAAATAGAAAGTAAAGCCCAGCAGGACAATGATGAGAAAATGCTTTGTAAACCATAAAATGTTATTTGAAATAATATATTTCTGTGGAGTCAGACACTGCAAACTCCCGCCCGTCCCTGGGCCACAGGACGTTTTTGGCAGAGATGTCAGCTGTTTTGTCACTATCTGTAGGTGCTGTCGTCTCTGTAGGAGGACAGGATGGCTCTCTCCTTCGCCAAGACTTACGACCACCGTGATGAGAAGAGCAGGATTTTGGCCTCAGTCCTAACCCAACGTCTGTCTCCAGGGAAGTCAGAGTGGGGTTGAAGGAACTTGCCTTGCTTTCCATTCCGTAGATTTTCATCTGTGAGCCTTTGTCTCTCCTAAGTTAGGGGCAGTGAACCGGCCTGAGTCCAGGGACTTCATTAAAACGTGCGCACAGTCCAAACCGAATGAGGTGTCCGGCTGTGCGGCCAGACACCACTGTTCTATTTCCAGCATGTTCCGTAGATGCTGGTCCTCCAGGGGGTGCTGCGCAGAGAAGGCTCTGAAGCCCGCCTGCCAGGAGGCTTCTCTGAGCTCGCCAAGCATATTGATCCCATTTGCCATTCTGATGCCATCCCTGGGCTGGGGAGGAAGCCTTCACATCAGAAGCAAGCTGTGAACTAGATTTCAGCTCTGCAGTGGGGAGAGACACTTACCCAGAGCAGGTTCGGCTTGAGAGCTCGGAAATGTCTTTAGCTAAAAGCAGAGGAGGGCAGCCAGCGGTACCCAGCAGCGCCTTGCAGCTTCTGGGATGACCCTCCGTGTGGTCACACACGTCCTCATCCCATACCACTGCCGAAACCAGTGGTGCTCCTGGGCACAAAAGCCTTTCTGTGTCCCCTGTTGCTTGTTTGTAGGAAATAGACTTCAGTCAGCCTCCATGACCTTCCCTGAGTTCCAAGGGGCAGGTTCAAACAGATGCTAATCAGGGAAGGGAGGGGGATGCAGAGACAAGGGAGGAGTAGCCGATACACAATAGTGCGGCCCTGGGGCAGGGTCCTCGTTTCCCCTCAAGGGATACACATCAGCTGTTTTGCAGATACTGAAACCCCCTGTGTGTTGCCCACAAGCATGTAGACCCCAGACCAGTTGGAACCAAAAGGTTGGTGATGCCGACTCCCGCTTAGCTCCCCACCAACCAGTCAGAAGAATGTCCACCAGCTGATCACACCCTCTTTGAACCATCACTATAAAGCTCCTCACTACCCACTCCAGATCGGGACACACAGTTTTGAGGGCATTAGCCCGCTGTGGCCCCCTTTGCCTGGCAAAGCAATAAAGCTATTCTTTTCTACTTCACCCCAAACTCTGTCTCTGAGATGTACTTCAGTGTTGGGGTGCAGAGGCCGGATTCGGCGTCACTACCAGGCTTCAGCTTCTTAATGCTTTTCAATGGCTGGAGTCCTGTGGATGAGTGGTCTTTATTAACGACAGGGTTCCCTTCCCTCTCCCTCTGATTGATGGCACACACGGTGGTGGCAGGTGTCGAGTGGCTAGTACACAGTCAAGACAGATTTCTACCCTGAATTCTGAGCAAACTGCCTGCCCCCATCACATAGACTCCTTTGATTTGCCTCAGAAATCCCCTCAGCTCACCAGGAATGTGAGCTAGGTTAGAACTGTCTTCCCCCAGGCAGGTGCAATCTGCCCTGGGAGACCTGCCTGAAGGAGGTGACCTGCGAGTGGCCCAGGAAGGTCAGGCAGTGACAAGACTTCAGAGGCAGAGATGCTCTTCTAGAGCTGGGTGCCAGGAGGACAGACTACTGCATTCAATGGTCTCCCATTCCCCTCCCATTTACACAGGGGAATAAATACACGAGCAGCAAATGGGAAACCGAGCGGAATCTACTAAAGGAGAGAAAAGGAGCTGCCACGAGGACTCAGACAGAGGAGGACTCAGAGGTGCCTGAGCCAGGGGCTCTGAAAGTCGCTCCCCACCATGGTGATGCTGCCAGGCTCTTTCCTCCTGGGTGAAGCCTGCAGCCCCCCTCTCCGTGACGCAGCAGCAAGCTCTCTCTTCCTACACCCACCTTTGGCCATATTTGCCTAAAGGCTAATCTCCTTTCCTCCACGTATTTTAAGATTTTCTTTCTTCTACATTTTGCTCACATTTTCGTCCCATAGAGAATAAGAGAAACAGGATGCGGCTGATTAATTTTCATGAAGGCCCGGGCCATGGAAAGTTCAGGAATTTACCCTGGAGCTCAATAGATTTTTGTTTTTTGTTTTGTTTTGTTTTCTGATATTGGACCTTCACGTCTCACTTTTGTTCTTAGTAAAGGATAAAAAGGAAGAAAGAGGAAGCAGGATTTCAAAGAAAGATACCCATGTTTATTTATTGGGAAAATACTATTCCCTTCTGCTTGATTCTGAATTCTTAGACAAAAGGAGGAAAGCCAGCTACTTCTTCTTATCTCTCCCTGAGTTTGCTTTTCCTCATTCTGTCTCAGTACTTCCATGTACAAAATGGTATAGACAGGGCTTCCCTGGTGGCGCAGTGGTTGAGAGTCCGCCTGCCGATGCAGGGGACGCAGGTTCGTGCCCCGGTCCGGGAAGATCCCACGTGCCGCAGAGCGGCTGGGCCCGTGAGCCATGGCCGCTGAGCCTGCGCGTCCGGAGCCTGTGCTCCGCAACGGGAGAGGCCGCAGCTGTGAGAGGCCCACGTACGGCAAAAAAAAAAAAAAGGGCTAGACACATACAATGCACCTAAGTTGCTGCCAGAATTGGTACCTAAAAATGAAAAAGTTCCGCTTCTCACTTGGAAGGAAAATGATGATACACAATGGGTCCTCTGACTAAAGCAACTCTTGGTCCTAAGCAAAGTCAGGGGTTGATGCAGAGACTGGAGGAGCTCTTGGTGTCCGGCCCCTTTTTTTAAACTTATTTTTTATGGAAGTATAGTTGATTTACAATGTTACATTAGTTTCAGGTGTACAGCAAGGCGATTCAGTTATACATTTATATACATATATTCTTCTTCAGATTCTTTTCCTTTATAGGTTATTACAAAATATTGAGTATAGCTCCCTGTGCTATACAGGAGGTCCTTGTTGGTTATCTATTTTATATATAGTAGTGTGTATCTGTTAATCCCAGACTCCTAATTTATCCCTCCCCCCTTCCCCCTTTGGTAACCATAAGTTTGTTTTCTATGTCTGGGGGTCTATTTCTGTTTTGTAGATAAGTTCATTTGTGTCATTTTTTTAGACTCCACATACAAGAGGTATCATATGATATTTGTCTCTGTCTGACTTACTTCACTTGGTATGATAATCTCTAGCTGCATCCACGTTGCTGCAAATGGCATTATTTCGTTCTTTTTGATGTCTGAGTAGTCTTCCATTGTATATACGTACCACATCTTCTTTATCCATTCACCTGTGGATGGACACTTAGGTTGCTTCCATGTCTTGGCTATTGTAAGCAGCGCTGCTATGAACACTTCCTGGTCTCTTCGGGAAAGAATCCCAAGGCACTGGAGATGTTCTGAGACGTGTAGGCAGCAGCTGGGTCTCTCCCGGCATGAGTCCTGGCCTGGAATTGCTCACCTGCTCTCCTTCCCAAAGTTCCCCTTTTTGTTGCTTCTTTCCCTCAGCTTCTTAGCCTCTGTCACTCTGTCCTCCTCCTCTACCCCACATACACCTCAGGACCTTTTTGTATCGCCCCCCTCCCCATTGTTACGAATGTGTTCTGACCATGGACAGCTCTTGCACATGTATTTGCCGTTCATCCACCTGAAAATAGCTCTTTGATAACAGTAATCGCATGTTGCCTGGTCCCCGGAGCCACCGAACCCTGTGCTAACGTGCCATTTGCTAACTCCTCATGGTGACAATCTTCAGTGATCATGACAAACATCCTGATGGCGGCTGCAACAATAGGAGGGGATGGGAGAGGCCCCTCTCTTTTCTCCTGCAGTGAAAGTACAAGCCAGGCACAAAGGGAGGCTAACTCGGGTCACGGATGCTTTCATGCACCACCCCTGAGAGTGGCTGGAACTGGACCGGAGTCCTCAGACACAGCTAACTTAGTACCCTGGAGCATTCCTTCCTGACGCCTTAATGCGAGCCTGAGAATGTGTTAAAAATAGCTGCAGGCAGAACACATTATTTTCTAGGCCTATAAAAAACTCACAGGCTCCTAGTGGCCTTTCCTTTGAGGCTTTGCTTCCCTTAAAAAATAGTTTTTCTCAGGTTTGTTGGTGGGCGAGTGCCAGTTCTGCATGGCAACATCGCAAACATAGCTGAAGTTAATTAATATCAAGAAAACACTTGTTTGTGTATTGTTTCTCCCTCATAGGTAGGAGGAGTTCAGGAGAGGACTTGGCAGGAATCCATTTGCATCCCTGTGGAATCAGGCAGGAACCTGGAAGAGCTTTCTTCTTCTTGTGGGGAGGAGGGGGAGGGAGCCTTACCTTTTGTCATCCTTGTACCACTGGAATTCTGCCGAGGGAACCGCAGAGGCTTCACACTGCAGCGTCCCCGTCTGTCCCACGGGGACACCTGTCCCCTTAGCTTCTGAAATATATGGAGGATCTGCAGAGAGAAGACATCCCATAGCAGCTCAAATGCCGCAGTCACTGACTGTGTTTGTCATGCCCTGCTCTACCTCTGGTCTCCACCATGTGCCAGAGAATGAAACCATCCCATATTGTTCTAAGGAAAAGCTCACATGTACTGCTTCTGCTCCCCTCTGGACAGAGGTGGAATGACCAGGTATTCAGGCATACTTCCTGTTTAAACTTTTCAACTTTCATAGGATGTAGCCCCCCCATGGACCCTCTACCCCATGGGTTGACAGTCAGCACCTTTAATCAGCCCTGTAGACTGTCTGCACACCAGGTTCTTGCCAGAGTATATAACCTTGAACTATTCAATTTCCATCAAAAGCTCAGTTGCAAGAAATAATACTCATGGAGAATTGCCTGAAGGATACACAGATCCGTCACTCTTGGAGGTGTTCTACGCTGGACCGCTGAATCCAGCCAGACCGACTAGACCTAAGTACGTGGCCTGCATTCATTCCAAGGCTTTGTCAAACTGCCCTTGACAATGCCGACAGTTGCACTGAAATGCATAGTGAGAAGCAGCCACAACCAACTCGCCCTTCTGTTTACTGCAGAAATACTGCATGTGATGTCATTGTGTTCTATTTGTGGAGACCTTAACGTGAAGTTATTTTTCGAGTCTCAGTACCAGAAAAAGCAGTGTTTCTCCCAAGCAACGAATTTGCTTTTATCTTACGGACATAAACCTCAAACCAAATGATGTTTCCCCTCTTTGCTTCAGGAACTGGAAGCCAAATCCTGGACCCACAACCGACCACCTTGGCATATAAATTTTATGTACTGATTTCCCCTAGATTTCACTTATTGTCCTATATAGGTTTTCCCTTTGCTTACATTTTCTTACTCTTCGGGTTTATCTTTATTAACCTTAAGTCATCTTAGGTCACTTTAAAAATAATCGTGGTAGGGTACAAAAACGGTATCATTGTTACACCTGTTTCCATGCTGCTTGTGTTAATTAGGTTTGAATTGCAACAGAAACCAAAATATTGAAGAATGAGTAATCACCAAAACACGATATTCTTCCTCTACCTCCACGCTCACCTAAGTTTTGAAGGAGAAAGGCTTCTTGTCTGCTGGCTTAGTTCTTGGGTTCTAGTCTGTCCTACGACTTTCTGAAATTGGACGCAGCAGGGAAAACTTTCAGAATGTCACAGAGAACTGCGTCAGGGTACATAGCGAGGAACCGAGAGGGGAGAGTGTGAGGGAGGGGGGAAGTTGAGCAGCATCAACGTCAGAGAGAATTTGGATGGTAAAGGGGGAGGAGGGGTCCAGACCAGTGGCCTCCAAGCTTTTTGGGTTCAGTACCTCACGTAAGAAAAATCAGGGATGAGCTATAGCCTCTAATATGTGGATATATGTTTATCTATTTATAGTTCAATTAGGAATGTATACCATGTCCATCAACATACATAACTGGAAAAGGATGAGATAAAATCAGTATACCATGAACAGAAATTATAATATTTTCTCCACACACATGCTTTTAATTTATTTTGTTGCTCCCTATGAAGGAGATGACTGTCTAGAGAGTGTGAAGCTTGGTGACATTATGAGTAAAGTATGCGAAAAACTGGGATTCAAAGACGAGCTTGTATAACATGCATTGAATGCTACTTCACGATCTTTCAGGAATGTTAAGGCACGTTTCGGATCATATGAAATCACTTTCAGATCCAATTTATTATCATGTTTTAAAAGAGTTTGGAATTGTCGCTCCTAAAAGCAGGAGACGGACCGCAAGGCTGCTCTGTTTCCTACTCCGAGTCAGGGTGTGGTGCTGAGGCCCAGCTCTCTGTTGTGGACAGGACAGCAGCAGCCTCAGGCACGTGCAGGGTGGCGGCTCCTGCAACCACTTACAGTTCACGGTGACCTTGACTCTCCGCACCACTGGGGCAGCCACATCATTGGAGGCGCTGCACTCATAGTCCCCCGACTGCTCCCTCGTGATGCCCTGGATCTCCAAGTATTCATCTTCGCTCACAAAGCCCACAGCTGCAGGAGAAGGTGTGGCGGAATGGGAGAAAAAACACCAAAGGTACAAACTTAGAAAACAAAGTGTGCAATGGTTACGTCTGCAGAGAACTGTGCCACTTCTAAGTCCAGATTCTTGGGACCCATGCCAACTCTCCCTCCTTCCACTCTTCTATCTCGTCCTTCGCCAGCTCTTTCTTGGTTCCCTGATGCACTAGCTAAAATGTTTGTGTTCCTACCTGCGCTAAGCACAGAGTTTGGAGAACTGCTGGTCCTCAGTAAGTGATGAATAATGTTGACATTTACCCTGCCCGAATCTCAGCAAGCAGTCAGGCTCTGGGGATCTGAGTTAGGCACCTTTGGTGAGTATTAACTTTCTGGTCTCCAGGTATCGTTTAGGCTGAACCTTGAAATGCAAAGCTGATGACATCATCCTAGATCACGAATCCATGATCGTGATCATCCACACTAGCAGTCACACACACACACACACACACACACACACACACAGCTGCAAAAGGCAGTGGAAACACTAATGAAATTAAATTTCTGTTTTCAGATTTAGACACTCAATTAAATCAGCAGAAATCCATTTTATAAACTTCAATCTGCTGGAGCTCTTGGGTCCAAGATTCTGGCCACAAATCAACAGCAGGGACTCCACCCTCTAACTACAAACATGGCAGAGAGGAAAGAGCAAGAAGACAGGGCTGCGAATCACACTGTCACATCCCCGTCCAGAGACTCAGTCTCCCCACTGAAGATTTATGAATAATAGTAACAAACGTCTACCTACCCGACGTCCTCTCTGAGGTCTGGCCTTGAGCCTCTGATATGGACAGACCAGGACATCAATGCCTGCCAAAGGATCGTCACTGTCCCCTCCCAGAGTCACCCTGAGCGTTAACCTCCTCGTGGAGAGACAGGGGATGACAAAATAACCGGGTGCATCCTGGGATCAGCCTGCCTCTCTGTTAAATGAAGATAGCACACCTTACCCTGTGACCTGGCATCATCTCATAGGGAAAATGGGTGCTATTTTTAGTAGTTATTCTGGGACAACAAGCAGAAGTTGAGACTGTCCCCAGAAACCAGAAGACATGTTCCCTGGAATAATGTATATATAATCCTAACACCTCACAGGGCTGTTTGGAGGAACAAATGAAAACTAGCTACATGAGAGCACTTTGGAACACTGATGTCTGCACACTTGTCCCAGTCACCCTGTGATCTGCCTGGATGCCCAGACTCAGGGGGCGCCAGGCTACGTTAACCCCAGGGGGCCCCACCTGAGTGGGGAGGGAAGAGGCACAGTGCCCCCCAGGTGATAAAACCCCTCCATAACACCACCCGTATCGGCTGATGCAAAGCACGAAAATGACAAGAAGAAGAAACTACTGTAATACAAAGAATTATGTGCGTGGTATGTAAATTATGGTTGTATGTGTTCTGTGACATTGTTAAGCTCCCCATGTTTTGTCAAGATAATAACAGGAGCAATGACAATGACACACAAGACAACAGCTTTCTTATACAGAAGGCCCACTGCCTGCCCAGCGAGGCCAGGGCTCCTGGGTCATGGTAAGTCTGTGTCACTGTCCAGAACTAAGTCCAACCTGAGCATTTCCCAGGTGTCTTCATACCCTATGGAGCCCACATGTATGTGCAGGGACACTCCTGCCTCTACGACCTTCAGGGGAGCAAAAGAATAGCCTCTGTCTATTAGAGCAAGCGAGTAAGAGTTAATTAATTCACTGGAAGAACAAGGGACGTGCTGACAAGTAGAAAACAGTGTGCAAAAGTCCAGGATACGGAGAAGACAGTCAACATCAACCCACAGACCCTCATGGTCCCAACCAGTGAGAACCTTCTCCGCGTCACAGGAGCCTTAATTGTCACTGTTTCCTAAGCATCTTTAGGGGAAAAAGCACCAACCTTGATTTGCGGAAGGGTGCAGGAAACGAGGAGAAGAGGTTTAAATGAAGAGCTTGTGATTCCTTTCAGGTTGTCGTTGTTTATTTGTGCCCAACCTGAGGCTACATTTGTCAGATATTCCCCGCTAGATGCTGTAATTACTGTGCAAAGCATCGAGGAGACCAGTGTCACACTTAATATTCCCATTAATTTTAAATGGTGGTCTTTGGTACATATGTGTGGCAATTGGTGTCATATTTTAATTAGGCTTGCCCTACACCATCTGAAATTAATAATAGCTCGAATTACCAGTGTAATTTATAAATTAACAGTGCCATAGCATTAGAAAATAAATTAGCTCTGGACAGCTGTTTCTGGATTGAGCTCCAGTGTCAAAACAGTGACTGGGAGGACCTCAGATCTCCTGGGAGGCTGCGAACGACACCATCAAAGCAAAGAAACAAAATGACACAGGGTTCTCTGGTCTCTTGTTCTTGTTTCCAACTACAGGCTATGCGTCTAGTTTAATTCTATCATCCAAACACGTTCTTGTGTGACCACAGTAAGACTTACAGGAACCAAGCTTGAATGAATTTGTTATAGGAATATCCAAATGGAGAAGTTGATGGGGGGCGGATTACTGTCACAGACTGAAATGCAACTACGTAAATATTAGGACAATCATGGTAAAAAACTTATTAAGTTTTTTGTGGGGACATGTGTGCTGCTGTATGTGAATGAATAAATAAATAAATTAATATATTAATATCAGGCAATTTTATGTAGGGAAGGAAGTTAGATGGCTTAAGATTTGGGGAGGGCTTCCCTGGTGGCGCAGTGGTTAAGAATCTGCCTGCCAATGCAGGGGACACGGGTTCGTGCCCTGGTCTGGGAAGATCTCACATGCCGCGGAGCAACTAAGCCCGTGAGCCACAACTACTGAGCCTGCGCGTCTGGAGCCTGTGCTCCGC
The DNA here is from genome assembly GCF_003031525.2 of Neophocaena asiaeorientalis asiaeorientalis. Classification (NCBI taxonomy): domain Eukaryota; kingdom Metazoa; phylum Chordata; class Mammalia; order Artiodactyla; family Phocoenidae; genus Neophocaena; species Neophocaena asiaeorientalis. Next base: position 2,030,595 of record NW_020174430.1, on the reverse strand, counting down.
AACGGGACAGGCCACGACAGTGAGAGGCCCGCGCACCGCGATGAAGGGTGGACCCTGCTCGCCGCAACTGGAGAAAGCCCTCGCACAGCAACGAAGACCCAACACAGCCAAAAATAAATAAATTAATTAAAAAAAAAAAAGATTTGGGGAAAGTGTATGTTCTCCACTGACCTACGTGTATATTACCAGAGGGAGAGGATTACACTTAAGTCATCCTGCAAAAACCGATGAAGCTTAAGTTTATTATCATGTGTTCTCCAGACCAAATGCAGAATTATAGGAAAAGCACAATCATTGCTTACCCATTGTTATATGTACACTTTCTGATTAAACTGGAAAGGTAGTATGTATATAGTAAAATGTTTTATACATTTTAGCTTGCATTGTCATTATTGTTACCTTTCTCCTCATATACTTTTTTCTCAAATAGGAGCAAAAATAGCAAAACCAGATAGAAAACCAGTATATATATATATAAAACGAAACTCTGAATCACCAGAAATGAGGTCCCTAGAGGGACTGCTTAAACAGACAAACAAGAAAAAAAAAAAAAAAAACACCACTAAACTGAAATCTGAATTTATAGAATTAATGATTAATGATTCAAGCAAAGTTTTCCTTTAATAGCATTTGTGCTCTGGCTATGAAGTGATCAGTGCTTTGTCACTCGAATGGAGAACTTACAAAGACTATTGGAAGAAAAACAAAAAGAAAACCGATCAACAGAGCTAGGACATAGGCTGACTTCAGAAGAATTGCCTAGAATAGTTGTTTGAATATAGAATTTTAGATGCCACTCATACCTACTAAATCAGAATCGCCTGGGACGAGGAGTGTTAATAATTTTACTTGGAAATTCTTATGTACAGTCAAGTTTGGGAAGTAGGGATTTAGGTCAATCCTGTATTTTTCATGTGGGAAATTGAAGTTTAAAGGAGGCCATGCTCACGCATGGGGCTAGAGGCAGCACCCCAGGTCTCCTGATGTCCCTCACACCGATCCTGCAGCTATGGTAGTGTTTTCTAACGGTGTTATTTTCCCACGCAATCAAAACTTTTTGACAGCAGGGACCAGGTCTTGGGCATCTCTGGCTCTCAAGGCACCTAGGAAAATGGTTTACATAATTTGAAACTTGTCAACTTCTTATTAATAAACTGATCGAGGGATTCCCTGGTGGCGCAGTGGTTAAGAATCCGCCTGCCAATGCAGGGGACTTCGGTTTGAGCCCTGGCCCGGGAAGATCCCACATGCCATGGAGGAACTAAGCCTGTGTGCCACAACTACTAAGCCTGCGCTCTAGAGCCCGCGAGACACAACTACTGAGCCCGCGTGCCACAACTACTGAAGCCGCGCGCCTAGAGCCTGTGTTCTACAGCAAGAGAAGCCACCTCAATGAGAAGCCCTCGCACGGCAACGAAGCATAGCCCTGCTCGCTGCAACTAAAGAAAGCCCATGTGCAGCAACAAAGACCCAATGCAGCCAAAAATAAATTGAAAAACAAACAAACAAACAAAAAACCTGATTGACCAACAGACTAAGAAATACAGACCTAATTCAATTAAAAAAAAAAAAAAATCAGGGACCCTGTTGCTTACCTAACACTCACATGGCTCTGTTCCCAAGACAGTCCCACCTTTGGTAATTGTTCTTAGCAAAATATTTGTATTTCCTGACTTCAAAAAACATCATCAGTGCTAGTGTTCTAACAGAAGACTTTCTTTAAATATGTGATTTTAAAAGGTTTATCAAGTGTTTAGCATACTTTATATTTAGTCTTGGGGCCAATTATTTCCTCAGGGGGAATGCATCTTTAAAAATGGAGATCAACGAGGAAGTGCGATTTCTCTAACACAATTTGTTTTACAGCCAACTTCTCAGGAATACAGCTATTTCATTAAGTGGAATCTGACAATCCAAGCAGTGAAATGAAGCAAGTTGGAAACGTGATCACATCTGTCCCCAAACCCCCAAAGAAACTTCACACTCTCCGAGGACTTAGCTCAGCAGTTTATAACCCATCGAAGGACAAAAAGTGCCCTGTGTTAAGTAATACTCCTTTGGAAAAGAAAACCCTAGGTTTCTGAGTTCATAGATTGGGCTTTGAAATCTTTATAACTGAAAATAATAATAGCCACGATTATTATTTTTATCACACCCAAGAAAAGCTACAGAGAACAGCTGTAGCTATTGGAGAGGGCACAGCTGTCTCCTTGCTTAATATTTTTATGGAATATATACCAGCTGAGAGAAAAATCACTGGACCCCAGAAACTAAAAAAAAAAAAAAAAAAAATACAGAACATAGAATTCCAGAATTCAAAAGTTGGAAGGAATCATTTAAAACATTTAGTTCCAATACTGTGACTAGTCGACTGGTCCTCTAGACTCTGCTCCCCTTTGCCCTCTCTATTTGCACCAAGATGTTCCCATTCAACCCAGACTGGGCTTCAAGGAGAGTTGTTTACAGGACAGATCAAATGGTGTCCCTCCAAGGTGCCTCGATTCTATGCTGACCAGCATGGGAAGTTTTGTGCTCTGATGGAGGGAGACATGGTTTTGCTCAGGTGCTGGGAGGTGTGGCCCACGAGAACATCGTGATAGAGGCGTGGTTAGTGTTCCTCAACAGCAGCCCTTGCAAGCCAGAGGGACTGGTTTGAGGTCTGCGGGAGGAAGTGCTTAAAGCCAGAACTAAAGAAGATACTAAAGGTGGGCGATGCTGCCATGAGACGCAAGGTCAGCACCTGCTGATGGACTGGGGAAGGTCTTCCTCCTCCCGCCCCACCCCCGAGAACTCAAAGCAGTCTGGGGCCCTGAGCCCGCAGCCAACAACTGTTCAGAACAGACCCTCACTCTCCCTCAGACAGCAGAGGCAGTGGTGAGGCGCGGCGTGGAGGGGCCTCCAAGAACGAGGCAGAGGTAAAGCTGAGGGTCTCCAGGCATGGAGATGGGCCCTCAGAGCCACCTTAACCTGGCACTGGGGGAAATCCTTGTGCTGCAGGACCAGGCTGGGGGCTCGTGGGCTCCACAGAAAACCCACACAGCAACATCTGCGGTGACAGGGTGAGACGGCCGTTGTCAAAAAGCATTTCCAAATAGAATGGTAATTATTGTTGAATTATCTACACAGGATAGCTTCTGAGGGTCTGATATTCAGCTGGAGCAAAACGGTTGAAGGGCTGATCTCGGCTCTTAGCCCTGCTGGTCACTGGCTGTGCTGTGGACGGTGCTGAGTGCCCATGTCTGCACACTGGACCCTGAAGTCATCCTAGCTGATGGCTCCCTCTCCAAACTTCAGATTCCACTTCTTTAAAATGGGAAAATGACACCACCTTAGAGCGTGATCGTGAGTATTAAGTATGTGTGAAGTACTTAGCACATGGTAACCTCTTAATAAATGGCAGCTCTCGTGATTATTGTTACTGATCCTACAGCTCAGTCTGAGCCCATTTGATCCTTGATACAGGAAAATCTCAATGTGAAAATGAAAGAATAATCAGATCTCTGCTTTTCCAGTAGGGACTTAATAATAATAAACTTTACAAAGGATTCACCACAGATCCTGTAACTAGAAAGTTCTACTCCGTTCACTTAAAATACGATTTGATTTACAAGGGATACAATTTCTTGCGATCATTTCTTCTAAGAAAGCAATTGCAGCTGCATAGCCCATGTGAAACCAGCTGGGGGCTTGAAAAATATCTCTAATTTCACAACTAAGAATAAGAGGATATAAACATATTTTTATATATATATATATATATATATATATATACACACACACACACACACATATATATACATATATATGGGTGATATATATACACATATATATATACATGTGTGTGTGTGTGTGTGTATATATATATATGTATGTGTGTATATATATATATATATATATACACACATACATATATATATTTGTTTTTCTCCTTGACCTTTCCTTTGGTTGCAGATAGCATGGCTGGCAGAAAGGACAGTCTGACGATCTCTCCAAGAATGAGAAACTTTTCAAAGTTCTGGAGGGCCCAACCTGTTTTTTCCTGCTCTTGCACTGAGGCACATGTTCAAATGGTCAATGAGAATATTACACATCAAACAGAAGGGGCCAACGCTGGGCCGTGGGATGGGCTGATTGTCCTAAGTCGCTGGCTTCCATTCCAGGAGAGGAATCTCCCTTGAACACATCAGCATTGTTTGCTGGTGAGAAGAGCTGCAGTCGTGAAGCGTGTGTGTGGCAGTGCCCCCATGCATCACCGGCCTGGCAGGCTTGCAGCTGTCTCTGCGGCAGCTGGACTTTTCTTAGACCTGGGAAACGTATCATTTCCCTCAGCCCCCACCCCCAAACCTTCAAATTAACCTATTGATGTGATTTTATCATAAAGCAGTCATTAGAGATCCAATTAAAAACTACATAAACTGATGCCAAGTGTAAATTTCCTGACTATCTTTCTACCTATCAACCTATCTATCCCTATCTAGCTATCCATCTGTCTTCTCTCCATCTCTCTGCCTCTCTATCTAGGGATAAAGGTAACTGCAAAACAGCACAGATCCTCGTATATTAAGAACTCATTTGTCAGTTGCAACAAAATATATGTGTGTTTTTGAACAGGTATGAATATGTGCACGTGAATGTAGTATTTTAGGATCCATAGAAAGAAAAAGAGAATTGAATTCCCTTAATTTTTTAAGTGGGACATTTCCTGGGAATAATCTTTAGCTTTGTATTAAGGAGGAGCTGCAGCCCGAAACACAATTATATGAAGAAAGAGCCCTCTGCACGCCACCGAGCCAGGTCCTGTGTATCTCTGAGGTACATCCCTCTCCTTAACAACAAGTTGTCTTTGCAGATATGGCTCCAGCAGCTGGCTGGGCCCTAGGAGTGTGTGCTCTTCTGCTGGCTGCCTTTTCATGAGGACCCCCCAGCTCAGTTTTGCATGCAGACCTTGTCTTACGGGTAATGATTTCAAAGTCAAAAAGCGCACAGCTGGATGTTTGGAGTTTGCAGCTTGGTGTCTGGAACCTGAGTATTTGCAGCGGTACAGCTGATGGCTGCTAAAAAAAATAAAAAGTAAATAAAGAAATCAGCTTTTGATTTGTAAACTCAGCCAATTTGATCTGAAAGACATTGATAGGGGATAAATATAGAACTCCGCAGTGTCGTATTACCTCGTACATTGGCTGTTTGCTTTCTCTTTTTCTAAAACCCTAGAGATATAAGCCAGGACTGAGTGCTGCGGGATGTAACGTTGCTTTGAAATTCCTTGTCCAGATTAATTTAAGGGAATTGTTCTTCTTAAGAGGCCCCTACTGGGTTAAGGTTCCTGGCTCCATCATGCACGCAAGTGGTCAGACATCCACCTGCAGGGGGTCATCTTAGCCACCTGGTCCTGAGCTGCCTTGGGAAAGCAGGGCCATCTGTACTTTAGCCATGAAGACAATTTCTGGATTAAGAGCAGGAGTTCTTATCTGAGAACTGTAGAACTCCAACCCTAGGGGTTTCTGGACCTCAGGAAATGACATCATGCATATGTGCCTGTGTGTTTATGCTTTTCCTAATGAGAGATTCTATTTCTTTCTGGAAAGTGTTCTGAAAGAAGCACAGGGCACAGAAAGATTCATACGGACCATTCTATGGTCCTGTGGTTCATCTCCACTGTACAGAAACAAGTCTCTATCAACCCCCAGGTTGCAAAGGAAAAAGAGAAAATGCCCTCAAAATGTAACTGATGATTGGAAGAAGGAATAACTCTAGGAGTAAAGCACAGCCTTGCATATGTTTCATTAAATGTTTTGTGGAGGATGGAAAGTGAAGTAACTTATAAATCATCCTTTTGAAGAATAGGTATGCAGATCTGAGCAGTGCTTTGTTCACCAAACGAGGGGAGTTCTCCTCCCACCAAGACTTAGAATGAAAGGAAGGTAGCAGGTAGGGTTCCGCCCATTCCCCAGAGACCCCCAACCACTGGAGATCAACCAGAGGCTTGCTGGACACAGAGGGAGCGGGGAGCAAGGCCCTCCCTTTGCAGCAGCCTCAGGTGCAGAGCAGAAGGAAGGCTTTCCTGAAGAATTCCACGTATTCGCGACTGTACCAGTCAAACACTTAATGACAAAATGACCACTTGGGAGAAGGAAGAGAGAAGAAAACCTGGAGTGGGGTTAAATCTATAATTAAGATAATCTAATGAGTAAATTCAAGTCAGATCCTGAGAGGAAGCTGCAAGGTGCCATGGATTCTGGGGATGGAAGTGTCAGCCTGCACTCCTGGTTGGCCTGGGGGCAGGGAGACACAGGCAGCCCATGTATGTAAGAGGATGACTCAACACCACATAGACAGGCCCTTAGAGTAGCATGAAGCCTGATGATGTAGGGTCATCTGGGTCCAGTGAGAAAGGGAGGCATGGTGAAAACCTTTGAATAAGCCAGACTCGATTGCAGCCTTTGAACATATTTAACATAATAAAATCTTTGCAAATAGTTCTCAAAATCTCTCCCCCACCAAAGCTACTTGCTACCGAATCACACCGGCTGAGACACATGCCCGGTGCTGCCCACATGTCTGGGAATGCTTCCCACCTCTGTTCCGAGTTGTCCTCTACACACAGGTGGACCTTCGATCCCATCACGGAGATGTGAAGAGAGAGTGCACAGAAAAGGAGATTTATGCTTTCATTAGTTCCACTGCCAAGGTTTCCTTCTATCTCTCTTCATTTCGCACAAGAGCTAAACGTAGGCACACATACCTACGTCCAGATGGAACACGAAGTATGGAAACAAGACAATCATGATTTGTCAGAACAAACATGGTGCTGCCGAGCCCTGATTATGGCTACTTCTCTTAGGAATTACGTAGCCTTGAGTAAATTACTGATTCCCAGTTCCCTTGTCAATGAAATGTGGGTATGTTCTTATTCTTCCCTCCCTAGGTTGGGTCTGAGAATTAGATGAGAGAATTTGAGCAAAGGCACAGAAGACTGGTTGACACATGAGAGATGATCCATAAATGTCAGAAGGAACAGACTCTAGGAGGAATCTGAGACACTCAACCCTCACATAATGGAAGATATTAAAGGTGGGCTTCCCTCCTCTGCTACCTCAATCTCCTCCCCTTGGTCAGTCTACACTCTGAATCCAGTTCCTGCATCTGAAATGACCAGCTCTGCTCCCGATTTCCATGTTCATGTCATCATCCTAGGACGATCTGCTTACCTCTGTGCCCGGAACTCAGGGGAATACCTCACATGTGTCTCCCAGACACCCTGGGCTGAATCATCACCTTGCCCCTGAAAACTGCTCTCACCCCTGTGTCCGCTAATCCCTGCTGGTGGCAGGGCTACCTCCCTGTTCTCCTAAGATAAAGAAGAGTCACACGTTTGATTCCTCCTTTTTCACTCACTCCTCACCATCAATCAACACATCCAGTGGTTTGTACCCCCTTTACCGTTTTCAAATCTATTTTCTTCTTTCCCTCATCACTGTTAACTATGTTAATTCGGCTGCTGTTATCTACTCTGGGTTATTACAATCCCCTCTCTACTGATCCCCCTGCCTCCAGGTTATTATATTTATTGTTGATGCCCAAACGATTGCAAAGAATAAAAATCCATCTCCTCACGGCTTAACCCCTTGTCCTTCAGACGACTCTTGTCTCCATCTCTAGATTCTTCTGTTGCCAACTCCTTTCCCGCCTCACCCACTAGACACACCAGGAAAGGTCCTACGATGCTCAGCCATTTATCTGTGCCTCGCAACCTCTCCTTCTATGCCTTCAAAACCATCTAGGATATTACTCCTCTGGGAACCCTTTCTTGACAATCAAAATTCCTTACCTCCTCTCTACCCAGTTTATTTTGTTGCTTCAAGTGTTGCCCTAATCACACTGCATTGTTATGTAATTGCATATGTTTACCCCACTCAAAGTTATACGAGAGAGGGGGCCCTTATTTATCTCTGTCTCCAATATCTATAGCAGCCTTGAACACACAGAAGGCACCACGTGATCATATGGTCAAAGACTGAATGAATGAACTAATGGATTATAATTTTGGTGGCTGGTCTGACTCTCATAATGAACTATTCAAACCTTCTTTGGTGACTTTTAAGAAAACAGCAGATATCTATCTTCTAAGGTTTTTTTTTTTTTTTTTTTCGATAAAGGGCTGGGCACATAAAGAGGCCTCTCTAATCTCCTAAGGATAGATAATTTTATTCCACGTTTTCTAAAGGGGACTAAAAAGCCTTCCTCAAGCTAGACTTGGAGTGAATAAGAAAAGAGCTTGGTTTAGCCATCTCCACAAATACCCTTCATTGAAAGCTCTTGTAGCTAATGCCCCTGATTCCTCCAAATGAGTGAGGATGCAGCGTGTTCCAGAAGTGTCTAATCAGAAGTGTCTCAGAGAGCTTTCTTATGTCATCATCAGCTTGGTTGCATTTTTTCCAAGTGGAATCAGCTCGGTGATTCAGCTCTGTCTATATGCAATTAGTAGTGGAATGATTGCAGGGAACACGATGAGGCTCTTTACCTTCCTGGGATGGGCAGGCAGGGAAAAAGTGCCGCTGCCCACACGAAACGGGCCTCCGCAGAGGCACGGGCAGCCTCTGCAGCAGAAACACTAACAGGCACTGTGATAAGAGCTCTGGGTGAGGAATGGAAGCTGGCAACAGGACATGGAAGCGAGCAAGGGCTTGAAGTTGAACTTGACCTAATAGGGCAAAACCATGCTGGAGCATCAAAACCTCCCTGAGAAATCCCAGCACTTGCCGCAAGAGGGTTGACACCTAAAATGCACAGAGATGAACAAGTGTCCCCCTTCTCACCTGTGCTCATGTGACTTCCCCACCCTCCTTCCTTCTCAGGATTCCCAGGCTTTGCCTGCCCCGACGGTGCTGGTTTCTTTCCACCTCTGCTTAAATTGCATTATCTCCCACCCCTCTGGTCTCCTTCCAACCTGGTCACTCTCTTCCTTTTCCACAATTCCAAGAGATAGGATAGAGAAACACTTTTGTCTGATCACCAGCAAAAACGTCCTTTGTACTTGAAGTGAAAAATCTAACAACGGTAACTGAGGGACCACAAATTATTCTTTATTTCTGTCCTAATTCTCTACTGCTGGCACCTTCCATGGGGCAGGGGAGGAGTGGAGGGGAGCTCATGAATCAACCGGCGGAGATAGCAACTGGTGAAGAAGGGGGCAGAGAGAGAGACAGAGGCAGAGAGACAGAGAGGAGAGTGAGAGACAGAGAGAGAGATGGAGAGAGAGCCAGAGCACAGACAGATGATAAAATGATATGTCAAACGGAGAACGCAGGCAGAATGCAAGTGTCTGTTGAAGGCAATTACACAGTTGTTTAGGTAAATCAGAAGCTCGCTCCCATGACTACTGTGCTCTCATCAAAGCTCAAAGCCATTGTCAGCCCCACGGGAGTAGTTGGCCGTAACCAGTCTTGCATGAAGCCTGTGGGGACAGCCGGCTCAAGCACAACCCGAGTGTCCTATGATGCTTTGAAGACACCCCAGCATGGGCCTGAGGAGCCTCTCTTCTCCAGGAGGCCCTTATAACCAATCCTCTGGAGTAGGTTCAGCACACTTGTTCTGTGAAAGACCACGTGGCAAATATTTTAGGCCTCGCAGGTCATACAGCCTCTGCAGCAACTACTGAACTCTGCTGCTGTCATGCAAATGCAGCCAGGAGATTACGTCAATGGGCCAGAGTGACTGGACTCCAGGAACGCTTTGTCATGGACAACGCCATTTCAGTGCCACTTCACCTTACTGTGTTACCAACGATTCTTCTTCTGATGGACATTCAACGTTTTTAAAATGTAAAAAACATTCTTGCTGGGCATGCAAAAAACAGGTGGCGGGCTGGACTTGGCCTGTTGGCTGCGTTTTGCCAACCCCTGGTGGACACGTCTGACCTTTCCAGTCGTATCACCCTGTTTCCTAAATCCTCTCCTCTGCCCCAACACTACACTCTTGCAAAACCTTCTGTCCTGCACTCTGGAACCTGCCCTGAATGATCCCTGATGTCCTCCTGTTCTTCTTGGAGACACACCTCCCCATCACTGTCATACTGAGTCTGGGAGAATGGATTCCACTGCAGATTTGTCCTGTCCACTGGAGGCTACGAATTTATTTTATTCTTTCTCGGTATCTTTACTCTGCCGTGAAACTTCTAGACCGCACCTTTTTAAAGCCTGTGCCTCTTCTAGCATCCAAATAATCACACCCTCCCCTTCCTCACCACATCTCTGCTCTCTCCTAACTTTGGGGGGCTCCTGTTCATTCACGGAACACCTTTGCTCCTGACCTAGACTCTTCATCTCCATCCCAACTCCAACCATCATTCTCGGTGACTTTTCACATCTGGAAAGATATCTCTCCAAACCTGATTCTCACATTCTTGATCTCCTGATCTCCAAGTTTTCCTCTGCTCACTTCAGTGGCCTCCTCCACACTGACACTTGCAACTTGTCAGAAACTGTACGACCTCCAAAGCCATGAATTTGAGCATCTCACTCTGTCCAGGACTTCCCATCTTTGCCAAAACGTTTGCTTAGTGACTTTATGGAAACTATGATTTTACTTCACGGAGGCTTCAAACCCATCGACCTTTGACGTTCCTTCTGATGAAATGTAGATTTTAAGGACCCGTCACTGTAATCGCTCACTGGAAAATACCTATAATGACTTTACCTCTATCCGTATATGTTCCACTAGGCTGAGGAATCCCCACTCTAGATGGATGCAAAGATCTGTCTTCTCTGGGTCTGTTCTGGAAGATCACACAAACCAGCAGCCTGGTTCCACCAGACATTCCTGATCACCCACCTCAGCTGAGCACTCACCACTGGAATTCTGCAGCGCTTCTCTCAGAACCATACTCTTAAGGTTTATTTTCTCCTTCTTCAGTCTCTTTAGACACATGGCTGTTTCACCATCTACGTTATTATCCGCTGATCATCCGCTGATGAGGGTGGTGGGGGACCCAGAAGGCATCAGATATCAGACAGGCATCACTCATTTTCTCACGATCCACTCTACAGACCTCTACATCTGTGCTTGTCATCTCATTGTCCCATAAGTTTTAGAACACTTAGGTTTTGTGACCCAGCATTGCAATCACTCATGGGCAATGACCTCAGCTTCTCCTCCATTCCCGTGCTACACTAGCTAACAGGACAGCTGTCTGTCTTTCCTTCTATCAAAATGCCAATTCCTCCTTCTGATCTGTGTGCTTTTTCCCTTCTCATCTTTCAAGGACTTCACTCCATCAGTTACCTCTACTTTCTCCTACATCTTCATCTGCTTTTGCTCTCCCCATGGATGTTCTTCTCTCAGTTTGTTTGCTTGTTTATTCCTCAAAGACTTTTTATTTGAGGTATAATTGACATATAACGTTATATTAGCTTTAGGTGTATAACATAATCGTTCAAGATGTGTTTATATCACAAAATGATGACCACGATAGGTCTAGTTAACATCCATCACCGTATATAATGAGAGTATTTTTTTCTTATGATGAGAAATCTCAAATCTTCTCTCTTGGCCACTTTCAAATATGCAATGCAGTACTGTTAACTATAGTCCCCATGCTGTACATTACATCCCCAGGACTTAATTATTTTATAACTGGAAGTTTGTACTTTTCGACTCCCTTCACCCATTCTGCCTACCTCCCATCCTTAGCCTCTGGCAACCACCAATCTGTTCTCTGTTCAGATTTATTATTATTATTTTAAAACATATCATTCTGGGCAGTCACACCAATTGACTTTACTCTGGACATAAACAACAGTTTGCTCTCCCAGTCTTAGTTCACAGCTTTGACCTACCTAGATTTTTTCACCTGTTCATCATCTGCCTTGACACCTCTACTCTCCAAAGACCCCATAGTTCTCAGGCCCTTTTCACAACCACACTTCTTGAAACTGCTGTCCAAACATGCTATGGAGAATTCTTCACCTCACATTAACACCTCCATCTCTCCCTAACCCATCTCGCCATTGAACCTTCTCACACCCAGGTCACTGAACGATGGCCAAGTCGCCAAGTCCTTTGTATGCATTTTAGTGTTTTCTCAAGAGACTTTAAACTGTCTTCTCTTGGCTTTAATGCCCCATGTTCCTAATTGTCCATCTACCTCTCTGGATGCTCCTTCAAAATCTCCTCTACTGGTTTCTCCTATTTTATCCAAACTCTATGTGTTGGGATTCTTCTGAGCTTGGTCCTAGGCATTCTTTTCTCACTGCACAATAATCTCCCAGGTCATGTCATATATTTCATGGTTTGGTACATCCATTTATATAGCAATGACTCACAAGTTTACATCTCCACCCTATTTCTCTTTCATGAGCTCTGGACTCACATATGCATTGGTCAGCCTAAAACAGTCACATGGAAGTCTCAGATAACCCAAAATTGACATGTTCAACATGGAATTCTTGATTAACTTCTTCAAACGTTATTTTCTTTCAGTTTTTCTCTTTAACAAATAGCATACCTTTATCACAGATGTAGAAAACAAGCTTATGGTTACCAGGGGGGAGATGGAAGGGAGGGATAAAATGGGAAATTGGGATTGACATATACACACTAGTATATATAAAATTGATAACTAATAAGGACCTACTGTATAGCACAGGGAAAGCTGTACTCAATACTCTCTAATGACCTATATGGGAAAAGGATCTAAAAAGGAATGGAGATATGTACATGTATAAGTGATTCACTTTGCTGTACACCTGAAACTAACACAACATTGTAAATCAGCTATACTCCAATAACAAACAAACAAACAAACAAATAGCACCTCTATTGACCAAATTGCTCAGTTAAAAAATTCCGGAAGTCATTCTCAACACGGCTCCCTGACTGTAATACTGAATCCATCATTACATCTTATTGATTCTAACTCTGAAATACATCTTGAATCTGTCCTCTTCTCTCTATTTCTGACTGTATCACCTTTTACTTTGAGACCAGTGAAACAGGTCCTGGATTTTCTCAAGTCCAGACAAAACTCGTTTACAGATATTATCTGCTTTATTTTATATTTCAATAATACTATTAGGTAGGTATGGGCATCTGATCAAGTCAACCAAACTCGGCATACGTTCCCGTATCATCATGACCTAACCTGTCTTTATTTCTTTACCATTTTCCCTTAATATATTTCCATACTTGGGTCAAATCTCACTGAAGAAATTCCAGAAGAATGTCATCTTATGCTCTGTCCTTGGTTTTACTTATTTTATCACCTGAAGCACCTTCTCTCTGAGGCTTCCTCTTCCTTTCCTTTCAGGTCACAGCTCAGATTTCATCTCTCATGGGAATCCTTCCTTAAAATGTTCTGGTGCCCTTGGGATAACATCTTGCCCCCAGCCCCTTCATTGTACACCCTAAACACTCAGGGCTTTTTCTGTGATAACACTTATTACATCATATTGAAATGGTCTGCTTATTTACCTGTTTCTCCCTTCAGACTAAAAGCTCATTAAGGGCAGATAACATTTCTGTATCTGTAGCATATAGTTATTTACAATATATAGTTACTAAATGAATAGATGAATAAAAGTATTAGCTGACGTGTTCCCCGCTCTCAGTGAATTTATAATTCATACGTGTTCTTTGTTGATACTTGTATGGACAGCATCCATTAAAGCAATGCACTCTACATCCAAATACATATTCAAGCTCCCCAAATGAAGGAATGCACCCCTATCATTTAAGAGGTATGGCACACATACCTGGACTCTGTAGCCCCATTTTCTATTACTCCCAGCTTCCATTTTTCCTGCATCAATTGTTTATCAAAGACAGGGCAGTGGGGATGTCTGTTCATAGATATTATTTAAAATTACACATGCATAGTGATGATAAAAAAAATCGGACTGTTTTAATCAGTTATCGTTAGTATCATTAATACTCTACAAAACTCATCGTTCCAGTTAATATGGAATAAACATACTAACTGATCTCTCCCACTCATTACAACTAGACAAGACACATTTTAAGAAATCTGAGGACTCTGAAAAGTAATCAACAGAAGGTGGATTGGGGGGAGAACCAAAACGTGTATAAAGCACAATATAGTGGTAAGTTTCCGGGTATTTTTCTTCCTCCTATCCTTCTTGGCCTAGACTCAGAGCAGTCAGAATTCTAAAACTGCGTAGAGGATGCTAACTGAAAAAGCATCATGGTGAACCCTCTCTTTTTGGTGTGAGGATGGGGAAAGGGAAAACTTGCAAGATGGAGAGGATGAGGGACGTTACGTTTTGTTCTTGTTGTTTGTTTTGTTCCTTTTTCCCCCTTGGCTCTGCCCTGAGGTAAGCCTTGGTCCTGAAGCTGCAGTCCAGCAGCAATGGTTGTAGCAGCAGAGGCCACCTAAAACTTGGGGCGGGCGGAACAAACAAACAGGCAAACAAAAACCTTCTCTGTGACCAGAGGAACTAAGGAACTGTATTCGGAAAACTGTGAAGGAATTTCAGTTACATTTTTGTCTCTTTCTTCCCTTTAACTGCTTTGCCCTGGAGTTTCACTCAGTCACAAGAAGTGAAACATCCACGGGGAGCTAATGCTTTTGCTTTCTAGGCTGAGGGCCTCCCCTGGGAGCCAGTGTGGGAGGGAATCACAGAGAGCAGGGAGCTCACGAAAGGACCACCTAAAGCTCGTAAACCATCTCAGGCTCACCACTGAGCGTGTACGGAACTCACCTAAACCAGCATACCATGGGCTTTGAGAACGAAACTGTTGTGTGGGCCACCACCCAGCATTCTAGCTGGCCAGTGAAGGACCATCTTAATGACGTTGCTCAGGCTTTGAAATCAGAACTGACTTTGGAACCACAGCAGCAGGAGGGTCGAGACTGTGGTGTGAACCTAACTGGACTAATTGCCTGCTAACACAGCTACCTCCGGGTATATTCCCAAAGGATTTTAACAGGATCTAGAGTCTACTACATAATATTCAAAATGTGCAGGATATAATCCATTACTAATCACACTAAGAACAAGGAAAAGCTAAACAATTCCGTAGGGAAAAGAGAATTCACAGAAACTGACCCCGGGAAGACCTCTATGTTACAATTATCAAAGTCTTGAAAGCAGCTAGTATAACTGTGTCCCACGGGGTAAAAGTGAGCAATTTTGAAATGAATATGAAAATAGAAATATTCAACAGAGAACTAGAAGCCATAAACAATAAACAGATAAAAATATTTAGAACTGAATTTAGATATTCACTGGATAAGCTCAATAGCGGAATGGAAATAAAGTCAAGAGTCAGTGAACTTGAAAACAGATGAACAGAATTCATGTAATCTGAACAACAGAGGTTATGAGAAGGGTAATAACTAGATTACAAAAGGGCAAAACAATGCATGTCTTGGTGTGGCTTCTGTCCAGTTCCAGTGGTGGTGGGTACATCAATCTATGCATATGTTAAAACTCATAGAAACGTACACTAAAAAAATGTAGCTAACTTTAGTAGCTAACAAAGTGTATGGTACAACACAGTTGCCAAACAAATTTCATCATATGTCAGAATCTTGGACGTCCCCAAGGTTTACAGCTTCTTAAAATCCACTTGTCCTTTAAGTAAACGTGGATCTTCTGTGCACTGAGAAACTCAACATTCCTTCAAAGAGCTTGCGGATTCTTGGCAAGCTCATAACCTTCTTGGCCCGCGGAGCTCTCAGTTCTGGATTCCACTGAGGGGGCACTGAGTTCTCCATCCCGTTCTCGTGCCCCACCCTGGCTGTCTCCCCTCTATGCTGGTTGGTAAACTGTCTGCTTCAACTCCCGGAGAAACACTGATTCTAGGCTATGTGCACACACAGTGCTGACGGATTTTTAAGAGAGGAGATTGTACTTCACAAAGCATACAAAGTAACTCAAATTTTACCTTTAAACATTCTGGTCTCCAGAGATAATATACATTGTCCCCGTCAACCACATAAATGTTTATTGGATGAAGAGCCCAAATTATTCTTCAATATTTTTCCAAATAGACACCAAACACATCCCCAGAACACTGCATTTTTCTTTTGATTCACATACACCCTCTTGGGCATACACAGACCCCAAATCGTAAGCTCATACAGATTTAAGTTATTGAGACACACTTGTGTGCATGCCCACACATGCATATATGTTAGCACATTTTCTTTCTTTATTTAGCAGAATACTTAGTTTGCCATTGATTTCCCTTTAGATCTGTTTTTCAGATGTTCTATGTTGGGGAACATTCATGGAATCACAAGGCCCTGATTCGCTTGCACTTGATTTCCTATAATGATATTCTCTAGGGGTTGTTCAGTCTCTCAGATCCGTTTTCAAGTCTTTTTAGTGTTTTATTTTCTCTTAAACCAGATGGTTTTTTTTCCCCCCAGGAACTCAGAGAACTTCAACCTCATATGCACTCCCAGCATGACACATACATGGCTCAAGGGCCCCCTGCTCGGTCACATGCACGCCGGCCTGACACGCCGCCCAGCGCTGCACCAAAGAAGGCTCCCCTCAATCATCAGGAGGGATTGTCCCCAAACAGAACATCTGAGCCGCGAGCGCCACGTTCCTTCCATTATTCATTCTAGACGTTATGAAAAATAAGCACTTGGAAAGCCTAGGATATTCCACTGACCAAAAGTCATGATTTTGAGGAGGACCGCCGCTATTGCAGCATTGTTTGTGCATGAGAACAGCACTCAGCTCTGCACCAAACAGAACTGAGACGAGACTGGCCTTGCCTCCAGGGCTTAAAAACTGGGGAGACAGATCTGATGAGGGGGAATGGTACATGAGCCTTAGACAGTATAGTCTCTGTTGCCAACTGCCTGAGGGCTCTCTATGGGTCCAAAGAATATTTTGAAGAATAAATACACACCAAGGAGGAATTTAAAGGAGGAAGTCTTTGTTCATGCTATCAGGGAGAGCTTTCCTACGGTTGAGTCATTTCAAGAGTAAGGGGGACACCGCACTGAAAAGGAAAAACATCTCAAAGGAAGGATAAACAGGCAGACACACGGGAAAAGCAGAGCAGTGCGGCCCTCGAGGTTCTCGGGGAGTCCAGGGACCAACACCAGAGCCTCCTAAATGTGATGGTTCCCCCAGTGGTGACACTGTAGGCATGGTGGTCAGGTCAGTTCAACTCCCCCTGGGACCGCCCTGGGCGGTGCTGATGTACTTAACAGTGTTCCAGGCCCCCCGCTGCTGGAGGCCATCAGACCCCTCCAGTCATCCTGAGAACCAAACATGCACTCATGTATTCAAATATCTCCCAGCAATAGTGCCCAGCTGAGAGCCCTGAGTATCGAGTTTCTTCAGATGTGGTGAGGAAGTACGAAAAGTTCCAGCCACGACACAGCAGAGAGACAAGAGCAAGCAGCCCAAACTGCTTGTCACGAGGGTCATGGTGGCCAGCACTGTGTGGGGGGGTGTGTTTCTGTGTTCTCCCTCCCTAACTTTGTCCTTGGGGGCACTTCTATGTTACTCCTACGTCTCCTTCCTTCTTAGCTTCTTCCAATCCTTCAAACAAGACCGTCTTCCAAGAAAGCACCAGACACACAATCCCATTTGCAAAGAACGGCTAGGCATTTAAACCGTTTCTCCTGCGATGGATTCCAGAGCGGCGGCGGCAACAGACAGGGGTGCCCTGAAGCCAGTCACCTGGCTGATTTAGTTGAACTGTCACTGCTCTATCTGGAGGAAGCTGCTTATCTTACGTTCCCTTTGAAATGAGGGAGGATGAGTATCTACCCTACATTTTATAGATTCACTTAAATATTTTAAATATATGGCACCATTCTGTGAATTGTAGAATGCTGTGTAGATATGAGTTGTTATTTCACAGAACGCAGACACTCACACTGAAGGTACTGACTAATGGTTGATTGTCAGCCAGTGGCCAAGCCTCTGGGGCAGCACTTAGGGAGATGGGTTTTCCTCGCAGGGGATGATGCTGAGTTTGCAGGTATCCCCCAGCGCTGCCTACCTGGGGGCCGGTCCTGAGCTCAGCTCCTCTGGTCTCAGGAAGCAGTGGGGTAAGGTGGAGGGTGGCATTCACAAGAGGATCATCTACAAGAGGGAAGCAAGTGCCTGGAATTGCAAAGACCCTGGTGGGACCCGACTCATCTGTCAAGGCCAGGACGGGGGCCGACAGCTCAAGAACTGGCAGCAAACAGCGCCGGGCGCGGAGACAGGAAGATCCATTTCTTCCAGAGAAAGAATAAATCATCTCCTCTGTGGCCACTGGACCCGACCCAAGAGTGAAACTTGTTTTGCGAATTTGATCCCAGGGGAAGCCAGTGGCGGTGCCGCTCAAGGACAAGCAGGGGTGAGTGGGTGCTGTATGACACAGCACGGCAAGCCCAGGTGACGCGGCGGCCACACCTGACTGCACCTGCCAGAGGTTAAGTGTGGCTCCGGCCTGGAGCTGGGTGGGGAGAGAGACGGTGGCAGGGAGGTGCCAGCCAGAGAAGGACAGAGTCATCTAGACCGAGAGACTCCATTCCACTTTCTTCAAGAGGCACATGGTAATTAAAAAAAGAGTTCCCTGGTGGCACAGTGGTTAAGAATCCGCCTGCCAATGCAGGGGACACGGGTTCAAGCCCTGGTCCGGGAAGATCCCACATGCCGTGGAGCAACTAAGCCCGTGAGCCACAACTACTGAGACTGCGTTCTACAGCCCGTGAGCCACAACTACTGAAGCCCACGTGCCTAGAGTCCGTGCTCCCTAACAAGGAAGTCACCGCAATAAGAAGGCCGCACACTGCAAAGAAGACTAGCCCCTACTCGCCGCAGCTAGAGAAAGCCCACGCGCAGCAACGAAGACCCAATGTAGCCAATAAATAAATAAATAAATAAATTTATAAAAAAAAAAAGGCTCAGAAGGGTGAGGAGAGATAAGAGGAGGGTTCAGAGCAGTGGCTTCCGATGATGTTCCTGTGATCACAGGGGGGAGGGGGAGGGTGTAGGCCGTGAAAAGCCAGATGGCTCCCAGTTCATGCCCTGGTGAGGCCACGAAGAAGACAGGGGTCAAGGTCCAATCCTGCAAGGGGCAGCGGGGGCCGACAGGACACCACCACGATGGCTCTTGAGAGATGCAGGGTACAGGTGGGAGGGGATGAAGGGCAGGGGGCCGAGAGGTGGGCAGGCTGGAGAGAACAGCAAGGCGGGAGCAGCTTTCCCTCTGCCTGGGACCCTCGCTCCTTGCTGGCCCGTGGGAGCGGCTCCAGACCAGACTCTCCCCTTCGCAGCTGTCCCCAGGGAGCCAGCACACGTCTGCCTTAAAGCTGTGCCTTCATCATCACGTCCACGTGGCAAAGCCGTGAGCTCAGACTCCCGAGTACTTAGGCCCCATGACTCTGAGCCTTACGACCATGGCACCCGTGGGGCTGGGCATTCGGGTCGGGTTCCTGGGGGCCTGGAGGAAAGCCCGGCAGCCCCTCCAGGCCCTGCCCCTCCCCCCACGGGCACTGCAGCAGGAGTGAGGGGTGGGTGGCAGCCCTGGAGCTGGGGAGGCAGAGGGCAGGGAGGGACTGGTGTTATGGCTGAATTGTGTCCTCCCCACGTTCAAATTCTCGTGTTGAAGCCTTAACCCGTGGTACCTCAGAATATGACTGTTTTTGGAGACGGGACCTTTAAGGAGTTAATTAAGGGAACACAACGCTGTGAGAGTGGACCCAAATCCAGCAATGACTGGTGTCCCTGTAAGATGAGGACATTCCCAGAGAAATGACCCTGTGAGGACAGACATCTCCAAGCCAAGGAGAGAGGCCTCCAAAGAAGCCAACGCTGCCCACACCTTGGTCTTGGACTTCCAGCCTCCAAAACTCTGAGAACATAAATGTCCACTGGTTAAGTCAGCAGCCCCAGCAAACACGTGCACGGGTGCAGCTGTCTGCTCTCTCCCAGGTGAACAGAAGGCCAAGAGGAACAAGGGGAGTTCTCATTTGTTGAGGGTCTTCCACTCCACTCGCCAAATAGTTCAAGTATTTTATTTTATTTAACACTCACGACAATCTTCCTTTACAGAACCCAGGGGACTGAAGGGGAGGGAGGTTGGGTCAGTCCTTTGGAGGTCAGGGGACGGGTCTACCTGGCTGAGAACCTAGTGCACCCTACCTGCAGGGGGCAGCTTCCCCAAAGGGAAGGAGGAGGGGAGACTGAGAAGACGAGAGAGGGAAGAGGCAGAACAGGTTGGGGACGAGATGGGAATGGAGTCTCTAGGGCGATGACAGAACAGGGTCTGTTCTGGCCACGAGAACTGGGCAAGAGCTGAGCGTTTCATCTGCAGACACCACTACTGGCAGGAGAATGTCCACTTGTGCCCAGAAGCCCCTCATGTAATAGGAAAGGCCCATTTAAGTCTTGGCCCTGCCTTCCGCCTTCTTAGCTAAAAGCACTGTCATTTCCTAGACTGAGAAGACCGCACTATAACTGGGAGAGCAGCCTAGAGTAGAGAGTTAAGCGTTGCAAGGCATATAGGATATTTCTTTTCTTTTTTCTATTTTGCATCCTCTAGGAATGTACCCATGATGCAAATATTTTTAAATTCCAAATTTTCCATCCAAATTCACTCTCACACATTAATAGGCATCCTGCTTTGCTTGTCTTCCCGAGCTCTTTGATCTCCCATCAGGGTGCTGTCAGAGTTGCCTTTATTTAATACAAAGACACTGGACATCAAACCCTGGGCTAAGACCTTCAGTCCCTGCTTCTCCAACAGGCAGCTCATTACCTTATGTCAGTCACCTAGTATTACTGGGCTGGTCAAGGTAGCTTACAGCTTTAACAACTTGCAAATAATTAGGAGTCATAGATTAACTAGAAGCTTCATTTGTATACTGTATATGAGAAATCACCTGTGTCTTATTTCTTCCAACTCCATAAGATAATGTGAAGGCACGTTGTCAAAGGTATGTGACCACACGTGTATTCACTTAGTTAAAAGTTACACATACTCTATTAATACACACACACACAACTTGTAGTTACGTTACAAGAGCACACAGGTGTTCATAGGTACCTCTAAGATTTTGTGAAGATTTCTCTCAGTTGAATAAGTATTCAATTTATCATCTTACCTGCCCTATCTATTTGTTTTAAATCATCTTCCTTCCACTGTAAACACAAAGAAAAATTTCATGCCAGCTGAGTCTAAATATCCCCAGCTATGAATTAGTCTAGTTGGAATTAATGATGTTTCACTGTATTAGGATCAGATATTCTTCAGAAAACATGAGACTTTTTTAAAGACATAAGCTGCTCATGGAGACTATTTCTGCTCAGGGAGCAGTTGTAGACAAAAACCTTCTAGTTGGGGGTGGGGTTTGGGGCTGTCATCTGAAAGCTCCTAATACTCTCACTGTAGAAGACGTGTCTTTGTGTAAACTTGGAAACCAGAACAACTTATTGCTATTTCAAGTTACCCACTAGCTTCCAGACACAAGCAATTCCCCCAAACAACTCTAGCTCAGCTCCTCTGATGACAAGAGAATTTCTGAAGAATATTTCACGGAGAGTTTTTAAATGTTTACAACAATGCAAATATCGATGTCTCAGCCAAGTCAATATCAGAATTTATTGCCCTTCAATATTAAACACTGAGCCAGCTCCCTATTGGTCAATATTTGCATTCAGGTAAATAAATCTTTATACTGACTTCAGCCGATGTCAATAGCTACTTATTCCAGATAAGTAAAAGTAAAAACAGCAACTAGTTACATAAAGGCCCTGCGGCATTTCTAAAATATCAATACGTAGTTACTTTTGGCAATGGAACATCACGGTATTATGAATCACACGAGATGGAATTTTATAATTAGGAGTTAATAAAAATAAACGTCATCTGTGTTATTAATACCAGAGTGCTGTTTTTTTAAAACTTGAAAGAATTCTCAGCTCTCCTGTTCTTTTCACCACTTGTGAGGTTAATTTTTTTTTTTTTTTTTTTTTGGGTGCACGGGCCTCTCCC